>NC_138139.1:39810126-39897047 GCF_964188305.1 Podarcis bocagei | reverse complement strand
AATTGTAGCTATGGGAGAGGAATAGGGGTCTCCTAATAACTCTCAGTACCCTTATATAAAAAAAACTACAGCTCCCAGAATTCTTTGTAGAGGAGCCATGATTATTTAAAATGGTGCCATAGCACTTTAGATGCATGGTGTGAATATGGCCTAAGTACACCAGCTAGAACCTTTTGGAGGAAAGGTAAAGCGAGAGCATTTTGGCATCCAGGTCCTGCTTGCAGGTTTCCCATAGACATCTGGTTGGCCACTGTGAGAACAGGATGCTGGACTAGATGGGCTCTTATCTGATCCAGCAGGGCTCTTCTTAGCACACATTTGAAGTGCCACAGGCAGTGGAGGCTGAAGGGGGTGAAGGAGGCACACCAAACCTCAGCTAGTCCCCACCTGCTTGCTTTCCTCCATAGAACCAGTCCATGGGTGGCCCTGCCTGTCGTCTTCCTCCTCCTTCATCTCAATGTTGCCCTTGTAAGAAGTCAGCAGAGAGGAGGATGGGGACAGAACTAGAATTAGTTAGCTCGGCCTCATATTGGCTATGGCGCCACCCACTGTTGAGCTCCCTGACTTCTGCCCTACTGGGCCCACCCCTCCTATACGGATCTCTGGGCTGAACCAACTTTCAAAGGGTGGAGGTTGGTGGAGACTTGGGGAACGGGGCACACGACCCTGCCAAAGAAAAGAGCGAGCTGTGCATGTGTGTGAAGCTGCCACTCCTAACGTCAGTTGCTCCCGGCCGTTAAAGCGTTAAATAACTCATTGCATAAACGCTCTCAGAACTGTTCTTCTCGCTCTAATAGGATGCAACAAGCGCTCTAATTAGAAAAGTCAATCATACCGCACAATATTAATTCCATATTCATAGCTTTCAGAATGAATATGAAAATGTTTTTAATTGTCCTGTTAGTGAGTTTTCTCACAAAATTACCTTCTTATTGGGGAAAATTAAATTTGATAATAAGCTGAGAGGGAATAGTTGACAGGGTGCTAAAGAAGTTTGGTAGAATGGGTGTGGTAGACTAAGTGGGAAAGGAGTTGTGTGTCTAATGGTGTGTTGTTTCCCCCGCCCTACTGCTAACGTCTTCTGATTTTGCTGGAATACTGTCGGAGCCGGGAAGGTGGTCCTGAAAACCAGTTGCTGAGGATGCTGGACCAGATGAGCCACCAGCTTCATCCAGCAGGTTTCCTGCAACGGTGTTAGGAATACAGTGGTGCCTCGCAAGACGAAATTAATCCGTTCCGCGAGTCTCTTCGTCTTGCGGTTTTTTCGTCTTGCGAAGCACGGCTATTAGTGGCTTAGCGGCTATTAGCGGCTTAGCGGCTTAGCGGCTATTAATGGCTTAGCGGCTTAGCGGCTTAGCAGCTATTAACGGCTTAGCGGCTTTAAGAAAAAGGAAACAAACTCGCAAGAACTCGCAAGACGTTTCATCTTGCGAAGCAAGCCCATAGGGAAATTCGTCTTGCGGAACGACTCAAAAAACAGAAAACTCTTTCGTCTTGCGCGTTTTTCGTCTTGCGAGGTAGCACTGTATCCCTAAGGCTGTGACCTTATCACGGCTTTAAAATAAAATGAGTAGAGCAAAAGGCCATATGCCAGGCTTCCTCAACCTCGGCCCTCCAGATGTTTTTGGCCTACAACTCTCTTAGTCCCAGTGGTCAGGGATGATGGGAATTGTAGTCTCAAAGCATCTGGAGGGCCACTCGGCCTGCTATATGCTCTGCTCCCACCATTAGAGGCACTGTGCCAGACAGAGAGGCCTGAAGAGGAGCAATTGGTGCCCAGGCCTGAGCTTCCCATCCCTGTTTCAGAGAGTGGGGCCTGAAGATTCAAATTTCAAGAAAAGGAATTATGAGTAAACGTTAATAACATAATGGTGAAAGTAGGACTAGCATGGGATACAACTGCAGGAGTGGGTGGCACTGTGGTCTAAACCACTGGACCTCTTGGGCTTGCCAATCGGAAGGTTGGCAGTTCGAATCTGTTTGATGGGCTGAGCTCCCGTTGCTCTGTCCCAGCTTCTGACAACCTAGCAGTTCGAAAGCATACTAGCGCGAGTAGATAAATAGGTACCACTGCAGTGGGAAGATAAACAGTGTTTCTGTGTGCTCTGGCACTTGCCACGATGTTCCGTTGTGCAGTTTAGTCATGCTGGCCACATGACCCGGAAAGCTGCCTGCAGAAAAACACCAGCTCCCTCGGCTTGAAAGCAAGATGAAGGCCGCACCCCATAGTCAAGTTTGACTGGACTTAACTGCCTAGGGGTTCTTTACCTTTTTGCCTTTACAGCTGCCTCCGAAGGTGGTGCGCTTTCTTTTCTTAGAGGCTTTTAAGCAGAGGCACTTATTAGGAGTGCAGTAGCAGCTGATTTCCTGCACCAACATGGGATCATCGGCATGTGCTTCAGAAGGAAGTGAAAGGCAGGTGGGGCTCATCCACCTGGGAAGGTAGCCCACCTAGGAAAAAGAAAGTGTTGATCCTAAACCTCCACTGCCTTGTGGGATAGTAGTATGAGAATTATAAGGTCTAAGTTATAAAATAAATGTACCAGGCAAACACATACATAAATATATAAACCACATGTCTGAACAGTACAGGAAAACAGTCCTAATGCCATTTTTACTCTTTCAGTGACCTCAAATATTCCTCTGCAGTTTGGATGGAAATGGGAAAAACTTCCCCATTGTCTCCATGCTCACAAATCCTGCCTTAAGGGCACATTTGTGTATGAATAGGGTGAGCCTGTGACCTGGACTCAGGAATTAAGTATTTATCATCACAAAAGAATGGCCAGGCTGTCCAGGTAAACTCATTACAGTGGTACCTCGGGTTATGTACTTAATTCATTCCGGAGGTCCATTCTTAACCTGAAACTGTTTTTAACCTGAAGCACCACTTTAGCTAATGGGGCCTCCTGCTGCTGCCGCGCCACTGGAGCAGATTTCTGTTCTTAATCCGAGGTACTATTTTTGGGTTAGCGGAGTCTGTAACCTGAAGCGTATGTGTCAGAGCTGCTTCAAGATCCTAGCTCACAGAGGATCACGCTAGCCAGCGGTCATTAAGTAAAAGTCTTTATTGAGTTACAGTTTCCATTCCCAAGCTGCTGCGTGCAACTCTACGTCTAATGGCTAGATCGGCGAAGCTCCGTCTGAGTCTCCGCCCCTTGTGCACCAACTTAATATCCTAGCCCTGCTCCACCTTTTCCGCCTGACTGCTCTCCTCTGGGTCCCTCTGCCCCCCGGGGTCTCTTCCTTCCGGGATTCTTCTGACGCCGACCCCCCGGAACTCCCTGTCTCCTTGCGCCGGGCTTTAGGACCTGGCTCCCTTTCCTGGCTGCCTACTGCGTCACTTTCCTGTGCATTTGAACTTGGCGCGCGCGCCCAACCTTCCACTTTCCGTCTGACCGTTTCTTCGCTCCCCGATGGAGGTGTGGCCACTCCTGACTCGTGCCCTCCCCCCTGTTGCGAGCTGCCAGCGCTTGATCTCTGGCGCTCTTCCTCTTCCCTGCTCTCTGGCTGTGACGCTGGTCCCGATTTCCAACTGCTCTCCTCTGAGTCCCCTCTGGCTCTATCTTCCTGGGGTGTCCCCCTAGGCTCCCCCCTTGCCCTGACCACTGGTGCTCCTTTCTGTGAATCTTCTGATTCACTGGAAAGACTCGGAGATCTCGGGTCGTCGTCATCACTCATCTTTTCTTCTGCCTCCTCCCCCTCGCTCTCTGTTTCCTCCCTTGCCCTTGCCTCTGCTCCTGAACCCCTGACAGTATGTAACCTGAAGCGTCTGTAACCCGAGGTACCACTGTAACAGGTTTTGCGCCAGACAGGATTCTGCTGTAGACCGTCCCTTCTGTGATGTATGTATGATGTATGGGGGGGGGGGTCTTGAGCTACAGGGTGGCAATTTCAAAAGTCTATATAAGGGCTTGCACAACATTGTTCTGGGTTCCTCCTCCCTCCTGCGTGGGGGGGGGTGAGCACCCTGTTGCAACAGTTTAATAAAGATCATGCTTAGTAGCTGCTTTGCTTTTCAGTGTTCTCTGGTTGGCCTCTGTTATTTTCTCCTACCGATAGAGAACCTACTTAAGGACTCTATATGGGCTCTTGGGTACCCAATAAGGGAAAAGGAGCACTTTCCTCCCCTTAAAACAGATATCTTCTGAAGAAGTAAAGGCTAAGGAGTAATCCCTACACAAGTCTGGAGAGGATTGCCTAAGATGGCTGGATGGCACCCTGTATGCCTCCTTTTGGCAACTCCTGCAGCCAAGCAGGAGCCAGAGATATTCCTCTGCTTTCCTTTGAACCACATCAGTAAGGTGGAGATGGGGAACATGTCATCTGGGCCGCCCAGGACTGCCCAGGCTTGGGCCCAGGAGAAGTCAATTCAGTGCTACTAATGCTGAGGTTTGGCTTCATCCCTGGAGACACACTACAATATGATATGATACTATACAATATGATACAATACAATAATCTTTACTGTCATTGTCCCATATAGAACAACAAAACTGAAAAATCTACATCAGACATTCAGAAACCAACAAGCCTGCTATCCCAGCTATCCCAACTTGGTTAGCCCCCTAAAAACTCTGATACCCCATTTTTAAATACAATATACTCCCATAGAGACTCCTTACACTGCGTTTAAAACCCAAATCGCATTTGGATAGAAACTGTTAGTTCTAGTCTTTATAACCCTGTACCTTCTTCCAGAAGGCAGAAGCTGAAAGAGATCATTTCCGGGGTGCGCACTATCTCTGCAGCTTTCTTATGGCACCTGGAAGCATAGATTTGATCCAAGGTGGGAAGAGTGCACCCAATTATTCTCTCCACAGTCTTTACAACCCTGGGCAGCATTGTTTTTTCCCTGACCGTGCAGCTCCCAAACCACACACACAGACCATAAGTTAATACACTCTCAACAGTCTTTTGACACTCCATTGTCTTTCAAGACAGGTGGATGCCAACAGTGGGGTCAGGCTAGATGACAGCTGAGGTTCCCATCCAATTCTATATTTCTAGGTTGTTGTTTTTTTCCTTCTTCCCATGGAACTTTTCTGTAACCTGTTAAAATTGCTCATTTGGTGGATGGCTTCCATTTCAGTAGAACACCAATTTTGCTTTCCTTGCTACAATACACCTTTATCAGCTTGACCTTTAATCATGGCCGATCTTTACCACTGTGCAATGAGAAGTCATAATGATTTGTTAACTCCCTTGCCATGATTTGTCACCTGAATGGATAGCAACCTCCCTGCAAGCTCCAAGAGGTCATTATTTCTACTGGTGGGGGGAAGAGAGTAATTGGAAAGATGTAACCTTTTGCAGTAATGATGGGCAATAATTATGACAGTATTGATTGCAGGTGAACCAAGGCTTGTTTAGCACCTTTAGATTCCTCGAGAAAATAAGACGGGGAGACAATATACACGTCTTGTCAAGGGGAAAGTCTGCTTAGCAAGAAAAAATTAGCTATTTAGATCATAAAAAATATACTATGAGTTTGACAAGAACAAATAATGTAGTGCTGAGCAAAGACAATCTCCTGGGCTAACGCTTGGATGAGGCGGTAATTGGCCTTCAGCTGTCGCACAACTCCAAATTTTTGCAATGCAGTTCCCAGCTCAAAAACCATTCCAAAATGTGTTCAAACGTGCATATTTTTAAATTCAAATGCATTTGCAGAATGCATATTTTAACTGGAATACAATTAAAAATGTGAAGTGAAGAAATGCATTCAGAATATACACATTTACAGTAAATCCAAATGCAAATATATATATGAGCACAGCAGCCCTCATTCTTACTACTGCTTTTTAGAAATGGGTAGATAGCTGTGATCAGAGAGAGCTGATTTTGTGTACGTTCGGATTTGTTTACTAGACATGCTGTTTACAATTGTTCCGTTGTGAACAATTGGAGTTCTTACTCCAATTAAGACACCTCTTTTTTGGTGGGCACTAGGCAGAGGTACCTGATTGCTGCTGCTGTTGGTATCTGTAATTCAGTAATTTGTTGTTTTTATGGATTTGTGCATGTCTATCTGCTTGCCTTTCTAGAACCTGCCCTGTAGCTTGTGCAAAAGAGCAGCATAAAAATGGTCTCTATATAATGCAGATTTATGCAAAAACAGGGTAGAATAGACATCCAAATTCTAGAATTGTAGAGTTGGAGCATGAGAGTTGATGTAAAACACAGAGAATTTGGTTCAGGGCCCCAAAGGAGTCCAATAGAGCTGGAGAAGACGAGTAATGTCCAACCAAGGAGAGAGAGAAGCAGGTTCCCTATGCAAAGGTGACAAAAGGTCTTCTCCTTTGGCGATCACTCGTAGCTGAGTAAGATTGTCTTACTCACAGTCTTAACAGCGAGTCCATAAGTGACTGTGAAGGCCAATTCTGGATTCACACATCCTTCCAGAGTGGGGACATTGGTTTCCAGGCAGGAGTTGATCACAGTGTGGATTTGCCAAGCATGCCTTCCTCTTAGCACGTTTCTCCCTTGCATCCTGCGTTCGAGTGTCTTCAAAACCCATGACACCTTTGGTAAAGGCTGTTCTCCAATTGGAGAGCTTGCAGGCAAGTGTTTCCCAATTGTTGGTGTTTATGCTACATTTTTTTAGATTTGCCTTGAGAGAGTCTTTACGCCTCTTTTTGTTGGCCACCAGCATTACACTTTCCATTTTAAAGTTCAGAATAGAGTAGTTGCTCTGGAAGATGATAATCAGGCATCCGCACAACATGACCAGTCCAACAAAGTTGATGTTGAAGAATCATTGCATGAGGAACTCCACCCAAAAGGTAAGTCCAGAAATTTATACAATCGCAATTGTGGGTGGTCGTATCTGTCACAGGTTTGTCAATTTACAAGGTAAAGGGGAGGTACATGGGAGCAGGGTACAGAAGGGACATTCGGGTGCAAGAAAAAAGGTGGGGTGCAAATCCTATCTACATAAGGTAATACCTAGAAATCCAGGGGGAGATGGCAAATGATATGCCAATCCGGTTTTCTAGAATAACAATAGGGTTGAGAGTTTATCTAACAGCTGAATTCCTCTCCCCGCAGTGTCAAAGGAAATGGATCTGGTCGTCTGGAACTTTACAGAAGAAGGAAGGGGAGCTGAGTGGAAGTGATTAGGTTGAGGCTAAAAACATTTATACTTTCATGGTTACAATAAAGTGATGCAATTTCAATACGTAGTTTCCAATTCTTATTTTCCTGAAAGTAGTTACAATCATTGAGAAGTTGAACAAATACTGATAAGCCACAAGGCTACAAAGGGGTCAGTTCCATTGCAAAGACACCAAATATAACAATTGCATAAGGGTCACCTTAGGGATTCACATTTACATGTAGTAAAGACACAATTACAAAATAATAATAATAATACCTAGATACAATTACAGGAATACTTGGATACAATTACAATAAAACACTTGGATACAATTATAAATGAAATATACTCAGAGTCGCAAAGTGATTTCATGCTCTTTATTCAGCTCATAGTGGTGAGGAGGAATGAATGAAAGTCCCCTCAAAGTATCTGCTTTATATACATTATTTACACAATGGGCTGCACATGATTGGTTAATTCTGGAATTCTACTGTAAGCCAATCAGGTTGTGGATTCACTTGTATCTGGAGTATGATTGGGTGGTTCCTGCCAACCAATGATACTGCTGCATTGTTCTTGGACCAATCAGACTGCTGCATTCTGAATCCTGTTGTTCTAGGACCAATCAGACTGCTGCAATTTGGATCCTATTGTTCTAGGACCAATCAGACTGCTGCAGTTTGGATCCTATTCAACTCAGTACATAACACCCCTCCCCTCTAAGTTCCAGTCCTGCCCGGGAGGTCGCATTCATAGTCCTCGAGGTACGCCGGTGACCTACATGTGCGTTGCGGCCTGTGGTGTTCCCTGGTCTGGGGTTCAGGTTCTGGCTCGTGTTCCAAGGATGCTGGCTGTGATGGGCCTGTTTGGTCTGGTGCAACCGGCTCGCTCAGTCGTGGTTCTGGTTCCGGTGTCCTTTCGGCCTCGCGGGTCCTCTCTGTATTTACTGATTCTGCCTCTCCTGCTGGCCCCTCCTGCTCTATGGGCCTCACTGCCCCGCTGTTCCCTTGGGACTCCTCTGACCTGTCCTCCTCCTGGGTTTCTCCCGGGAATCGTCGCCGTATCTGGTCGCAGTGGCGGCGCCAGCATTGCCCCCCATCCGTTAGCACCTCGTATGACACGGGGCCAGTGACCCTGGTGACTGTGGCAGGTACCCATGCTGGGCCTGCCCCAAAATTCTTTGCGTACACTGGGTCCTGGGCCTCAAAGGTCCGGGGGTTCCTGCCTTCCCCCACCACTACCTCATCCTGAGCTCTATCAGGGTGAAGGCGGTCCAATCTGATTGCAAGGCGCCGACCCATTAGTAGTTCATTAGGGCTCCGGCCAGTCGTTGAGCTGGGGGTGCTGTGCTGTGCTAGGAGGAATGTGGCAAGGCGGTACTCCCAATCCCCTTGCGTCATGCGGCGAAGGGTGTCCTTGGTGGTCCGCACCATGCGTTCTGCTTGGCCATTGGTGGCAGGGTGGAATGGCACCGAACGGATGTGGCGGATGGCGTTCTGCGCTGTGAAGGTTTGGAATTCTCCTGGCGTAAATGCAGTCCCGTTGTCTGAGACGAGAGTGTCAGGGAGCCCATGGGTTGCAAACAGCCTGCGTAGTACCCGGATGGCTGCGGACGTGGAAGTGGACGGTACCAGTGTGACTTCCAGCCATTTGGTGTAGGAGTCCACCACTATGAAGAATGTTTTCCCCTGAAAGGGGCCAGCGAAGTCCACATGCAGGCGTGACCATGGTGCTTGGGCGGACTCCCAGGACTGGACTGGGGCCCTTGGGGGATCTGGGCGGGATTCTTGGCAGGCCTGGCAGTGTTTGACCCAGGCCTCTATCTCTCCATCGATCCCTGGCCACCACACATAACTCCTGGCAAGGGCCTTCATTCTTACTACCCCTGGGTGTGTCTCATGTAGGGCTGTGAGGACCCTTTTGTGGAGGGGCTGGGGAACCACGACCCTGCTTCCCCATAACAGGCACCCCTTGTGGGCCGACAGTTCATGTTTGCGGGTTGTGTAGCCAGCGAATTCCGGCCCAGGGCTGCTGCTGGGCCATCCCCTCCACACCCAGTCCAGGACCCGGGAGATGACCCTATCTTTCTTGGAATGGTGTGCAATTTCTTGTGCCTGAATGGGGCGGTCGGGAAGCAGCTCCAGGCTCATAACCTCTTGTGCAGGTGCTGGGTCGGGGCCTGTTTCCGGTAGTGGTAGCCTGCTGAGGGTGTCCGCATGGCCCATTGCCTTCCCCGGGCGGTGAATCAGTGCATACTGGTAGCTGGCAAGGAAAATTGACCACCTGAGGACGCAAAGAGACAGCACTTGGGGGGTCTGCTTTTCGGGGGCAAACAAGCCAAGCAACGGCTTGTGGTCAGTCACCACAGTGAAGGGCCGCCCGTACAAGAAATCATAGAATTTTTTTACTCCCTTAACGATTGCCAGACCCTCCTTGTCTATTTGCGAGTAGTTCCGCTCGGTTGCGTTGAGTGTCTGGGAAAAGTATGCCACCGGTACCTCTCTTCCATCCGGGAGTTGGTGTCCCAGGACAGCGCCAATGCCATAGGGCGAGGCGTCGCATGCTAGCACCACCGGCAGCCTCTCGTCGAAGTGTGCCAAGACCGAGTTTGAGACAAGCAAGTCCTTGACTGCCTGGAATGCAGCCTCCTGGCGCTGGCCCCACACCCAAGGGGCCCACTTGTCCAGGAGTCTGTGTAGGGGCTCTGCTACCGCCGCCTTGTGGGGAAGGAAGGAATGGTAAAAGTTCAATAGTCCCAAGAAGGCCTGAAGTTCAGTCTTGCTCTTGGGTGCTGGGGCATCACAGATGGCCCGTACCTTGTCCCCAGTCGGGTGGACCCCTTCTGCGTCCACCATAAATCCCAGAAAGTCCACCTGAGGCACTCCTAGTAGACATTTTTCCCGCTTCACCTTGAGACCCGCCGTCTGGAAACGGTGCAGAACGGTGCGGAGGCGGTCCTCAAACTCCTCTGGTGTGGGCCCGGCAATCAACACATCATCGAAGAAGGGGGTGACGCCAGGAATCCCTTTAAGGAGTGAGTCCATTAGATTCTGGAATATGCCTGGTGCCACACTGACACCGAATTGCAGCCGCTTTACCCTGAACGCTCCTCTGTGCGTCGCAATTGTCTGTGCCTCTGCTGTGGCCTCATCTACTGGCAGCTGTTGATATGCTTGGGCCAAGTCCAGCTTGCCAAAAATTTTCGACCCAGCCAGGGTGGCAAGGACATGGCTGACCACTGGCACTGGGTATGCATGGGCTGTGAGGGCCTTGTTTATGGTACATTTGTAGTCTGCGCAGATGCGGACCGAACCATTAGGCTTGACGGGTGTGACGATTGGGGTTTCCCAGGGGGCATTAGGCACCGGCTCCAGCACTCCTTGCTCCACGAGCCGGTCCAATTCCTCGTCTATACGGGGTTTCAGGGCGAACGGGACCCGGCGGGCCTTGAGCCTGACCGGTCGTACTGCGGGGTCAAGCTGTAGAGCAATGGGGGGGCCGTATACTGTCCCAATTTCCCATCGAAAACCCCTGGAAATTCCTTGCAGATGGCGTCCACGTCCACTTGTAAGGTAGTGTGGTTCACCCCGGTGATGGCTAGCCCCAGTGGTCCAAACCATGCCAATCCCAGTAAGCTAATGTAGGGGCCCTTGACCACGAGCAAGTCCAGTTGCCGCGTCCGCCCTCGGTATTGCACCCTGAAGGTCCCCACCCCCATTGTGGGGACCTTACGTTTCTGGAAGTCCCGGAGGGTGAATGGGGCCGGCCTGAGTTTGGGACCCCCAGTAGGACACAGTTTCCTTAAGGTCCTTGCCGAGATTATGGATAGAGTTGAACCCGTGTCAAGCTCCATGCGGCATGGGGCCCCCTCTATCTGTACCTCTACATAAATTTTCTCTACGTTGGGGTGGGGCAACTGGTATACCTGGAAGTCCGTGAGCTCCGTAGAGTTGCCTTGGTGCGTTGGGCCCCGGGACCTGGGGCTCTTGGATTGGTCATCTGATGCCTGGCGTCGGGTGGGCCGAGCTCGACACACCCGGGCGATGTGTCCCAATTTTCTGCACTGCCTGCACTCTGCGTTGCGGAAACAGCAGGTCCTCCTCTCGTGACTTTCCCCGCAGCTTGCGCAGTTCCCTCCTTCTCGTCGAGGCAGCTGTGGTATGTGGGCTGCTTGAGTGCGCTGCTGTACTCGGTGCACCTCCTCCCTGTCAGATCCTGAGTCGTCGGTGAGGTCTTCATGGTGGACCCTCGGTTGGGGTGGCAGGCTCGGCCGTGCCTCTTGTGTCGACCTCTTGGCAGCTTCCGTTGCCAGGGCCTCCTCCAGAGCGACCTGGAACGTTAGGTCCTTCTTGGCGTAGAGGCGTCGTTGCAGCTTCTCATCCTTCAGGCCACCGACGAGGCGGTCACGAAGCATGTTCTCCAGCTCTGAGAAGTTGCAGAACCGGGCAGCTTGGCGGAGAGAGGTCACAAACCCAGTTATGGTTTCCCCAGGGGCTTGCCGCTTTGCGTAGAAGGCATTTCGACGAGCCACCACTGAGGGCTGCGGCGAAAAGTGCCCCTTCAACTGTTCCATTATTGTTTTGTATGGAACAGAAGCGACGTCTTCAGGCGCAAGGAGAGCCCGGGCAATTTCAAATGTCTCCTCTCCGCAGACACTGAAGAATATCGCCCTCTTCTTGGCGTCTTCTTCATCGGTGACCCCTTTGGCTTCTAGAAGGAAGGTGAAATGGGAGGCGTACGCTTCCCAGTCTCCAGATGCTGGGTTGAACGGCGAGAAGCTGCTGTCGGTTGCCATTCTGAGTTCCTTGTGTCCCGGAGCTGAAGCCTGGATACACGGTGCGAGGCAGCGGTGCGGCAGGTGGCGGTGCTGCGGTGCTGTGTGTGGCAGTCAGCTCAGCGGGATCCCACCTTCGTCGCCAGTGAAATATACTCAGAGTCGCAAAGTGATTTCATGCTCTTTATTCAGCTCATAGTGGTGAGGAGGAATGAATGAAAGTCCCCTCAAAGTATCTGCTTTATATACATTATTTACACAATGGGCTGCACATGATTGGTTAATTCTGGAATTCTACTGTAAGCCAATCAGGTTGTGGATTCACTTGTATCTGGAGTATGATTGGGTGGTTCCTGCCAACCAATGATACTGCTGCATTGTTCTTGGACCAATCAGACTGCTGCATTCTGAATCCTGTTGTTCTAGGACCAATCAGACTGCTGCAATTTGGATCCTATTGTTCTAGGACCAATCAGACTGCTGCAGTTTGGATCCTATTCAACTCAGTACATAACAATAAATGTAAAGACAGGGTCAATTCAGGAATCAGGGTAATGGGCAGTGCAAGGAAGAAAGAAAAATGCTTTATTTGACAGAAAGGAAAGAAGGGACTTGAAGGAGGGGAGTAGTGGAAGAAATGAATTAAAAAGAGAGCAGACTAAAAGGCAAAATTGAGAAACAGTTTCATATACAGTATCTCTTGGGTCATCGTTATTTGGTCTTGGTTCTTAGCTTCTTTAGTTATTTTCTAATGCTGTGGGTTAAACCATAGGGCCTAGGACTTGCTGATCAGAAGGTTGGCTGTTCGAATCCTCACAACAGGGTGAGCTCCTGTTGCTCAGTCCCTGCTCCTGCCAACCTAGCAGTTCGAAAGCACGAAGTGCAAGTAGATAAATGGGTACCGCTCCAGCGGGAAGGTAAACGGCATTTCCGTGTGCTGCTCTGGTTCGCCAGAAGCGGCTTAGTCATGCTGGCCACATGACCCGGAAGCTGTACGCCGGCTCCCTCGGCCAATAAAGCGAGATGAGCGCCGCAACCCCAGAGTCGGCCACGACTGGACCTAATACTCAGGGGTACATTTACCTTTAACCAACTGAGCTATTCAGCATTGTCCACTTTGACTGGCAGCAACGTTCCAGGGTTTCAGGCAGGACCTTTTCCTCCCATCCATGTCGGAGTTAGAATGCTCTGTTGCAATGCAGCAAGGCACTCTGAAGGAACAGGGCAACATTAGCACGACTCCTTGGTTTTGTTTCTCAAAGGTCAGCTCCCAGCCAAGCCCAGTCCAAACCCCTGGTGGCAAGGGAAGGAGGATTTCGGCCTATGGACCTTCATTCACCACTTTGCTGTGGGAAGCATTTCCTGCTAGATTCTACTTTCTCCGTGCATGAATCAAATGCAGAGTGCTTGCTTTTGTTTTGACAATGCCCTCCTGTCCTTGTGTCGAGAGGGTAGCGTTGGGATTTGGGGGTGACCAGCTGAATCTGCAGAAACGGATCCCCAGCTGTATTTTGGTGTTTCCCCTGTAAATTGTTTGGGAATTGCTGCAGAGATGACGCTGCTGCAGGAGGGGGATGAGAACAGGAGACACACTGGGATTCCTTGTGAGATGTTTATGCGCACAGACTACAGCGCCCTCTGCAGGATTCTGTTGCTAGATGCGATTTGAGTAGGGATTTAGACGGCAAAGGCTCACAAGAAATTTTGAAACAACGCAAAAGAAACAGGCATTAAATAAAGGCTCTTTGATAACACAAGGAGGACCTACAACAAAATGGAGTGTTCCTGTTCAGGGTCCCCACCTGACATCCACACCCTTTCCCAATATACTCTATTGCAGGGTTTCTCAAACTTGAGTCTCCAGCTGCTTTTGGACTACAATTCCCATCATCCCTGACCACAGGTCCTGCTAGCTAGGGATGATGGGAGTTGTAGTCCAAAAACACCTGGATGGAAAAGACCAGAAGTTTTATAGGGAGAGTGGCCCCATTTTTCATATTTCCCCCCACTGTATATAACTTGCCAACTGAAGGTAAACACTTCATGCGTCTAAAGCAAGTTTCTACTCCATGAACCATACCCCCATATATATATGGCACCTTAAAGATATATAGATATATATAGATATATCTTTAAAGTGCCACAAGACTGGCTTTTAAAAAATGCAAAGTATAAAACTATTATTATAATTTAAGCAGAAATGAGAGGAGTGAAAATAAGGTTAAACTGCTGCCAGCCAGTGTAAACAATATCAAACTAGATTGACCCAATGGTTTGGCTCAGTACAAAGCAGCTTCCCAGGTCCCAATGTCTTGGTATTTTCCCTTCAAACAATTAACAAAAAAGACTCCGTATTTCAATAAATATGACTACGACCCCCTCAGATGACAACTGATTTATCTGATTTCCAGTTCTTTCCTTTGATTAGTCTGACCGCAGCAATCACAGCTGCTGCAAGTTCCAAAACTTCCCCTTTCAGACCTCCCAGTAAAGCACATTGGGTATTAAGATTACATTGCTACCAATAATTTCATTTATAATCTCCATCATTTATAATCTCCATCATTTCTTTGTGATATTTGTTACAGCAGTGCTTCTTCATCACCGTGGCATAATCAACTCTACCCAATAATACCAAGAACGCTGTCATTAACTTGTTGAATAGCTTCTCACCTTCTTCACCCCACTAGAATATCCACATGCTGAACACTGCATTGTCCTTGGATGTGGATAGGAAAAGAAGAGGAATGCCTAGCCTGATTTTAAGTGGACATGAAATAAGCTCTGCAAAGCTTGCTTGACTAAAGTAATGCTCTTTCCCCCTGAGGGAATCTCCCAGCTGCTGTTAACTACTCAGCAAAGAAAGGTTAATTGCATGATGTAAAAAAAATCGTTATCAGTTCTTTGGGAAGACTGTGGTCATTACACAGATGAGGAAGTCATTGACTTTCACTCTTGCTTTCATGCTTAGATCCCTCCCCCACTTCAGAATGATTAATAGCTTGGAAGACTAAAAAAAAAGAAAAAAGAACTTGTCATTTTGTGCTTTTGAGAGATATTTGTACACCTACTCTTTTTCAGACGCGAAGAAAAACTGTATGGAAATCTCAGCATAATCTGAGCATAATCAGGCATGGGAAACCTGTGGCTCTCCAGATGTTGATGGATTAAAACTGCCAGCATTCCAACTACTGCCTGATGGGAAATAGAGTCCAAACAACAGCTGGAAGGTCACAAATAGACAGTGTATATAAATTTGATTCTGTTTGCATTCAAACCTGAATCAATCAAATTTGCGCTTTCCAAAACAATATGAGAACCAAAACACAGGGTGGCATCCTTCGTGATTAGCAAATACCCAAATTTTGCTATACAGTTTGCCAACCAGCCACTGTCAACAAAAGGGAGAGAAGGGTGTGTAAAAATAGTATTAGTGAAAATAACATGCATTACTGAATATCAGGAGAAATTGCTTGCAAAATGTGTACATTAGTAAAAAATGCATATAAAAATGTGATTATTAGAAGGAAATATACTAAAATACTGAAGTTTCAGGTCGATTAAAATTTTAAACCTAAAGGAGCTTGCAGGTGTAATCTCAGAGCCTGTCTATAATCTTTGAGAATTCTTGGAGGCGAGGTGAGGTTCTTGTGGACTGGCCTTGGGCAAATATTGCCCTTCAGAGGGGGGGAGGGGAGAAGACCCCAGGTTACTACAGACTGATGAGCTTGATATCAATATGAGGAAAGTTCCTAGAGCAGATATTTAAATATTGGGCCTAAGAGCATTTAGATAAGGGTGCTGTGATTACTAAGACCCAGCATGGGTTTATCAAAAGCAAGTCATGCCAGATGAACTTCATTTCTTTCTTTTTGATAGAGGTACAAGCTTGGTGGATCAGGGTAATGCTGTGGATGTTTTGTATCTCGATTTCAGTAAGGCTTTTGACAAAGTACCCCATGAAATTATTGCGGAGAAGCCGGTAAAATGTCAGCTGGACAAGGTTACCGTTGTAAAGCATGTTGTCTAAAGACCATCATTTCTCGATCAAGGTTCTCAAGCAGATTCAGTGAAGCAGCCAGAAGTAATTTTATTATTTGAAGGATGCAACCAAATAATAATAATACTCACCCTCCCACCCCCAAAAAGCCACACATTAAAAGCAGAATTTTTCGTTTTAAAATTGGTTGACACCTGCAAAACTACCAATCATTTAGATGCGGGAAACAAAATTATGTGCCTTGTAATTTAGTTATAATTAGAACAATGCATGCCTTGAAGCAGGCTCCATTGAAATCCACAGGCTTTATTTCAATCTAGGCATCGGGGCGTAAGAGCAGGGATGGTGGCCCATATTTCATCAAGCTGCCAACGCGGACGGCGCAAAAAGAGTGTCAAAATGAGATCGTTCAAGGATTAATCACACCCATGAAAGATTGTGAGCTCCGGCATTTATTGCAATACATTCTCTGTTATTAAAAGAAACGTGAATGTCCTCCAAACGTAATTTTTTAATGAAAGATCAGAAATAAATATGAAGAACTAGTAAAAACAAACAATGCTCTGTAAAATCTTCACACTGGCGTTCCTTCGGCTTGCTCCTTAGGATTTGCAAAGTACTCTCTTGGGAAGAAAAGGGGTCTCTCCAGGTCCAGGATGGGCTCTTCGGTGCTCAGGTTATCCTGCTGCTGCTGAGCGAGGATCATGGCCCGCAGCAGCGGTGGGTAGGGGACGTAGCGAACCGTTTCCTCCTCCACAGGCGTGAAAATCTTAAAGGCCTCCTCCTCATGCCTTGGTACCATGCGCCAGTCGTGATACATGGCCTTGTCGATTTCTTTCACTTCGCTTTCTGTTTTGCCTAAGGAGAAGTTGACACGGTGAAGAGAGCTATGGACAAATCGCACACAGGAAATGCTCACATTCCTACATTTCACACACACAAACACACACACACACACACCCCACAGGTGGGAGTGACCTGCAGGGCATCCTTCATCAACAAGTGACCCAGGTAAGTAGGGTCAAAATTGAGCTGCTACCTAGTAACAACTTCTGCAGCCATCAAGTAGCAAAAGAATGCCCAAGAGTTTCAGTGCAGGCCTAGGGATGCCAACTCAAAAGTAAGTTCCACTGAGTTCAATGGGCCTTACTCCCAGGTAAGCCTACATTAGACCCCTTGCATATACAGTGGTACCTCAGGTTACAGACGCTTTAGGTTACACACTCCACTAACCCAGAAATAGTGCTTCAGGTTAAGAACTTTGCTTCAAGATAAGAACAGAAATCGGGCTCTGGCGGCGTGACGGCAGCAGGAGGCCCCATTAGCTAAAATGGTGCTTCAGGTTAAGAACAGTTTCAGGTTAAGTACGGACCTCCGGAATGAATTAACTACTTAACCCGAGGTACCACTGTTCAACAATTCTGCAGGAGAGCAGGCTAAATACAGAACATGGAACTTGTCCCAGAATCTCAACGTCTATTTCTTTTCTTTTTTAAACAAAGGGAGGCTTCTAGACTTCATGAACACAAATATATATTTGACCCTGCGCAGCCTAAGGCAGGAGTGGGGAAAAGGATCTGGATGGAGAGCTGGACTCCAAGTTCCCCAGCCTGTTTACTTTGATGGTGGGCAGAGCCACCCACTTGTCAGTCATCTGATGTCATCACGACGCCCAAGTCCTGCTGTTGGCAAGGATAAAATTCACCTGGGAGCTCTGATTAGGAGCTTTAGAAAGCAAATGTCAATTGTTCTCTTGCAGCCATGCCTTCACCGGGGCCCAAACCTGAGATCAAAATTTACACCATGTATGGCAGGCTTCCTCAAACTCAGCCCTCCAGATGTTCTAAGACTACAGTTCCCATCATCTCTGACCACTGGTCCTGCTAGCTAGGGATCATGGGAGTTGTAGGCCAAAAACATCTGGAAAGCAGAGTCTGAGGAAACCTGATATATAGGGTAGGGCACAGTGCTTGAGGAAACAAGTGTTGGAGACCAAATCAGAAACTAGTTAGGCCCATGGCCAATTATTCTTCACCACTGGCCTAAGGCAATGCCTGTTAATCTCAGAACCCATTGGGTTTCTTAAATAAGGCCCCATTTGCACTATGTATTTAAAGCATGGGTAGGCAAACTAAGACCCAGGGGCTGGATCCAGCCCAATCGCCTTCTCAATCTGGCCTGCAGACGGTCCGGGAATCAGTGTGTTTTTACATGAGTAGAATGTGTCCTTTTATTTAAAATGCATCTCTGGATTATTTGTGGGGCCTGTCTGGTGTTTTTACATGAGTAGAGTGTGTCCTTTTATTTAAAATGCTTTCGCCAAAGAAACCTGAGCATAGTTTGCTAAAGGTGCTGAGAGTGGTTAGTAGACCCCTGATCCCCTCACAGAGTCACATTTCTCAGAGTTCCCTGGAAAAAGCAGCGTTCGAAACTCCCATTATTCTAGGTCAGTGTTTCCCAACCGGTGTTCCGCGGCACACTAGTGTGCCGCCGGACGTTGCCTAGTGTGCCGTGGGAGGGAGGCGGGCGAGTCGGGCTAATCCTCCGGCCCCGCTCCCCCGGGGAACGTGCCCCGTCATCCGCTTCTGCCTTGCTCCCTGTGACAGGAATTCCCCAAACTGCATCAGCATCTGCCGCTTGCCCAGCAGCCCCGGCGCTGCCTTGCGCCCGGCGCCCCCGCCATCCTCGGCACAGGGAGCGAGGGGCGCGCAGGCAGGCGCTGCCCGGCGGAGCGACGGCTCCTTCCGAGCGGCTGGCAGTGTCTGGGCATGACTGGCCTCCCGCCTGGTCCCGCGGCGGCTGCAGACGCGGCCGAAGCAGCGCAGGGAAGGAGACGCCCGGCCGCCCAGCCCAGCCCTGCACGCTCCCACTCTCTCTCGGCGGCCGGGGAGCGGGGCCAAAGCGGGCCCCCACCTGAGTGGCGGCTGCGTGAGCCAATAGGCGAGCTGGGGCAGAGGGGGAGGCGGGGCTCCGGAGAACAAAGGAGGGAGGGGGCACCCGGGAGAAGGGGGCGGGGCGGGAGGAGTGGGGAGCGCGGCGCTGCGCCCGGGACGCCCCAGTTCCGCCGGGTTAGAAGCCGGCGGCCTACCTCTGCTGGCCGTGGAAGGCAGCCGGGTCTGGATCGCGCCCCGAGAGTGGCGGGGTCCGCGCACAGCCTGCCCTCCAGGCTGGGAAGTGGCTCCTAGGCTCCGCCTGAAGCCACGCAGAGCCCGCAAGGCGCCCTCGGCGCAACTTGGCCGGGGCAAAAGGCGAAGCTCTGGAGGGAAAGGCGGCCGGATTCCCCTCCTCGGCGGGTCCGGTGGTCTCCCGCCTCCTCTGAGGAAGGGTCTCTTCTTCAGCTTTTCTGATCCTTTGTGGCCCCGTTGGGAGAAGCCGAAATAAATAATGGCCGTGCCATTAAAGTTCTCTCTTTTATAAAAGGGATCCTAATAGAATCGTAGAGTTGGAAGGGATCCCCAGGGCTATCCAGTACTGTACAACCCCTGCAGTGCAGGAATCTCAGCCATAGCATCCATGGCAGACAGACATCCCACCTCTGCTTAAAAACCTCCAAGAAGGGAAAAACCTCCCGAGGGAGACCATTCCCCTGTTGAACAGCCCTTACCAGCAGAAAGTTCTTTCCCATGTTTAGTCAAAATCTTTATTGTAACGTGAATCCACTGGTTCGAGTCCTACCTTCTCTACCTTCTATGCTGTTACTATTTTTTTATTTTTTTTTTACATAAGTAAAAAGTGACCTTTCCCCATCTGGCATGGTGGTGTGCCTCGAGATTTTTTCCATGAAACAAGTGTGCCTTTGCCCAAAAAAGGTTGGGAAACACTGTTCTAGGTGCATTTTGCAACTGGGAATTTCATTAGCACGAGCAATTTCTGAGCTCTGGGTGCAGTACTGCGACTAAGATTTCAGATTAAAACTACCACTGCTGGCGCTAAGGGTGTGGGAGGAGAAATTCCTGCCTGCTCAACTTCCAAGAAATCAATGCAGCATCAGGTAAGCTGATCTGATTCTGCCTCTCAGCTGGCCTTACAGAAAGGCAGCATTTTATTCAGCGTAATATTCTTAAGAATATTAAGGGGGCGGGCAGGGGAAACACGGCTTTGTTTTTTGCAGTCTTCAGATGAGGACTAGACCGTGTGAAAAATGAACATAAGATTTTAGCTGCAGTTCATTCATTTTCAGCTTTGTATACTTATATTTCAAAAAGTGCGCCTAGACATCCCACCCTCTTTTCCGGATGCCTAGAGAAAGTGAAGAGAAGTATTAAAAAACTGAAGTTCAATTTAAATATTAAAACACATGAGTTATAATGAAGTAATGCAAAGCTGATTTTTTTCTTCTTCCTTTGTCTGAAACTGAACTCCTGCAATCCTCAAATGTGACTTACCCTGCTGGAGAAATAGATACCTTTTTAAAACCCTAATAAAATTCAAAATAAACCAACCTAGCTCGTTTGGTTTCTGTTATGACACCCGTGACCTAGGTTTAAGGTGCCATTTAGCTCCTAAATTCAAATTTCAGTTTCTTAACACTGGGAAAAAGGGATTAATTGTTAAAGCCTCTCAAAGCAGCTCTTCTCTTACCTCGGAACGTCAAGTACCCCCAGGCTTTTCCATGATCCATATTCTGTAACAGAGAATTTGTACTTTTGTATTTTACACATGTAGAAATACATATGCTTACATGTACATGGCACCCTGGACTCCTCTGGGAAGAAGAGCATGATGTCCTTTTTTTCTGAAGCATTTGTTCTGAATTGTTTGTGAGATGGTTTATACGACAATGAGCATTCACCCCAATTTGCTTCCAGGGTGTTTATACATCTTCCTACAAATAATTTCTTCAACCCCCACTCTTCAGTGCAGTTCCCCATCTCCTTTCTACTGCCAGAATTGGATACATTGAGCTAAGACAACAGAGCACTTCAAATGGCTTTAAATTCATGGAGAATAAGGCTATCAATGGCTACTAGCCATACTGACTATGCTCTACCTCCACTGTCAGAGGCATTGTACCTCTGAGTAGCAGTTTCTAGGAATCGCAGGTGGGAAGAGTGCTGCTGAGCTTTTGCCCAGCTTGAAGTCTTCTCATAGCCATCTGCTCAGCCACTGTGCGAACAGGATACTGAATTGGATGGCCCATTGACCCAACCCAGCAGGTTCATCTTATTGTTAGAATTCCTGATCTATGATTGCAGTCATGGGATTTTTGTCTTCCACATGGCGGTATATGTTTTGACTCCACAGAGTGGGAAGTGACAGAGACAGGATGTTTGTGTTACTGTGTTCCAGGAAGTGGGACTATTGTCCTTTGTTCATTCTCATTGCTGTCTGATGCTAGAGAGAGAGGGAGCCATGTTGCAGTCCTCTGTGTATGTTTGTATGTAAATAAAGTAGATTAGCCAAAATGCTGAGTTGCTGAGGTCTGTCACGCATGATGCGCAAAGACTCTGCGGATCCCTAAGTGTGCCGGTGTCGGTTGGCATCGGTCGCTGTGATGTTCAGGCTGAAGAAAGCTTATGAAGCTCCCGAACGATCGAGCAGGAGGGAGAGAACATACCAGTCGGGCATGTGTCTCTGCCAGAGTTCTACTCGAGTGTAGGCTTAACTCCCGACACTTATGTTCTCATTAAAGGTAAAGGTAAAGGTACCCCTGCCCGTACGGGCCAGTCTTGTCAGACTCTAGGGTTGTGCGCTCATCTCACTCTAGAGGCCGGGAGCTGGCGCCGTCCGCAGACACTTCCAGGTCATGTGGCCAGTGTGACATCGCTGCTCTGGCGAGCCAGCACCAGCGCAGCACATGGAAACGCCATTTACCTTCCCGCTATAAAGCGGTACCTATTTATCTACTTGCACTTTTAAGGGTGCTTTCGAACTGCTAGGTGGGCAGGAGCTGGGACCGAAAGACGGGAGCTCACCCCGCCGCGGGGATTCGAACCGCCGACCATACGATCGGCAAGTCCTAGGCACTGTGGTTTTACCCACAGCGCCACCCACAGCGTTCTCATTAATCCACTTTAATTGCTAAATTTGCACTCTCTGAAAGGGACAGTTATCATGGGGGACCCAATCCTTACACACTCCCTTCCAGTAAAAAAAACACACCTACCTCGGCTGTGTAATCCACCTTCACTTTGGTGATAACCCAATAACAAGGTTCGTCATACTGCCATAACCAGGATTTGCGTGTGACCATCCGCCCAACGCCAAAGAGGCGCAGCCGGCTGAGTAGGGTGAAGAGCCGGTTCTCGTTCCTCACATCCTCCCAGGCCAGGACGGGCAGCAGCTTGCCTGTGTAAGCACGAGTCATTTTCTCGTAGTCCACCGCATAGCGCTCAGAGTCTCGAGGCTTATTCTTCAGGGCCAAGTACTCACGGACTTTCTTGGCCATTGCTGCGATCGGGCGGTGGACTTTCTTGCGAGCCATGGCTGTCTGAGAAATGAAAACATAGGTGAGGTTAGTATGTTGGGACTAGAATCAGGGAGACACAGGCTGAAATCTCCACTCAGCTCACTAGATAATTATTTATTATATTTCCATCCCACCCTTACTTCCAGAGAAGCCCAGGGTGGCAAACAGCAAAGCAACAAAACAATACCATTAAAACAAAAGAATGCATTTTTAAAAAAGGACTTGAAAGCATCTAAAAGCATTTAGCACATATAATACACACGTTTAAAAAAAGGTCACATACTGTCACAGCCTATAATTTCAAGGTAGCCAGAAACTGTATCTTTCAGCCATCAACTGTGTGACTGAACAATAATATTTTAAAATTCCTTCTGAATGTTAATAATGAGGGATTTAAATGCCCACTCAGTCATGAAGCACACTGGGTGACCTTGGGTCAATTACTGTCTCTCAGCCTAAACTACTTCAAAGGGTTGTAGTGAGGGTAAAATAGGGAGGAAGAGAACCAGGCACATCACCTTGGTGGTATACAAATGTAGTAAGTGAATAAATAAAATCTTTCATACAAATAAGTAAGAATAATTAAAACACATCTTGGAAAACTACCTTAACATGCCTGTTAAAATAGAAAAGTCCTTGCAGTTCAGCAGGGTTCCACAGGATTGGAACCACAATACTGAATGCCTGGCTTCTGCATACCCTCCAACATTTCTCCAATGAAAATAGGGATGTCCCATTCCATAATTGTAATTTTACTATTTATACCGCACACAGCTTACTGGGTTGCCAAAGCCACTCTGGGCAGCTTTCAACATATATAAAAACGTAATAAAAATAAAACCTTCCCTTTACAGGATTGCCTATTTCTCCAGTGAAAATAGGGGCGTCTTAAGGAAAAGCGGGACATTCTGGGATCAGATCAGAAACCGGGACGGCTTCTCTAAATCAGGGACATCCCTGGAAAATAGGGACACTTGGAGGGTCTGCTTTTGGTGGCTACTTGCCATGCATCCGAACCATGCGCGGGTTGAGAGCAGAAGCAGTGTGGCATAGTGGTTAGAGTTTCAGACTAGGACCTGGGACACCATGATGCGAATGCCCTCCCAGCCATTAACTCAATAAAATAAATAAAAAGTGGAATTTCCACCCCACAATCATTCCTCCCTTATCCAGCCACCTTACCTTTCACCACTTAACACCAACTGCTTGATCCAACCGCTCTAACATAGGCGATCCAACTCGCTAAATCATCCGGTGCGCAACATTTCCGCTCCTTTTTTTTTTGTTTGTGTGTGTGTGAACCCGTAATAACTTGCTAACTCTATGATTGAACGCATAGAGGTTGGCCACAGACCGTAGACGCTCTAGGAAGCGCTGTCCGTTTTGTAAATCGTCCGGTAGGGAACATTTCCGCTTTCTTCTTCTTTTAACTTTACAGGCGCTCTAAGCAAGGTCCTTCTCAATAAATCATCCGGTGGGCAACACTTCCACTCTATTCTCTGTGGACTCTTATTTTAAGTCCGTGTGGAGGCCAGTTCTTTCAGAGTACTTCCTTACATCTTCCGCCACAACCCAGTCCTCTGGAAGTTGCCCCTTCCCGGCTTCGTAGCATTTATTTATTTTTTAGGGGTGGAAGAAAAGCACCGAGCGGAACTCCCCCCGCGCAACAACCTCTTTCCGCAGGGATCATTTAAAAGGCTGCACCGCAGAGAAGCTTCTCTGTCTTAGTTTCTTTTGCTAATGAAGGAGTTGCAGGGATGTATCTTCCTTGGTGCTGTTGTGGTTGGTAGGCTTGCAGGAGGGATGTTGTGGAGCTCTTGGGGTTTAACTCCCCAATTCTGAGTTTGGTGATCCCTTGGAGCTACTCTCTATTATCGCGCAACCGACCAAATAATAGGTTTTGTCTTTGTTGAGGTTGAGTTATTGAGGGAAGGCAGATTGGGGGAGACGGTGGTTCAGTTATAGCGCATAACAAATATGTCCTTAGAAATGCGAAACAGCAGAGTCTTAAAAAAGAGAAAAAATGTTTGACTGTTATACAATCTCAGTAGTTGGGTAGGGAAAGAGGGGAATTGGTCCGCTGCCTTGGAATTGGAGGAGGGCCAGGATTGCTTTCGTCTTCTAAGTATGGTCTTTCCGCTTCTAGAAAAGGTTGTGGGTTCTCCTAGTTAACTGTGGTACTGAAAACTGTACGTGTGCCTCCTAGGAATCTGTGCTTTTCATGTGTTTGTGAGGTTTTTACGTTTATATGTGTACATATATTAAACTACTTGAAAAGTTGTTGACTTGGTAATGGCAGTTTCAGTCTGTTCATAAAACTGTGGGTTGCTTCTAATGATGATAAGGTGAGCTTTGAACCTGTGGCATTCTCATGGAAATTTCTTGTCTGAGGTTCCTTAAAATATCTTTGGATATGTTGCAAATCTGCCTGGGACTCTGCAAATGCTTCTGCATTCCTGAACAAACTTTCTTAACAGGCAGTGTATGAGGATAAATTAAACCATGGAAGAAGGTAAAAAGCTTGATGTTCTTGACAGAACCAAACAGCTTGTCAAAAGAGCCATTACTTGGGAGATCTCTGATTCTGAAGGAGGCAGTGACATCGAATTGCAGGACTCTGTGGCTGTTGTGAGTCACGTGGCAGCTGGTGTTTGGGACCACCTGGACAAAGAAAAGTTGGAAACATGCATAAGTCCAGGTGAACCCAAAGAGTTGCCTTTGCTTACATTAGTGCCCCAAGTACCATCTTGCTCCCCCAGTCCAGAGAAAAAGAAGAAAAATCAGCCTCCTAAAGGACCAAGAGCAGTGCAGACCAAAGTGAAAGACAGAAAGCTTGAAAGGAAACTGCAAAAAGAAGAGAAAATGAGGAAGAAAAAGCAGTGTGCACTAGAAAAAGAGAGACGAAAGGAAGCCGCAGCTGCCTTGAAATCTTTACGGCCTGATCAGTGTATGAAGTACATGACTGTATGTGTGGACCCAGGTAGGGCTTTTATTTTAGTGCTGTTTTTAAACAGTTGGGAATTGATCCCTTTGCCTGATTTATTGCAAATCTACCAGTAAATCTTGACCTGGGAATAGGGGGCCTCTTGCCTGCAGCTCATTGCTGGGTTCTGTTGTAGCTGCTTCTATCCATTTCAGCAGTGTCACTTGTGGTTCACAGAGCAAGTGGAATTTTTTACTCTCTTGGCACTAGGCATGTTGAGGTCTAGAGGAGAGTGCTTGGGACACTGAGCCATAGTGCTGTATAATACAGTTGAGATGTGAATCAGGCCATTTGTATGATCCTTGCCCATCAGGTCTTCTAGAGGATCCTGGTTCAGATGATTTGCTGGAAGCTTTAGATTCTTTGGAGTGTAAATACCACATTGAACCTCAGGCAGTTCCACACAGCATAACCTGGAAGAGAGATATCTCCAGTAGTATGTCTTGCATGGTGAGTATTCGAAACTCAGCTGTTAGCTAGGCAAGGCACAGGTGAAATATGGTGTCAGGGGCTCAGAAGCAGAGGTACAGGGGAGAGAGGAAATGGAAAACGAAGGGGAAGAATCTGAGGGCAGCGTAGGGGAATACGACAGTGACCCGAGAGATTCCATGAGCTTCTCCAGCGAATCAGAAGATTCCCAGAAGGAGACGCCCATGGTCAGGGCAAGGGGGGTCCTGGGGGACACACACCAGAAACAAGGGGCCAGCGGGGACTCCCAAAGCAGCAGCTGGAAATCAGGACCAGCTTCCCCACCAGAGCGTAGTGGGGGGGAAGAGTTCCATGGGGCAGGGCCAGCGTCTCCTCCAGCAGGGAGAGAAGATGAGTCAGGGCTGACCACGCCTCCATCGGAGAGTGAGGGAACGGAAGGGAGGTCGGGTCCAGCTAGCCCCCCCGAAGGGGAAAGCAGTGACAGGAGCAGTGTAACGGTCAGGAGGAAGGTTGCCGGCTGGGCGCGCGCGCCAAGTTCAAATGTACAGGCGCGCGGGACAGCAGAAAACCCAGATTGGGAACTAGGTCCTAAAGCCTGCCGGAGGCAAGGAGAAGAGTCAGGGGATTCAGCGTCAGAAGAGTCTAGGAAGGGCGAGACCCCAGCTGACAGGCGGAGCCAGAGGCGGAAAGAGCAGCGGAAAAGGTGGAGCAAGGCTAGAGTCTTAAATTGGTGTATGGGGGGAGGAGATTCAGACGGAGCTTCGGCGGTCTAGAGTTTCAGATGTAGAGCTGCACGCTGCTGATGTGAAAGACAAACTGAACTTCAATAAAGACTTTTGTATATAACAACGAAGTGGCGTTGGTCCTTTGTGAGCTGGGACCTAGGGCAGCTCTGACATATGGAATGTCTTCTACTTAACTCATTTCCTGATTCTGCTCATCTGCTGTTAATAGTGCTTGTAGGCAGGCAGAAAAACAAGCAACTTAAAAATAGAACTTGATTTATATGTATGCCACACATAGAAGCAACTTTAAAATGGATCCTTCTGCAAAATAGGGCTAGTAGTCGAGCATGGCCAGTATCAAACCAGGTTTGTTAAGACTTTCAGGGAGCTAGATGGAGTAGTAGTAGTTTTAAAGGATTTTTTAGAATACCATTTATTTCCTTCTGGAACGGTTCTGTAAGTCAGCAAGTGATGTGTGAAGCTAATAATCTCCTAGCAAATGGTTTTCAGTAACATGCCTTCAGTCTGGAGGTTCCATTTAGTAGTCATTATTAGTATATGACTGTATGTAGTAGTCATTAATAGGCCTCCATGAATTTGGCTAATCTCTTTTTAAAGCAGGAATGGGGAACTCGTAGTACTCCCAGTGTTGTTGGGCTCAAACTCCCATCAGCCCCAGCCAGCATGACAATGCTCAGGGATGATGAGAGTTGTATTCCAGCAACATCTGGAGGACCTCAGGCTCCCAATCCTTGTTTCAAGCCAAAGAACTTGCTTACATACTTATTGTGGCAGTCAATTCCACATAACTTAATTATGCTCTGTGGGGAAAGAGCCTTCCTTTTGTCTGTACTGACAAAATGGTTGACTTTGTTTCTGTAGAATGGCCCCCAGGAAAAGGCTGAAGAGGAAAGGGAGATCTTGCTCTTACTGGAGCCTTGGGATTTTCTCAAACACCTCTACTCTTTAATGCAGGTATGGTAATAGCGTCTCCTGTATCTGCTGTTTAACTATGCCACCTAGATAGCACTGTCCTATGGCCACTCTCAGCAAACCCCATGGATTGCATTGACGAATAGTTCTGGTGGTGACAGAAGTATGTTGTAGAGGTGTCCTAAGCTTATTTAAGGACAAGTTCTGGGCCTGGAATTGGGGGGGGGGGGGAGTTTTTTGAATTCAGATGTTTCATTTGAACAGTTGACTACTACAGCCGAGTGTAACATTTACAGCCCTACTGTTACCAGTGGGACTTACTCCTTAGTAAATCTGCTTAGGATTGAAGGCTTAGGCATAGCTTCTTACTGGAATGTGTTTGTCTCTACACATCACTGTGCTGAGGATGCGATAAAAATCCATAATCCATTAAAGCGCAAGTGGGGAACCTCCTACTAAAAATGTGAGTATGCTTTAGAAGTTTTGTCTTATTACACAGGTGTTGAAGAGCTAAGTAAGTGAGAGGCAGCACTAAGAGAGTTAGGTTGCAGCAAGCAGTATTCAAGAGGAGATGAGTGCCGGAAGCATTAAGGCCAAAGGTGAGCAGGGAAGAACAGGGATTCTTGCATAGAACAAAGTTGTTAGACGAGTAGAGATCACAACTGGCTGCCAGTCAGCTACTGGACCATGTTCCAAAGTCTTGTTAACATATAAAGAATTTGGGAGCAGGTTACCTGAAAAACCACCTGCCCATGTACAGAACTATGGCTGGCATAGGGATGTGGCATAACACAAGATTAGAGAGAGAGCACTCATTGTTGTCATCCCCACAACCCTATGCCTCCCATCGGAAGACAAATAAATCTTCCGCATCCTGATTGTGGACTGATTTTGGCCCCCGCACAATGATGCTGCCACTGTCTTAACAGCATTCCCGATTATCAGGGAAATACACAAAGTGGCTTTGGTCTGTCTGGGATGAACTCACCACATGCATATAGACCAGACACATGTGCATCTCACACACCATACAAGCCTCCTCTCACTCACATCCCTCTCTCTGCCCAAGCACATCTCTATCTCTCTTTCACACACAGAGAGACCACACACACCCTTCACCTTCTCTCTCCTGCTCCTGCCCCCTCTCTCTGTACAGCACCTGCTTTGTATGTATGCAAAGGATTCCAGGTTCAATCATTGCTGTCTCAGTTGAGCTGGGAGAAGCCCCTGCCTGAAACTCTGGATAGCTGCTGCCAGTTGATGTAGATGGTATTGAAACGGGCAAAGGGCCTGACTCCGTATAAGGCAGTTTCCTTTGTTTCTCTAAGTGTGGGATTGTGACAGAGTACGAGAACATAAATGTATCATAGTGGTAATACATGAGTTAATCATTCAAAACCTTTTTGAACTAGCAGGAGCTTCCACACCATTTTCAAATACTACTCCATGTAGATCCAATTGCAGTCACCCAGCCTGGGTGTCGCCATAGCTTTACTGACATGCATGCTATGTCACAACATGCTCACACCATTGGCATCCCCCAGTGAGATGCCCAGGAAGTGACAGGGACTGTAATGCTGTGCAACTCTGCATATATTGTCTCCACACACCCACATCTAAATTAACACAAATTATTCTACACATGCTGGGGGGCTGGACTAGCTGAGCTCCTCCCTAGCTGGACCCAAAACTGTTTTTAAGTTCTTATGGAAAGGCTTCTTGTGTGTGCATGTCTGTGTCGTCTTGTATTTCAGAGCATGAGCCCTGGCAAGCAGCAGAATGTGCCTGATCTCACCCGAATGTTGCCCTTTAGCAGCCCGAAAGATTACTGTGCAATCTCCTGCAGCGTGGCAGTCATTGGACTAGATGCCTACCAATGGTACATGTACTGGGAGGGCAGCTAAGTTAGGGGTGAGAAGTGACCTGTCTTCCACATGGCAAGTAGCTCAGTGGTAGAGCACACACTTGGATGCAGGGAAGCCCAAATGCCATTCTCCTCAATTGTGATTCCCCGAAACTGGTACTCAGAGGCAGGCCCATGCAGAGGTGGGGAGGGTGGGTGGGGAGGAGCTGGGTACACTTGTCCTAGGCCTTGGAGGGTTTAGTTAGTCAGGGGGCCCCCGCCAGGGACTGACTGCTTTTTTGTTTGAAGACTCCCACCGTTGGCTTCAGACAAGCTCTTCACAGGCCTGTTCAGAGGCATACTGCCTCCCAACCGCAGAGGTAGAACATCAGGGTTAGCAGCTGTTGATAGCCATATCTCCCATGGAATTATCTAATCCTCTTTTAAAACCACCCAACTTTGTGGCCATTACTACCTCTTATGGGAGTGAATTCTATGGTTTAGCTACGCACTGTGTGAAAGTGCAAAGATAAGCCATTCCTTTCAGATACGTGCATTCCGTAAAATCGCATATGCAAGCCTCTATACCGTCATTTTCTTCACAGGGGCAATGCAGTGTGTGACAGCTGTCCTTTTAAGCTGCAAAGGCTGGGGAAACCCAACCAGATGGGCGGGGTATAAATAATAAATTATTACTATGCAAAAAAAAATATGCAGACCCATCGCGTCTCCAAATTTATTTGTGCGGAGTTCATACGCGGTACCTGGTTTTTGACAAATGAAGGTCATGCCAACAACAGATCCAAGCTTATGTTGTAAAAGTACAGCCTGACGTCAAACACGTTTCAATAAGTGATATATAAATCGCGTCACTCACAAGAGCTTGAAAACTAGCCATCTGTTGTTCTGATCTGAACTGCTTAGGTATAACCAGCATCGTCGACACCAGCAGGAAGCACTGAATCCTGGGCAGGAGGAGGCACCAGGATTCCAGCCTGGCCCAGAACTGTTGATGACAGAGCATCAAATACAGGAGGTGAATACAGTTACCAAGAGTGAGTCAGTTGTAAGGGGAAGAGCTTTCGGACAAGAGGGACAAGGCTATCAGTGGCCAGTTCCGCTTCCACTGTCAGAGGGAATGCACCTCTGAATTGCAGTTGCTGAGAGTCACCAGTGGGGAGTGCTCTTTACTCAGGCCCTGCTTACAGGCTTCCCATATAGGCATCTGGCTAGCCATTGTGAGAGCAGGATGCTGAACCACATGGGTGAGCAAGGTTTTCTTACGCAAGTTATTCTGGAAATAAAAAAGGATTTATTTATTCTTCAAGGAGAGTTCTGTCAATAGTTCAGCAGCCTTGATAGCTAAATGATGCATAGAGACAGTACTCTTGTCCATACCATACACAGAGAGCAAATGGAGGAATGCCATTGCCTTTATGTCCTGGTTTGCCAGCAACCAAAGGCCCCCTCTTAAGGTTCACAGATGGAAACTTAACCATGTAGTGTAGCAGAGGGGTGAGGCCTTCCTTCCTTCCTTCCTTCCTTCCTTCCTTCCTTCCTTCCTTCCTTCCTTCCTTCCTTCCTTTTTTCTAAGGAGTGGCAGAGCTCCTCTGGAAAGCAGCCTCATTAGCCCGCTATTTTGTTTCTCCACAATCCCCCAGATGTTGCATCAGTCCAGAGCACTGTGGGGAAAACAAAATGGCAGCCACTATCAAAACATAGTGCCTCCCACTATTGGCTGCCATCCCCCATACCCCAGTGCCCTGGACTGATGCAATGAAGGCAAAACAAAATGGTTGTTGCTTGCTGAAATTTGGCCACTAGAGCTGAATCCTATTGCAAGGCAGGGAGAACCAAAGACACATGGGTATCAGCATTCTGTAAGTCCTCTTAAGAGTACTGGGGCCTTGCTTGCTGCCTGAAAGTGCTGAGTACTGACATCAGGCTTTCCTGATAACCTTGCTATGCCCCAAGTGCAACACAAGAGTTAGGACATGCTTTAAGTCCATGGACTTCAGTGGCCTTAAGTGTAACTGTGTTGGATGTAGGTCTGTGTTCATAGATGATCCCCATTTATTCTGTCGGCCTGTTGCTCCTGCAGGCTCTGGTGGTGCTACAACTCTGGAGTAACACCGGTGTCTCATTCCTGGAGACATGGCAGGAGTTTGCCCAGCACATTTCTGCAATGACCAAAGCTATTGCGCAGCGCCCATATAAGTGAGTGCCTTTTGCCACAGATCATCTTTGCAGCCTCGTTTCTCTTCAAAGCTCTCCCCCCCCCCCCACTTAGCTGCAAGTGTCTGAAGGGTGTTTTATAAAGCCGGAATGCCTCTAATGTGTGCACAAGTAGCGTGAATGAAAAGGAAGCCTCCCAATTCTTTATTGAAGAAAAACTGATAATAGACACACACATATGTACCAGGTGCATGTTATTAATGATACCATTTGCAAGAAGAAAATCCATACCTTGCCATCTCGACTCTTCTTCTGAGGCAATCAGGTGAAAAAAGGGACACTTTGCTACTGCTTCCTGATAAATTGGGGGGGGGGGTTGATTTTTAATTCAAAAACAATAGGACTGTGTTTTAGAAGAGACATCTGTTGTTTCTCTCACGTACAGAGGGACACCCCTCTGGAGATACTTGATTTTCTGCAGAAATACTGTTTATGCATATGAAGATACTTGCATGTTTATCTAATTAGTTAGAACATTCTGAGGGCTTTATTCGGTTTTTAAAGACATCTCGTCTCAAGCAGCCTGTCCCTGTGCCTCTTCCCACAGGAAACAGCAGGGAAACCAGCCTTTCTCCTTCTGCGCTGATGGTGGGTGGGCCAGTGGAGTGCATGTGCAGAAAGATGGGACGGGACTCCGACAGGCCTGGCTGAGGCAAATCCAGCAGCTTAACCGAACCAGCCCTGCCATGGCAGCAGCCATCACCAAAACATACCCTTCACCACAGCTGCTGCTAGAGGTCAGTTCACATCTTTGATTGCTTTGTCGTTGGCTAATCAGCAGGCCTCCAGAGAGGAGGAAGGCAAACCTGCCACGAAGCAGGTAGGCAGATCAAGCCCTCCTCAAAATATCTCGAGGGCTGCTGCAGAGAAGAGGGCCAAGGCTTTCTCCCCTGCTGCTCCAGAGGAGAAGTAAATTGAATGGGCCTCAACAGGACCCACAGCAAAATGTGGCTGGGCTTTTTTATTCCCAATGGTCAGTTGGTATTTGGTTCCCTTTGGGTGTGCTCAGCCGTCACTGAGGTATTACTATTTATTATGGGGGGACTCCCTTAGGGTCCCCTGGAGACAGAGTCATCTTCTGGTTTACTCCCATTTTCCGACGTTGCAAAGCTTTAGTGGACACTCAAGCACCAAAAATTCAAGACTCAAGCCGCGTGGTGCTTGAACCCACAACCCTGAGATTAAGACTCTCTTGCTCTACCGACTGAGCCTAAACGGCCTCAGCCCAGTATACCTGAAGGAGTCTCTCCACCCACCATTGTTCACCCCAGACACTGAGGTCCTCCAAGGGTCTTCTGGTGGTTCCCTCACTGCAAAAAACAAAGTTACAGGAAATCAAGCAGGCCTTCTCAGTAGCGGCACCCTCCCTGTGGAATGCCCTCCCTTCACATGTCAAGGAGATATGTAACTTTTAGAAGACATCTGAAGGCAGACCAGTATCGAGAAGTTTTTAATGTTTGATGTTTTACTGTTTTATAAATGCTGTAAGCTGCCCGGCGTGACTGGGGAAACCCAGCCAGATGGGCAGGGTATAAATAATAAAATTATTACTATCCCAGCTCTTCCTGATAAGGATCTAACAACATAACCTTCTCTGTGCATGTTGAATCAATGGCTTTCCAATTACTGAATACCTATTTAATCCAATAGGGCATTAATATAGGTTCAGAATGGCTCTACATTCTACACTGGAGGAAATCATCAGGGTTTTCTGTAGCCAATTTATTTTTCCCTTTTTTAAGGCCTACAGAGAGTGTGGCACAGACAAAGAAAAACAGCTCCTCCTAAGTGACATTCTGGTCAGAAGTGAAGAAAATGAGAGGGAGCGGCGGATTGGCCCAGACTTGTCCCGTCGGGTCTACCTCTTCATGATATCTACCAATCCAGAGCTTGTTTTAGACCTAAGTGCCTAGGTGAGATACTCAAAGGCCAGAATCTCATTTTTTCTAATCACTGAACCTGTTTCTGTATTGCTGGTTATTGCAGAATGGACCTCTAGAAAGCAGTAAATGTCTTGCGCACAAATACCATCAAGCCTCTTAAATTATTCCACCTGTCCTTGAAATTTTCATTCAATGAAGATTGCCTTGCAGTAGCTTTTTCATATCTTCATACAAATCTGTAGTGTTAGCCCCACTTGGACTAAATTACCCAAAGGATCACCTGTCTCTACGTAGGCCTGCAAGAGGCCCTTTTGGAGTTTCCCTTCTATCAGAGTTATACCAATTTACCAGTAAAAAGGTCACCATAGTGATTGTAAGAGCATGCCACAAATTAGGACCAAAGAGTCTCATTTCAGCACCTAGTAAAGCCCTTTTAGTTCCCCAAACTTTTTAAATCTAAAGCAGTTGATATCTCAACTGGCCCAAATGTTAAAGATACATAGGAATGGCAGTGTCAGAAGTCCCACCACCTTGTGATGTTAGAGGGGCAGTGGAGTATGCAAGTGTGTTGTGTTATGGCCCCCAGGTTGTACAATATGCTCAAGGACTCATGACACCATCATTGTTTATGTTGTCAAGACAGTCCTCTACTCACAACACTTGGGTGAGTGGATGTTTACACTCCTGTTATTTTGCTGCTTGTGTGACTGTTTAGTTTTGCAGTTTTAATTAATTCTTTATTTGAAATTGCAGTAATTTATGTAACCTGCCCTGAGACCATTTGGTGAAGGGCAAGAGATAGCTTTGTGACTGATATACAGTAAGGCAGCACATTTTCAACTCCCAACAATAGCAGCAAAAGAGCATTTACTTAGTAAATTAGGATGTAGCAACAAATAAAGCTTGGAAGACGCCCAATAGAAGATCTTTATGTGTCAGGAATGTAAACTCAGTTCATATGGTGCTCAAAGGCACACTTTTCTTTAATTCTAACTATGTCCACACACACCACTCTAGTTATTATTTTGCAAATGGTCTAGAAGGCAGGCAACGAGATTTTAGTTAACAAAATAAGATTCCAGTTCTAGAAAACAAAGTAGCTTATACAAGTCTGGCATTACCAAATCACCCCTCAGCTAAACCATCTTTTATCTCCGTGAGGTTCTTATCCTGCTTTCAGTGTTTTCAACATGCTTTTTAATCTCATGTTTGATTTGGTACAATCATAAGCCACCCTGTGAATTTATTTAAAAGGTGGGACACAAGGATCCCAAAATAAAAACATGATGTGCCCAGTTCAAAGGCAACGGCAAACTATGATTTGTGAAGTAGATGGAGATCTGAGCGTACAGGTCATGCACTTAATGCCAACCAATGGTTTGGTATTGGCTGAGCCATGTCATGAAGGAACCTTGAGAAGCAAAGTCCCACAGCTGTACCAGAAACAAAACCATTAGTCCGTGTTCAACCCTTGTAAGTCAATGCAGCTTGTATTTTAATTATGTTTTCATATAGTTCAGTACAGGAGAAGCAGCGGGTAGACATGCAAAGCAATTAAAGCTGCAAGGCTCACATGAGTTCACTTACAGAGACAGTCTAGCAAGTTAATTTTGCGCCAGAGCTGTCTGTGCCAAAGCACTGAAAAACACACAAGAAATTAAGAGCCCTTTTTATATTGATAAAGATTGCTGTTTCTGTGTCCCAGAGGCATTACTTGCAAGTGGCCAACCAAAACAGTACATTGGCTTCTCTGTTTTCATCATAAATTGAGTCTCATTCATTTGGTTGTTGGGAGGAAAGTGTTCCTTGTCCTGTTTGGCTACTGAATGTCTCAAGGTTCAGAGACTCTTCCAGAAAACTTGGCAACTGTAGTTGATGAGCAGGAGGCAAACGGGGGTAATCAAACTACAGGAATGGCTTGCCTCCTGAAGGTAGGTCTCTTCCAAAGCAGGAAACACTTGTTGAGTTCCAAGATTTCACTAGAAAGTGGGGAAATCTTTGCCCTCATTGAGGAGCCAGCTTCAGCCACCCTTATAAAGACACTGAGGGAAAACCCTCATCCTTCAAGACATGGCCTTCAAAGAAAGTTTTATGTCCTCCTGCATCTCTTTCGCTGGCATTCCTCAGCATCTGAACTGCAAGAGCTATCTGAATCATTTCCTGAGGTGGGGGAGGGTGGCTGAATCGAGCCACAGTTCATGCTCAGCACCCAGCCCAGTTTGTTGTGCAGAATTTGCTTCAGTCCAGGGGGAAGGGGCAGCACATCGAGTGTATCTACGTAGTCAGGAAGCAGCTGGCGGAGACGGAAACAGCAAAGGTACTGCAAGGAGGTGTGGCTGCCGCAAGAGCGGATTACTTTCATGCTGCTCTTAGCAGCCGTTGAGCATACCATGGGGTAGAATCTCTTGTTCTGAAGTTTGGTGGCAGCTACTCCTGGATGGAAATACCAAAAAGGAGGCCTGAGATCAACACATGGTCACAGAGATAGGGGGGGAAAGGCACACAACAAGCTATAATCTCTCAGCCATTGGCTAGGGCACTGTAAGGATTTGGGGAGCAGGGCACTCCATCCCTTGATAGTCTTACAGAGAAAACTTCAATTTTGGACTTAAGTGTCAATGAAAACAGCAGCAGCGTGTGATTCTATGCTCTTTGTCTCTGTGCACGATCAAGGAAACTGTCCAGGCACCAGTCATGCTGCTACATGATGCCATACATTTGTCATAGTTACGCTGATGTGAAGGCCAAAGCTGGCTTACATGCATATACTTCTGGTTTATGCTATATTTTACTAGTTCCAAACAGCCTTTCAATAGTCAAAAGCTTGGGATGCTCAGGCAGCACTAACAACTAGGCCCTCTGACATCTTTACACATGAGAAAATTGTAATTTGAGTGTAGCAGGGACACACAGCATGCTGATATTTTGAGAGGCAGAAAGTTTAAACTTTAGATCTCACACTTCAGTGATCCTACCCCATATCTAGCAATAGCTCCCTCCTGCTTAGTTGCATCTTCTTCCAACATTCCCCCTCATCTCAAAACTGGACTACACCTTTCAGTTGTGCCAAAGTTTGGTCAGCTTAAACCTGTTCTGGATCTCTTGCTCTTACCTATGCATTTCCTGTTTTTGAAAAAGGTCAGAGTCCCATGCCAGGTGTCCAGGTGCACTCCAATAATGGAGCCTTGGCCAAACCTCGTCGAGAAGTTGGTTCTATCTCCCTTGTGGTGGAGGAGTCCTAGAGGGCAATTGGCAGCCACAGTTACACAATATACACTGTAGACTCATCCTGTGTATTCCAACTTTTTCTTAAGACAGTTATTTCCTAGTTCTTTATCAGTTATACATGGGCAAACCTCCGACTGCTTGTCAGAAAGTCAGTGAATCTGTCTCTCTTGATCCATTAATTCAAGTCCTCACAAAAACTTGTTGCCAAAACAGCTGGGTGCAAGAACAAAATGGACCGTGCTCCTTCAAACAAATCAAATCTTCCCTCTCCCCCTTGATGGCCCTCATGCCCAGAACTGCCTCCCAGAACACCTGTGTGATGTCACCATTAATTCCACAAAGCCTTTGGCATTGTCCGCTACTGTAACCAAGGAAAGTACACACCCAAGTTCACCCTCACCCGTTTCCTGCCTTTGTTGACACCTCAGTGCCATGTTTGAGATTGCAATCTTCTCAGTACAGGGACCTGCTCTAATGTATTTTTAAAATATTGATACTAACTTTTTAACCACCAGCTGAATATTTGGCTTTTTCACTAGCCAAATTTTGGCCCAAGCCATTTTGTTTATAGAAGCAAGTAATTTCACACATGCAGCAGTCCAGAACACGTAAGTAGTAAACCAACACTTGCAAGTTTGAAGATGCCATTTTAATTACACGTGCATGTGCAAGTTCTCTGATAACCTATAAAATAGGGATGCACAGAATAAGATGTTAATATAAAGTTTGAACTTCCGGAAGCTAGCCTGTATTTTGGTCCTCTAGCCTGTACTCCAAGGCCAATTTATACAGGGTGTGAACTGCAAGAAAAAGCCCTTACCTGTGCAGGCTTCCCATGCACATGCAGCCCATTAAAATGCACCTGCCACATGCACTAGTCCATTCCTATATGCTGGCATGCCAGCTGCACACCTGCCTGCTGGCATTAGGCTTCAAATACAGAAATACCTCCCCCCTTCAGAAGCCAGTCATTTCACTTTTTGTTTAGAGTTACAAATATATGTCCAACTCCTTTAGTCAATCATGGTCTCTCACTTCCTTTGTAAGGGAGAAGTTATACATTCGTGTTCTCAACATTTCAGTCAGGGCTAACCTGTAGCACTGCAGATGATGTTAAGACTAGAACTCACATCACCCGTGAACATTGACCATGCTGTCTGGGGCTGGCGATGATGGGAGTTTGGAGTCCAAACACATCTGAAGGAGCACAACTTTAAGCAATGATCTCTGATGGCTCAATCACTCTGTGAGCCACCTCCAATTACTGGCAAACCTTCACATTTCTCCTTCATCCCATGAATTATTTTCTATGCTGCCCTTACCTGTATATGAGAGGCCCCAGCTATCTTCATCTTTGCCCAGCAAGCTACAAAACGTGTGGCGGTACTTGTCCAGGTTCACATCTGATGTCCCAATTCCCACCATCTAGATGTGGACAGAAAATTAGGAATGAGGAGAAGAGGGCAGGCACACAGACAAAAGGACACTACATAAATCATGGAGCCACCTAAGCAATCACCTGAGCATTTGCTCATGTAAGCTTTTTATTTAGCCTTCAGAGCCACTGATTCTGCTCCACTACTACAGAGAACATTTCAGGTTAAACAATCACTTTGGGTGGGGGAAATCATTCATACTCCCTACTTTTTAAACCAACATGCATTCCCTCTAGTTTAGATAAAGAATACATTGATAGAACTGAACTATTTACTGTTCAGTTGTCTAGCACTATGCATTTTTAATATCATTTAATATCATTCAACCTCGTTAATGCATCTGGACAGTTCACAAATACATATTACATAATTACCCTCTCCTGCATTCTGGTTTCTGGCCCATGGTTTGAGCTCTGCTATACTCAACTCTTGCAGACCGACCTCAGCAGTACATCAGTCTGACATGCTGTGTTGACCTGCATGATTTTATTTCACATAATGTCACAGCACAGTATAATCCAATTTATTGCATAGCACTTTATTGGTTGTGTAGACCTACGGCAGATAATTGAATTTAAGCAATTTGACAAACCTACAACTCTAATGGAAAATATGGTACCACCCCGAAACATTTCAGTCTCTAATGTTGCACATATGCCTGCAGCAAAGGCCAAGACATTACTAAGGAAATTTTTGGTCTTAAGATGGAACAGTTTATTCCAATGGATATGGATAAGCAAGTCATCTTTGGGCAGGTTCACGTAAAATAATATGTGTTCTATCAGGTTAGACTACTTGTTCATCTAGCCCAAAATTAGGGAACCTTTGGCCTTCTAGATATTGTTGAACTCCAACTCCCATCAAGCCCAGCAAGCATGGCCAATGGCCGAAGATTATGGGGGGTTATAGTTCAGCAACATCTAGAGAGCCAAAGGTTCCCCATACCTGATCTACTCACATACTATGTACTTTGACTGACAGCAGCTTAGCAGCTTTCCAGGATGTAATAGCATGTAAATAGCATGTAAATACTGAGCCATGACTCCTTTCCAGCAGCCCCATAGCAAGCATTCTGGGAGTGCATGGAACCCTCCAGCCTCATAGTGAAGCAAGCAATGATATGAAAGCACCATATTTGAGGGCTAAAGACACAGCTGTACACGCATGTGGTGACCTAAGGTTACTAAGATTATGCAGATCATGGTGTCCCCACTGGATTTCACCATACAAGATGCCAGTTTTCATAAATGGCATTCTTGGGCATTGTGCCCAAGAACTCCTAGGACAGCTGCTTGGATCCTACATTGGCCATGTTTTGATGCCATTTGAAAATCTTTTTAATCCACCAGCCCCATAGCCTGACTGATGCTTTACATGCTTCTGGCCTGTTTTCTGATGTGTTTTACTGATGTGCCATTTATTAATTCAAGCTACACTTAATGTTGGCTGCTTGCTGCTTTCAGCTGCAAAAGCAGGAGAAAAATATTTTAAAAGAATACACTTAGTGTACTGCTATCAATGAATCATCCTGTTTTGTTTAGCTGCCCCCTGCAGCACCCAAACATCATTATTCAATGTACCATGTCTGTGCCATAGACGGGTGAGGTCATCTTGATTTCCCAGAAGTGTTGCCCTTCTGCTAGCTCCTTGTTTCCCCGGACTGCAGCAGTGCCACAGCTGTAGTCCATGTGGAAGTTCACCTTACGGTCATCACAGGTCAGCAATGTTGCAGTGGATTTGTTCAGGTCATCCCATACCCAGTCAAAATCTAAATGACAGCAGGGGAGATGGTATACTTTCAAAAACACAAATGATATATATAGAAAACTAGCATGTCAGAGAGAGGGGTTCTGGGCATGTGAAAAGATTTCTGCCTTCTCTTCTTAACTGATATTTTAAGTTCTCCAAAGGCCCTGTGGGGAAAGATCAGAAATGGAGCAGGGTTGAGGAACTTATGACCTTCCAGATGTTGCTGGAGTCCAACTCCCTTCAGGCCCAACCAGCATGGCCAATGGGAGTCATAGATCCAATCACTATTTCCCCCCTGCACATCTATGTCACATTCCAACACATCCCTAACTCATATGAGATTTTTAAAAAGCTTCCTTACATTCATCCTCCTCTCCACACTGACAGTCTTTGATCCGGTGAATAGTGTGCACATTAGAGCAGAAAGGAGCTTCATTCTGGTTTTCACAGTTACAGTACGACTCTCCAGTTACAGGGATTGCTGTGGGTATGGAAGGCAAAAGAGAAGGAAATTCTGGCTCTGAATCAGAGTCGCTGTGCTGCCCAGAAGAAAGAAAAACAAACTATTAGAATGCTCTTTCCAAAAAAAATGCTCAGAACCAACCCATGTCATTTTCCATTCCCATGGATTTCTCCTCTCAACAGAAATGTTATTTTTAAGCTAAGTTCTTTTTATTATTACGTATACTCTCTGAAGTCAATGCTGTCCACTTTCACTGGTATAAATGAATCCTTGCCAGACTTTAAAGATTACTGAAAAGAATTACTAAAGGGTGACTGAAGTGGAAGAGCTTGGGCTCTGTGTAGCCTCTATTGAAGCTGCACCGTCTCAACTGATAAGAGGTTGAGAGAGCCATAATTTGGCAGCAAAGCAGAAGCAGCAGCCACAATAATTTGGCAAGAAGGGCTGATATGACACCTGCTTATCTATATAAAAACCCACTTATATGGGACTAAGTTGCACTAAGCTTAATGGGACTGAATAGACATGTATAGGATTGCACTATTACTTCCTTAACCTTCACTCTTTGCACTGAGTCTTATGCTTTTAACTAACTTCCCAGTTTGTTTTGGTTACAAAACAGTCAGTAGTCCCTCTTAGTGGTTCAGCCTTACCCTACAGCAGTGCAATTTCAAACCCTGATTTTCAGACATCAGCCTGCTCCTCTGAGGAGGAAGAGGAGTGTGAGGGAGGCAGGTACAGATGACATCAGAGCCTACTCCAGTCAGACTGCCCCCACTCCCAATTTTACATGTTTTTTCCTTCATCTTAGTACTTTAAAATTGTAAACCGCCTTGGAAGCCTTAGTAGAAAGGTGGTGCAGGCAAACCCCAATTTGCACAGGGCTTGCATTCCTGGCCCCCCTGCACATCGGCAGAGCGCACAGAAGCCCTTCCCACCCCTTCTATCCTCTTCCTAGTCCAAAGCAACCCACATGTCAGAGGTCGCGCATCAATTGAATGCACTCAAAGTGGTCATCACCTGTATATAAACACAATGAATAAATTTATTTAATAAACTACCTGAGGGCTCAGGCCATGTTCCTTCCCTGCTTTGCTATTTAAAGGTAAAGGTAAAGGTACCCCTGCCAGTACGGGCCAGTCTTGACAGACTCTAGGGTTGTGCGCTCATCTCACTCTATAGGCCGGCAGCCAGCGCTGTCCGCAGATACTTCCGGGTCACGTGGCCAGCGTGACAAGCTGCATCTGGCGAGCCAGCGCAGCACACGGAACGCCGTTTATCTTCCCGCTGGTAAGCGGTCCCTATTTATCTACTTGCATCCGGGGGTGCTTTCGAACTGCTAGGTTGGCAGGCACTGGGACCGAACGACGGGAGCGCACCCCGCCGCAGGGATTCGAACCGCCGACCAATCAGCAAGTCCTAGGCGCTGAGGTTTTACCCACAGCGCCACCCGCGTCCCTATGCTTTGCTATTTAGTACCTCTCAAATGGAGATCTCAGCTGAATCTGAGTATTGTGAACAAAAACAGCATACACTCTGAAAACAAGCTCTGGGTGCACCCACACTCTGAAAATATCAACTGATGAAGTAAATAGACTCCATCTAGCACAAAATAAACTTTCATGTGGTTTACCACACATGCTGGTTTAATTCAATTCCGGTGGGAGTGGGGGAAGGAATAGCGCCAACTTACTTCTCTCACCCAGTTGAGAAAAAACATGAATGTAGATAAATTTAAGCTCCCTGCTAGGTTCATGGATTCATTGCTCATGAAAGTTTAGCTCATTGGGCAAAGCTACTACAGTCCTGGTCAAAAATCCAAAACACATGCCAACAGTAAATTTTCCCACTCAGACAAACAGTCAACTATCCAGATGGCACTGAGTCTTAAGAAGGCTGTTCTACACTATCATACCTGCCCATCAGAATCAGATGACCAGCTAAGGGATCCAGAGGGCAATGCTACTGTCCTTGAGTCTGCATCACGGCGTACCCCACTCAGGACATAGTGCCAGGCTCTGCTGTTGCGCATACGGCGTGCCATGGCGTGTTTGGAGAGGTAATCTGGAAAGCAAGGAGAGATGTTATTCAAGCCAACCCTTCCTACTTTACTATTAACCACACAATAACAAGAACAATAATCCTTCCTTCAGACAGAAATTGTTTATTATTTATAGCCTTTAACATGTATTAAGTATTATTATTATTATTAAGTGATGTCCAGGCCCTGCCTGTAGGCTTATAATCTAATGAAGAGAGGCAAAGTAAATGAAGAGAAAGGATAGTAAGCAGCTATATGCAGTATACAGGGAAGATCTGTGGTCAAATCCCCACTCATCCATAAAGCTTACTGATTCTAGGGCAGTCATTGTCTTGCCGACTTAAACCTCTCGCAGGGCTGCTGCAAGGAAACATATGCACAACCCTGAGTTCTTTGCAGGGAGGAGGGGAATGTAACAACAAAAATGCTAGGGAAAGTCAACAGAAACAAAGGTAATCTGTTGTACTGTGATAACTGCAAGTGATGCCTTAAAACCATTTTTTCAACCCTGGAATTAATAACTCTCAGAATAATTCTGTACAAATGCACAAGACAGACCATCTGAAGCAAATAGCTACATATTATAAAACAGCCTGAACATGGAAGGAGACATGAGAGCCTGGACAGAGGAGGAAGGCAGAAAGAGAATAATATCATATCAGGCACTCTAAATCTTAGACAGATACACTTATCCATCACAGCAGTCATGTATGTACTCTATCCTGCACCCCCAGAGTTCAGTCTTTGAAAATGTCATTTCATATAGTTTTCCACTCCTCTTCCCAGTTCCCACCTACCCTACCCTGGCCTTTTTCTTGAGTCCATTTGTTTTATGTTTTTAAAGTTTACTTTTTTAAATTGCAAGGTTTCATAATGGAAGCATTGTACAATGTAGCGATTAGACTAAGATCATTGAAAACCAAGCCCAAATCCTCACTTCACTGGGAATCTCCTCAGATGACCTTGAGCAAGTCGTGCTTTCAAGTCTGATCTACTGAGGGGGGCAAATGACCATGTGTTTCCCTAAGCTCTCTGGATAAATCAATATACAGTAGCGCTGTATACTACTTTGGAGGTGGGGTGGACACTGCAGTCAAGAAGAGGATACAGTACAGTACAAGGGGAAATGTTTCACTGAAAACAAGAGATATCCAACAGTAGAGACCAGCAAGAACCTCCCTTATCCTCCTTTATGTAAACATCAAGAGTTTTAACCAAATACATTTTTGCTACACTGCAGCCGGTCCCAATCATTCTATACAGAGAAGTTACAGGCCACAAACTTAATGTTTTGAAACATCTGCCAACAGGCAATACTTACAGTACTTGCTTAAATGTGACCAAAGCCTTCCTACCCTACTATTCACCCCCAGGCTACAGGAATTTATGAAAATCAGGGTTCAAAACTGCACCCCAAGCCTAAACCAAAAATAAGGACCACTGACTCTATATTGTAACAGATAAATTAAGTGCTTTTTTTGAGGCACAATACCCAAGACAAGCACATTGGATAAGCAGTGTTAGAAATTAGTGAGGTGCCCAGCATGTTTTGCCACTGGCACAGGTCCAGTTGTGACCACATGGAGATCTCTGGATGCCAGGTTGGTGAATGCCATCTCCATCTGGCTGGCCCCTCCAGCTTTCTTAAGAAGAAAAGCAGAAGAGCTTATTTATTGCATTTATATCCCACCATTTTCTCCAAAGACCATATGGCTCACTCCCCTGTTAATCTCTACAACCCTGTGAGGTAGGTTAAAAGGCTATGACTGACCCAAGGTCACCCTGTGAGCTTTATGATTGAGTGGGGATTTGAACCCTGACCTCCCAGGTTCTAGTCCAACCACTACACCACACTGGCTTCCTAGAATACTTCTGCTATGGGGCAGCTATATAAAGCAAATTATTATGATTATTATTATTGCCATTGCAGAGGAAAAATAGCGCCATTCTTAGCTCCCAAGGGGGTATGAAAGAAAAGAGGTTGTCATTCAGGTACTTTAGATATTCAGCAGGGCTCTTACAATCCAAATGTTTTGCAATGACTTTGCAGGAAGAGGTCCTGAAAGGTGTCCCAGAAGATAAGCATTCATGATCTAACGGTCCCTATTTCAGAACTGCCCAACCCTGGCATCATGTAAAGAATACCAGGATAGGCATAATGCGATTAAGGCCACTCGGCTCAGTGATCAAATGAGCCACTCCAGGCAGCTCAGCAGGTCAACAACTGAGCTGCCTTGTGAGGAAAAAGATTACTCCAAGTGAACTTTACAGTCAAAGGAGCGGCTATAACAAGCTAAGTATGGGATAAAGAGGCGCATGAACAGAAAACAAACTGAAAACACACCAAGACACAGCTGGGAAACATCAAGAGCACTGACGCAAAGTCTCTGGCAGACAACATACCTTAACTGTTAAAAAATAGAGGATTGCTTCCTTCCACTGTAGGATGAGCCTATAATGATGCCATAAGGAGAGCGTTCCAGTGCAAAAACCACTAGGGCTAGAAAGCAGTGCACTGCTTCAACAGCAAACATGCATTCATATAATATATGCTTAGGCCAGAGGTTTTCAACCTTTTTGAGTCCAGGGCTCCCTTGACCAACTACATTATTTCTGTGGCTCCCCTATGGGGAAACGCGCTCCAAGTCTCAGAAGCCCAGTTATGTCACCCCTTGCCTGCAGAGCCAGCAGCCCTTCACCCCTTTTTGAGGCTGCCTCAGCTTCTGGCAACCAGCACCCCCTGGCCAGCTCCAGAGGCACCATTTGCCTGAGGAGCTTGTAGCCAGGGCTGCTGCAACAAACAGCCACACAAGCCTTTGGGAGGCAGAGATGCAAGAGGGCATGAAAGGAGGGAAGGAAGGAAAGAGGGGCAGAGGTCAGTGTTGTCTGCGGCACCCCTGACCACCATTCAAGGCACCCCGGGGTGCCATGGCACACTGACTGAAAACCACTGGCTTAGGCATACAGAGTTACAATCCACACTAGCTAGAAAATGCCAGGGTTGAAAGGGGAAGTCTAGATGGCTGTAACCAGAGTGACTCTCATATGTAACAGAGGAGTGGTTATCACCAGCTTACAGTCCCAGAAAGCTAAAGGAAAGGCTAGGCTCCTAAGGCATCCACAAGACTCAGTAAGAACTATGTAATGTGACCATAGAACAAAGTTATCAATTATGGATTCATAATCAATGATCAGTTTTCTTCTTAGATATAAATACTCTTGCATAAAAGTATCCTAACTTTTACTTCTTTAATAAATTGTATTAAATGATCACAGCCTTAAACTATCAAGTGGAAAGAAAAGGTCACTTAGTATGTAATGAGAACCATCACTACTCAAAGATGGCAATGACATCCCATAAAGCAGAAGTGACTTTGCATCACTTATTTTCTAACACACGCAGGTAGAAAATAACATTTAAATTATGTGCCCGGTCAGTAATTAAATTCAGCACATAAAGGAGGGGCATATGAAAGGCACCCTGGAAGGCCACTTACCTTAACTAAGCAGGGATTTGAAGCAGGTCTCTCTGATCCCAATCCAACTTTATATGCAACTATACTGCACTGCCTCAATACAGAATGCTAGTATCACAGAGGTGAGCCAAAGCACACAGGTAATCCAGCCCCACAGGATAGAATGAACTACGTTGTCCATATAGAGTTGGGATTTTATCCTAGTTCAAGTCCCACCATTTCCCATGAATCCATTGTGAAACCAGGCTCTCCAAGAACAGATCCACATTATATGCAACAATTATATGCACTTCAGATGTGCTAATATTTGGCACAGGAAACTCTTAAGTACGAAACAAAGTGCAGGTGCCTGACCCAATACCCACATTCATGCTTCTGGCAGCCCCAACAAAACTGTGGATGCCAGATGCACGTACAGTCATACCTTGGGTTGAATGTGCTTCAGGTTGAGCGCTTTCAGGTTGCACTCCACGGCAACCCAAAAGTAACGGAGCCTGTGTTACTACTTTTTCATTTTAGAATTTTGTTTGTTTGCATAATGCAATATCCTGCCACTGGGCCTCTGGCTCATTCATTATGTTACAATTAAAAAGTTTTAAATTATGGGGTGCAGAGATAGAGAGGGGGGTGTCTTCAGTATAGAACCCCAAACCCCAGACTGGGCCTTTAGGCAAATCTCTCTCTCTCTTTCACACACACACCCCACATCCTTCCCAATAGTCTTTTAAGCAAAGAAGGTACAGAGGTACCTTAAAAAACTACAGGAGAAAAGGCACCTCTTGACTTCAGCTAAATCGTGCCCCCACTTAGAAACAGTCATTCGGTTGGGCTAGATGACCCTTAGGGTCTTCCCCCACCGTCCAACTGTACAATTCTATAATTCTTGCGCTGACTCACTGTCTCTCGGCCAAGCACCCAATAAATGCCTCGTAAGTTGGGGGCGGGGCAATGAGACCAGTGTCCAACTTTACCCAGCGTCCTTTGCGAGAACTCCCAGCAGCCACTGGGAGGGGTCCCGCCAGAAACTGGCCAACGGTCCGCTAGTGGCTTCAGAAGTACTTTCTCAACCGAGCTGTAGGCCGCACGCTGGGCTTACCCCATACATACACATACGCCCCGTTCTCCTCAGCCGCGAACACCCCCCATGGCCTACCTCAGCCGTCCAGCCACAGAGCCGCTTCCCCTCCTCCTCCCCCGGCCCCTCAGAAGCGAGCGAGCGAGCGGGCCTCCCTCCGCTCCACATCGGCAGGCGCCGCACCCCGGCCTCCTTCCCACAGGCGAGATATAAACAATCCACGCTGCGCGCGCCCACCTCGGCCGCGCCCATTGGCAGCTCGGCTCGGCTCCCTCCCCTCCTTCCACGTCCGTTTCCTACCTGCGTCACTCCTCCTCTTGCTCCTCCCGCCCCCGGCGAAAGGGAGAGGGCGGGGGAACGGCACCATCTTCCTCTCTCCTGATTGGACGCTTCCCTCGCTCAGCGCCCGGCATAGCGCTCAAGTCGCACGCGCAGTACGGCGTGGTGACGCCAGTGACCCTTTCCCATCTCTCTCATTGGCAAACCCTGTTCCTCCCTCTTCAACAAGGAGGTGGAGATTTTCTCACTCAATTAAAAAGAGAGAGAGAGAGAGAGAGAAGGCGGTCTCCGAGATATGATTGGCTGAGAAGGAAGAGTCAATGGGTAAGGTGAGTGCTGTCTCATAGGACAGGAGGCAGCCGAAGAGTCCCTAGTGACTTTCTATTGGTTAAAGTTTACGTCACTCAGTCGAGGACCGAACAAAGGCGGGCAACGTGATCCCCCAGCTGCCTCTTCATTGAACAAGATTGATGTCACTCGTTAGAGTACGGGCAAAGCAAACCCCCGTTGTCAGTTCATTCGTCAAGGTGCACGTCAATCATCTGACGAAGTCGGAAGTGGTGAGGATTGCTGAAGCAACATGGAGGAAGCCGCAGAGGGTGAGTGATTGATGGGCTTTGAAGGCATGGTCGCTGGGGAAGGTGATTGGATGTTAACTAGGCTTCCTGCGCTTTTTAACATCTGTGGAGAAGCAGATGTTCAGCAACAATGGGATAATCTGCGCCTGTCAGATGTCTATCTGCTGTTAAAGCTCAGGAACTTTTTCCAAAGAAATAAGAGCAATGATGTTGAACCTGCCCTCCAGACGTTGCTGGATTACAGCTTTCTTCCTTAGTTGAGGCTAATGACAGTTGTGCTGGTGCAAAAGAGAGAGAGGTGGGGGATGTGCCAAGATCCAAGTTTGGGGAAGGTGCTCTACAGTGAGAAAACCCCAGCAGAGGTTTAAAGCCACTAAATATGCAGCAAAGTAAAGCACGGAAATACAGGTTGTTAGATCTTTAAAATATGTCCCTCCAAGTGAGTTCTAAAATGTCCCCTTTAAAAGTTTCTTTCTAAAGTTTTCCTCTTACCCCAGCATAAGAAGACAACTACATGTTTGGTAAGTTTTAAAAAATGGTTTACTTACAAACCTTTCAAAGGTCAGGTTCATGTGCATTTCCATACATCAGTCAGAAAAGTTGCACAGGCAATACAACTTAGCTTAGTTACAAAGTGGTGAAAGTTCCTAAATTATTGATATAGGAACACAAGAATGGCTTATGATCCATGTGGCCTGAGCAACCAGCTCAAACCTCTTCACGTGCTGAGCTTCTCAGGTAGACTGTGTACAACAAGAGGTTTTATTACCTCTTTTCCCAAGGCGGGTAGAAGTGATGTAACTAAGCCTGGCAGGACAGCTTACTCTACCACTGATCAAAGTTGCCACTGTGCAGTTTCTGCATTTCAGAGCCACTTAGAAAATGAAGAGTTTAGGTTCATATTCAACTTCCTGTTGGTCTGGTGTGTGAGAAACAGCTGGCCCTCCAGATGTTGCTGAACTTCCAACTCACATCAGCCCTTACCAAAATGACTGATGGTTAGGGATGATGGGGGCCAAAGGTTCCCCACCCTGACATATACTTTTGTTCTTCACATGCGCTAAAATTAATCTTAACAATTTTCAGTGCTTTAAATTGTAAGTCCTTAATTCAGTAAGTGCACGCTATTGAAATGTCATGTCTTAAAACACTTAAATCCCAAGGTTTCCGCAACTGGAGGTGTGTGTTTTGCGCATGCGTGCTGCGCTATATAGCGCTTCTGCGCATGCATGCAGCACAGTATAGTGCTTCTGCGCATGCATGTGTGGCAAAACCTAGAAAAACACTTCTGGGTTTGCCGCGTGCATATCCCGAAGGATACGTAACCGGAGGTGAACGCAAGTAGAGATACCACTGTAATTTAAACAAGGTTCTTGCGTAGGGACGGGGGGAGGAGAGACCAGTGCCCAGTTGTGCACAGTGGAGGAAGGTGTGCTCTGCAGAAGTGTGGGGGGGCAGAGCAGAACCCCCCCAGGGCAGAAACACCCCCCCCAAAAAAAATATATATTTTATTCAAGTTAGCACCTATGAATGCAAGATTTGAATGTTGGCAGAAGGACTTGCCTTCGGCATGCAGTGTTTTTTGGAAGCTTAGGCCTTGCATTGTAGACTGTGGAGGGACAAATGGGGATCTGCCCTGCCAAACTCTTGTCTGCTGTCAAACAGCCCACAGTTCCCCTGCCTTCTTATATGTAACCAGCCCAGGTGGACAGCACTGCTAGTCAACTTCCTCAGCCTTGATCTCCATGTTGCTATTGTAGAACTCAGCAGGGAGGAGGATGGGGACTAAAGAGGAATTACGTAGTTGATCCTGCCTGTCATTGACTCTGGCTCCATCTATGGTTCTATTATTCTATTAAATGCAGGGCAGAGTATTCCAAATCGGTTCAGTTTAGGACATTGTGGTATATAATATGGGAAATGGACATTAGATAACAAATAGGTTGAGAGATGGGGGGGTGGGGGGAGGATAAATCAATAAAACCCAACTTAATTAAAACCCAACAAATAACATACTATGAAAATTATCATTATATCAGTTTCCACTTTTGGGTTTTATAACTATTAGTCATAGTGAAATAAAGTATATAGAAATAAAATTTAAATAATCAAGCTTTCCCAGTAGACTTTTTACATTTGCTATATAAAATTTGGCTTGTGCTTTTGAAAGGGGGGTATTAACACACTAGCCATTTGATAGTATTTTTTTAATCATATGGTTAAGTGTAACAGTGACCAATAGTACAAGTCTATGCGTATTTATTCAGATGTTTTATGGTGTTCGTTGAGGCTTGCTTCCAGGAAAGTGTACATAAGACTTGCAGACTAAGAGTCTCAGGGATGAATGAGGAAGTTCCTGTTTCCATCCTTATCTGCCACAAACTCTCTAGGTTGCCTTAGGCAAGCTACTCTCTCATTGTCTTTGCATCTGCAATAAGGGGATAATACTTTCCTAAGTTCCAAGACTGGAGGGTTATTGAAATTGTGTATATATTATATATCACTCATCATCATTACATAAAGTTAAGTGTAAAAATAACTTATTTCTGTGTGGAACGACTCACATTTACAGTTATATTCTCCTAATTGATTGGAGTGTTAAGTCTCTGACTTGGGAGATTCGTGTTCAGCTATAAACATTACTGGATAAATCTTGATCACTCAATGTCTTTCTGCCTAACCTACTTCACAGAGCTGTTGTGAGGGGAGAAGTCTATTATAGGTAATAGATATGACAAGACAACTATGTTTGAGGCGGAAGCACAGGCCAAAGAGGTGATTAATAGCTAGAGTTTTGTAACTGAGGGATTAAGAATTTCAGGTCAGGAAATAGTCTAAACAAATTTATAGAGTTAATCAATACATTATTTGACAAAAGATAGGAAGGTGATATTAGTATCTGAGTAGTTCAAGAACAGACCTATAATTATCTTGTCCTTTTAATTACCCACTCATAATTATCTTGTCCTTTTAATTACCTACGTATTATTTACTGGTGCATTGTACACATATTTATTGACATCTTTATATTACTAATATAAGAAACCATAAGAATAAGCCTTAGATTGTGGGTTGTATCCAACCAAGTTCTACTCAGAAGTAGACCCAATGAAATGAATGGACCTACGTTGGTCATGGCCATTCATTTCAGTGGGTCTACTCAGAGTAGGACTAGCATTGGATACAATCCTATTTATTATATTTATAAAAGTATTTCTGTACCACCATATCATAAGATATCAAGGCAGTGTACACTGTTAAAACATTTAAAGAAATAAAAACACTGTGTGTGCTATTTTTATACCATGATGATTTACAATGTGCATTGTATTGTATACAAATAACAATATACAGTGGTACCTTGGGTTAAGTACTTAATTCATTCCGGAGGTCCGTTCTTAACCTGAAACTGTTCTTAACCTGAAGCACCACTTTAGTTAATGGGGCCTCCTGCTGCCGCCGCGCTGCCGGAGCACAATTTCTGTTCTCAACCTGAAGCAAAGTTCTTAACCTGAAGCACTATTTCTGGGTTAGCGGAGTCTGTAACCTGAAGCGTATGTAACCCGAGGTACCACTGTACGTTGTGTAATATTTTGTGTGTGTGTGTGTGTTTAAAGATATAGGGATCTTGTTTCCCACCATAGCTCCTTAAAGGAAAGTTGAGATAAAAATTAAATAGAGGGATGCCATCTTAATTTTGTATCTTGGGGGCCCCTTTGTGCAAACTGATCTTTGCTACTCAATCGCTACCACAGCCACGTTCCCTCTTAGTTCCCTCTTAGTTCCCAATAAGAGAACTAAATGTCACTCAGAACACTCTCTCTGTTGATGACAGCTGACAAGCAAGCTTCTAATATTCAACATGACCTCATGCCTTTCTCAATAAATATTAATATTTTAATATTAATAGCCATTTTAGCAGTAGGAAAGGGGGAAAGATCACCCTGGTGTTACCTTTCGTGGACTTCCTAATGACATCTGCCAAGGTCATGGTTGGCTCCATCTCCAGGGAATCTTGTTGCTTCGATTGATTTTGATCCCCCACAGGGTGCCAAGAATTCTCTTCCTCAGTATCCATCTTTTAATATCCTTTTAAATGCCCAAAATCCTCCGCTGAGGAGATAAGTGTCTTCTGCTTCTGATACGGTTGGGGAACTTAAGCCTTATTAAGATGTTCCCTCAGCCTGGCTGTGTGAAGGTGCAGGAAATTCCTGGGTGACTCAAGTTGTCCATCCTTATTCACCTTTTTGCCTCACGAGTCTATGATCACTTAATGGCTGTGTTTACATTTTACAATGGGAGACATCCTGGATGGCTTTCTTACTGCAGGAGCCAGTGACTGAGGTGTCCTGGAATTCTAATCGCTATGGAATTTGGCTTCCAACTGTCATAAGCCAAAATGCCACAACTAGTTAGTGCAAGTGGAGGTCTGAATTGAGAGAATTGCTAATACAAATGGGGGGGAAATGTGTTGGGTGCTTGGATGAATTTGCAATTCATAACAGATTTTGGCTTCAAACATTGTGGGAACCTGTACATTAAACACTTAATCGATGAACCTGTACATTAAACACTTAATCCTGCTTGGCAGGGGGTTGGACTCGATGGCCCTTGTGGTCTCTTCCAACTCTATGATTCTATGAGGGAGAAAATGAAAAGGTGGCTTTTGTGGCAATGTATGCAGTTTCATACATTGAAATCATACTTTGAAGTACAGTGGTACCGCGGGTTAAGTACTTAATTTGTTCCGGAGGTCCGTTCTTAACCTGAAACTGTTCTTAACCTGAAGCACCACTTTAGTTAATGGGGCCTCCTATTGCCGCCGCGCCGCCGGGGCACGATTTCTGTTCTCATCCTGAAGCAAAGTTCTTAACTATTTCTGGGTTAGCGGAGTCTGTAACCTGAAGCATATGTAACCTGAAGCGTATGTAACCTGAGGTACCACTGTAATGTCTATGGAAATCAGCAGAATATGTTTAAGATTGTTTATTGTTCTTTCTTTTGACCTACTTTGGTTGTTTTTAAATAATAATAATTTTATTATTATTATTACCCCGCCCATCTGGCTATCCACACTTTATTTTTAAAGCAACCTGCAGCATTCATTTCTAAGCATTTTATAGAGAAACCATATTGGTTTTAATGTATCAGGGTGTGGGTTGTTTGCTTGGCTATAAGTTGCTTTGGGTTGCCTTGGAAAAGGCTAAGCAACTAACAAATTTAACAGATAATAAATAAATGACCACAGAGCTCACTCTGTCCTCGGCTGTATTGCATATTTCTCCCACCTTAGGGTTTTCCCCTATTAAAAGAAAAGTATGGTACTTTTGCAAACTTGGGTTCCCCCACACCCTCATCCCTCACCTGCCAAATACCTTCCTTTTGTGCCTGACAGATGCCATTTTATGCACATAAGCAACCTCACTTGCAACCAGAACATTGGAAATCAGACGGAACAATAACCGTTTCCTCACCTCTTGTCCCTTACAGATGGAGGTAACCTGGCTGGGGTCCAGCACATTGTCGTGGTGCTATCAGGGAAAGGGGGCGTAGGGAAGAGCACCATCTCAACAGAGCTGGCTTTGGCTCTGCATCACACTGGGAAAAAGGTATGCACCATGTGGTATAGTGGTTAGAGCACCGGATTGTTGTTATTCATTTCATTTCTGTTTGCTTTATAGTTTTAAGCGAGGGAGGGACCTTAAAGCGGCTTACAACCTACATTAAAACATCAAATAAAACAATCCAGAATCAAACATCAATGAAGAAAGTCAAGTATACATTCAGAGCAACACAGTTAACAGGAAACTAAAATATTATCTTAAAGATTTCAAAATAAAACTTTACAAAGGAGGTCAACTACAAGAATGCCTATTTAAAGCGGCAAAGTGAACAACGACAAAGTTTTCTTAAACGTTTCAAAAGAAAACATTACAAGAGGAAGTCAAATATAGAATGCACATTTAAAATGGCATAATAAAAAAGAGAATAAACTATTATCATAAGCATAGAACATGTTTGCTGCTGTTGCTGCCAGTGGTGGTTCATGGGGAATCAATGACTTGGGTCTGCACTAAGAAACAGCCATAATGGTCTCTGGCCTCTTCAGCAGCCTCGGCTTTTGCAGCTGGAATCAGTGAAGGCCCTGCCCTCTCAGGCCGGGTGAGAAGAGGCCTGCAAGACAGGGAGCAGGTCTTCCAGGACTCAAAGCAAAGATTGAATGTGAACCCAGAGTACCCAGATCCCTGCTTAGCAGTGATTGCAGTGGTCCTGGCCCATATGCCGTCTCCCAGTCTAATGTACCTCCATTCCACACGTTTTTTCTTGGGGATAAGCCTTAATGTATACTACCCTGAACTCTTTGAAGAGGGTTAGGGAACAGGGTCCAGTGTACAGGGCAGATCCTGAGCACCCCCCACCCCCTACGAGTCACTTCGACAGATGAGCAGGGCTTCCCACTCACCAGTTGCCCAATGTCACCATGATGTCAGGTGACCGAACTTCAAAGTGAAACAGGTGTGATCCTGCTGGTCCTAGTGATGTGGGTTTTCTGAAAAATGGGGGGTGCTAAGGCAGAGTGCTAAGGCAGCTGAACTTTGATCAGCAAACAAATCTAGGCAAGTATGCCTTAGTTTAATATTATGTATTCATTATGGTTTTTTTCAATACTCAGAAGTATTTGAAATATTTGGGGACAGGAAGAATCAATAACAGTGCAGTTAATGTGGTCTAAACGTTGTAGTCTAACAAAGCTGGAGCTTTACATGCAAATTGGTTTTAGTTTTGGGTTTTAGGGGTTTTTTTCGGAATAACTAAAGAACATGACCACACGGCAGTATATGCCTGTGTGCATTGTTTACTTCTCAAGAAGCAAAAACGAAGGCCCTCAAAACTGTAACATTAATTTGAGCTTGTTCCTACCCCCCAGGCTAAGAAATTAAATTAGCTGTATTTGCTGGGGTGCGGGGAGTTAATTACACCATTGAAATGACTCAGTGTTACTGGTATTTTATCCACTCCTTATGTTGTATGTTTGAAGGGAAGTGGGAGAGCCCATGGAGTATGGGGCCAGGGAGTTGGAAGACAGAACAGAATTAGAGTTGGTAAATGGAAACTTTGGTTGGAGGAAGAGAGACAAAGGGGATTAACTGTGTGGGACTGGGTTTAGGGTTTCAGGTGCTCCCCTTCATGAGGTCCCCATTACGTGAGGGGTATGGGCCAGGCTGTGCTCTTTGACCCTCCCCTTCTATTGAGTTCCCAACATCCCACCTCTTCATTCTTCCAGGTGCTTAGGCATGGGGGGGGGGCTTCAGGGGGAGTCTGCTGTACTCCTGTCAGCTCCCTGGGTGGGCTGTTGGGAACTGTATGAAGTCAGAGGCCCTAGCAAGCACGTCCTTCCATGTGCGTCAGGAAATGAGTGGACAGAGTTACGTTCTCATTCATTCCAGATTTTGGGTCTCCGCGCACTGGTTTTCATGGGTCCTCAAATAAACACTAGGCCCAGCAACAAGAATCCGCGACAGCATACGAATCAATCTGACTAACCTGATCCAAAAACACACACTCACATACCCCACTCTCACACAAAGGAAATCTCACTACAGCCAACCAAAGACAACCAACCACACCTTAGGCCACCACCAACTTCTCTCACCACCAAGGAAATACAACAAGCAAATAGTAAGAGAACCCACACAAGTGACACTGACACAAAACCCCACACATACACTAAGTAGAATAGAAACATTGCCACCCGACCCCACTCACCATTCCCTCCCTCTCCCCCTCTTTTCTTCCTAACCTAACACTGTGTGTAACACTACTGTATCACAACAAATGTATGACTACAAATGTAGAAAATGCAGCTTGGGGGGGAAAGAGACCATGCACGTATTTTTGTAAACTAGGAAACCTTTAATAAAAATATGTTTTTTTTATAAAAAAAAACCACTGGGCAATTTCAGTGGGTAAATTGTTGCTGAAACCCACACTTAGAAGGTTTTGAGAGCACCAACTCCGATACCAACACCTACGCAGTGCTGTTAGCATGGTAAGACAGCGACACTGTTTAACATTAATTTTTACACACACACCCAAAGGAGGTAAGCATTTAAATTTACTGCATGTGCCTGGGTGCTCCATAGGGAGAGTCACCTGGAGGGGGGAAAAGTTAATTATATCCCTGAAACTGTCTACAAAACCTTACAGGTTTGTATCCATTCATTATGTTACTAATGAATGTTTACGAAACTGTGTTTTTTTAGATATGGAAGTGAAAAAATCTAGCAGTGGGATAAAATTCCATGATGGAAAATTTCCGCCTCCATCACGTTGCCTCTCACTCCCCTCCCTGTCTGACTTGCTCCCTCCCCAGAGGCCCATGTGGCTTGACATGGCCAGCTTGGAAATGAAATTGCCCAGGACTATCCGGGGAGATAGGAGGCTAAGGAGAGAGTCTATGGTGAGGACAGGTAAGGCCTCCATGTGGAACTGTAACCCAGTGAAACATCAGAGGTTCAGTCCATGGGTAGTCCCAGGTTCAAGTCCCCTCCCCATGCTCTCATTTGGGAAAGAGCTCAGAATAGATGGAGCCGAACCCTTGAGAAAAAGGTTGCAGCGTTTGGGGAGGCATGGTAAGATGTGACATAATAGTTGCAGGTTTGATCCCCGTATGAGACAGCTGCATTGCAGGGGATTGGACTAGATGATCCACAGGGTCCCTTCCAACTCTACAATTCTGTGACTCTATGAAGTGTATGAAATCATGCATCACATAGAAAAGTGAATAGGGAAACATTTTTCTCCCTCCTGACACTAGAACCAGATGTTCCCCTTCCCCAGCCTATAGTGCGCTGCCCATTCATGGACCGCTCTGTCATGGATGCCTAGAAGGCTGTTGACCCATCAGAAATGGAGGAGGCTCAACGGGAATGGGAGGCAGGAGGGGTTTCTGGTGATCGGCTGACTAATGAGCTGCTTCCAGCAAGCGCCATTTCCTGGTTTTGTAGGTAGGTACATATGGCTGTAGGGACGCGGGTGGCGCTGTGGGTTAAACCACAGAGCCTAGGGCTTGCCGATCAGAAGGTCGGCAGTTCGTATCCCCACGATGGGGTGAGCTCCCGTTGCTCGGTCCCTGCTCCTGCCAACCTAGCAGTTTGAAAGCACATCAAAGTGCAAGTAGATAAATAGGTACCGCTGCGGCGGGAAGGTAAATGGCGTTTCCGTGCGCTGCTCTGGTTCGCCAGAAGCGGCTTAGTCATGCTGGCCACATGACCCAGCTGTATGCTGGCTCCCTCAGCCAATAAAGCGAGATGAGCGCCGCAACCCCGGAGTCGGCCACGACTGGACCTAACGGTCAGGGGTCCCTTTACCTTTACATATGGCTGTGCTGATCTGATCTGCACATTCTGAATGCCAGGGCAGGTAAACACACACACACACCAGCCTGGGAATCTAATCCAGCCTCCCCTCCCCACCCAAAAAGCAAAAAATTTAGTCCTCCAAGACCACACCAATTTTATCAGGGAGCAAGGGTAGGGGGATTAAAGTAGGTAAGAGTCATGAGGTAGACAGAGCAGTTTTCATCCCAGGCCAGCACCCTGATGTGGAGGCAAAATCACTCCCTTCCTGGTCATCAGTGCCGCTACATTGAAGGACTTGATTGCCTACCACTGCAGAATGTTACAGTGATAGAATTCAACTTTATCCCTTCCTGCAGCTTTCACCTACCTTTCCTTGGCCTGCTGTGCCATGTCCGGAGAAAGGTTTTATACGCTACCCTTCCAAGGTGCTTTTTTTAGTTGTTATTGTTTTTTTACTGATCAGGGCCTCCCCATTTGTCTTCCCAATGCAGGTTGGGATCCTGGACGTAGACCTCTGTGGCCCCAGCATCCCGCGCATGCTCAATGTGCAGGACCGAGATGTTCACCAGTGCGACGGTGGCTGGGTGCCGGTCTTCGTTGGCCAAGACAAAAGCATTGCCGTCATGTCCATTGGCTTCCTTCTGGAAAAGCCAGACGATGCCGTAATATGGAGAGGACCAAAGAAAAATGGTATGGAAGATACAAATGTTTACTTACCCGCATGCCCCTGTTAGTGATATTTGGCCTAAGCCAGTCAGTCTTGGGGACAACCACCTTTTGAACTCAGTTGCCTGGAGGTTTATTGTCCATCCCCCCCACCCCCCGGGCAGCAAAGCAAGTGACCTATTTGCAAATGGGTAGCACACGTCCCTGTTTCCAAGTGTGCTGGCTACGATGAGTAAGAATCTCCTCCAGGCAACAGTGCTCCAAGTTAGTTCTTCGCACTCTGAACATGCACTGGGAGGTACAGTTCTGCCATGTTGTTTTTCCTTCATGACCTCTTGTTCCGTGCATCCAGCTGGCAGTTCCCAGCTCCTGCGGGAGGACAGAGGACTAGCACAGGGTCTACATGGGTGGCAAGTGACTTGGGTGACCCTAAATGAGTGTCACCACCGTCCTTCTGAATCCCTTCGAAATCCCTGCTTGGGGCCATGTGCTCAGAAAATACATGCCATTTAGTCCTCGCCTTTCTGCATGGCACCCTAGGGGCAGCTCACAACCATAATCAAGAAGCGGCGACAAACAAAATAAGAGCAGGAAAAAACAGTCAATTAGAAACAACAACATCACAGCTGCCAATTTAAAACAAGTATCAACAAAGGAAACTTGATTAAATTGCATGTCAGTTTTTAAAAAGGGATTGCCCAGTTAGTTCTCCGTTGCAAGGGAGTTCCAGAGTTTGAACACAGCCATTAAGAGGCCTTCTCTTGAGTCTCCTCCTGTCCTGTGCAAACAAGCCTTTGATATTGGTGGGACATAAACAAGCGCATCTTTGGAAGATCTTTAGATTTGGGCAGGTTTGTATGGACAGGGTCTGCAGATAGCAATGTCACCGGAAGAAGTGAGCAGACGACATGGAGGGTTACGCTGCTTTAATGCGTCCTAAGGCAGACCAGTCTTTGGCCACGCCCCCATCGCCTCCGCCCATTTCCTGTCTTCATCCAGGACAGGGGTATGTGGGGGACCTGCTCCTGTCACCACGGGGTTATTGTGTGAATTGTGTCTGTGTGGGTCCTCCCATTGTGTGATCTTTGTCCATTCACTTCTTCACTCCAACGCTAAGTTCTCCTTGGAGCAGATCCATTGAAATGAACGGACATGATTAACTCAGGTTCATTCATTTCAGTGGGGCTGCTCAGTAGAACTTAGTTGGATGCATTCCAATATATTTTCCCATTCTATACTTCATTATAGCTTTGATCAAGCAGTTTGTCTCCGATGTCACCTGGGGAGAACTTGACTTCTTGATTGTGGATACACCCCCGGGCACATCCGATGAGCATATCTCCACCGTAGAATCCCTTCGGCCTTATAAGCCTCTTGGGGCAATTCTTGTTACAACACCGCAGGTACTTCTCTCTTTTTCTTGTCTTTTAATTTCTTGGGTTTTCCTGCAATTTTTAATTTAAAAAAATTATTACACACCTGTACAAAAGTGACAAATAATAGGAACAAAGCAAGTATAATAATAATAGCTACACACAAACGTGCACACACAGTTAATTACACACCTACAAATCTTTAAACTGGAAGTGTCTATAATCAAAACTTAAGGGGCATCTAAATAAATTTTATAAAATATATGTGTAGCTTTTTGAAAGCTCTAGATTGAAAATGCCAACTTGCACTATAATTTGTGTGACTTCATCATAAAGTATAAATGTGGACTTGGTTCAATAAACTGACTCTGTATGTAATATGAGCCAAACCATGCCTTAGTGCAAGCAAACCAATATGTGAGTTCCTGGAGCGAGTTCCTCGCTCGCTCGCTCCTGCTGCTGCCCTGCTCCTTGGAGCCAAAAGCTGAACAATGACTTGACCCCATATAGCAGGGCAGCAGCAGGACCAGGAGATGAGGCAGTAATGGTTACTCTGTGCCTATGGTCTTCACTCCGGGAACCCACACAATTGGCTGTTTGCACTAAACCATGGTTTGTCATAGCATTCGTTGCAAACTGGATATTTGTGTCTCTAAAATTCACTAAATGATTCCCTTTTCCCCTAAATTTATCCCCCTTTTTAACCATTGTCCTTAGTTCCACATCTTAGCTATCTATTTTCTCATGTTATATACTTCTAGGTAGTTTCCAACATAAGTCACTTGGGGTGATTCTGATTATAGCAGCAGAGTTGCTGCTTTTTTGGGTTCTGGGCTATTCTCTCCGAAGTTGCCCTTGAAGCATTTTGCTGGGCACATTGAATCGCCCAGACTTTCAGATGAACAAACTAGCATCATGGCACGGCAGGATACTGAAAATTTTATTTGAGGATCCTGAAAATATTGGCTTTAATCATTTTATATAGGGGAAGGGGGGATCAATGTGCTCTAGGTGTTATTTCTCAAAGGCAATTTCTGTAGCCGTGTATGGACACCAGGGGGTGCTCTTATAGCCACAAGAGACATTTTTGGATAAAGTTTCTCCCCTGCGCTATAGTTGGCTTGTATAATACAGTACTCGGCATCTATTGCATAGATTAGTTATAAACTATCTGTCCATCATGACAACACAGCTATTAGTTTTTTAAAACATAGGGTTTGGCAACCACATCCATTGTAGCACAGTAGTACAGCACTTGCTCTGTGTGCAGAAGGTCCCAGGTCTATTCCCTGGCATCTGCAGGTAGAACCGGAAGAGAAACTCTCCCCCACAAGTGAGGGCCCAAGTGCCCCACAAGTGAGGCACCCCACAAGTGAGGGCCCCCACCACCAATTTCTGAACACGGCCCAGGAGGAAGGAGCGAAACCACTGTATAACAGTGCCCCCAGCTCCCAACCCCTCTAGCCGGTCCAGAAGGATGTTATGGTCGATTGTATCAAAGGCCGCTGAGAGATCCAGCAGAACTAGGAAACAACTCTCACCTTTGTCCCTAGCTCGCCGGAGATCATCAACCAGTGCGACCAAGGCACACATGCCAGGTCAAATCCTCCATCCACAATCAGGTCGTGGATGGCAGTGGTTTTATTCATCATTGACCTGGCATTACACAGCAACACCTTCAGGTTATGTGGGTTTCCCCTGTTGATTCTAGTATCCATCCGGTCAAGGCCAGACCCGGAGGCAGGGATAGTCTTCAAACAACGACTAAACCTGCCTCCTCGGTAATGACAAGAAAAGAAGATTCCACCTAAACATTAGGAAGAACTTCCTGACAGTAAGAGCTGTTCGACAGTGGAATTTGCTGCCAAGGAGTGTGGTGGAGTCTCCTTCTTTGGAGGTCTTTAAGCAGAGGCTTGACAACCATATGTCAGGAGTGCTCTGATGGTGTTTCCTGCTTGGCAGGGGGTTGGACTCGATGGCCCTTGTGGTCTCTTCCAACTCTATGATTCTATGATTCTATGATTCTATGACATGAGCTACTGAGCTAGAAGGGCATGAGGCAGATTCCTATGTCCAAACCAACCATGCATCCAACTCACCTTTCAGCTTTCAAGGAAATTGCTGCTAAATGCTCGCTGGTGCATCTGACAGCTTTGGATCAAAGAACCAATGCAGCTTGACTTGGTATGAGGCAGCTTCCAGTGTTGTATGAAAATTCTCTACAGTTTTGAGATTTGCTTTGAAAATAACACATTTGTGGCCAGACTATTTTGCCTATTGCTCAGCTTTGTTTCCTGCTGCCGCCCTATTACCACTGTATTACTCAAGATTGTCTTCTTTCTTCAGGCTGTTTCCGTGGGGGACGTGAGGCGAGAGCTGACCTTCTGCAAGAAGACAGGCTTACGGGTCCTTGGGATCGTGGAGAACATGAGCGGCTTCGTCTGCCCACACTGTTTGGTAAGAGCCGGAGGCTGAGTTAAGCTCAGCGTGCGCAAATTTATTAAGAGCTGAGATTGGTGGCCATTGGAGTGATTTTTAAAAAACCTGATTGCAGGAGCAAGTTTAGGATTGTGTCCTCTGGTGGAGCTTCTGCAAGCATTTCTGCTTTCCCAAGGGGAATAATTGCTAAAGGCCAAACTTTATGGCATGATATTTGTGAGAGATAGAGCTGACATTTCATGTGTCTTTTTCTTTTTGGAAAGTAAATACCAGGTGCAGGGTGGAAAACCAGTCAGGACTCCCGACACTGTGATCTTAGTCCAGTCAGGACTCCCAACACTTTATGATATAGTGGTATATAAATACATACAGTCATACCTCGTGTTGCGTTAGGTTCATGTTGCGTCTTTTCGGCTTACGAACGCGGCAAACCCGGAAGTGTATACTTCTGGGCTTTGCCGCATGCACAGAAGCGTTCTGCGCGCTTCACACATGTGCAGAAGCGCTCTATCACGCTTGTGCAGAAGCGCCACTCTAGTTGCGGACTTTTCGGGGTAAGAACAGCACCCCGGAACGGATTGTGTCCTCAACTAGAGGTACCACTGTATTTATATGAATTAATTTATTTACACCCCACCTTTCCTCCAGAATTTCCTCCCCACTTTTCCTCTAGAATTAAGCTTCCTCTTCTGTTCTAGGAATGCACCAATGTCTTTTCCAAAGGAGGTGGACAGGAGCTGGCCAAGCATGCCGAGGTCCCATTCCTAGGTGAGTTTATCCGGAGTACCCTCTAGGAGAGCATTAAAAGTTGTGGTGGTGGTTTTCTTATGACTTTGATATCCACATAACACTTTAAATACGGTTATGAAAGATCCCGGCCATAAGGCTGTGTCAGTCTGGATCTTGACAGGGGGCATCACGGGACAGATCCAAAGCAAAGGAGGACAGAGCTGCAATAGATGGAGTCAGCTAGAGGAGCCAGCTAGAGGAACCGCTCTGGGAAAACAGAGTTGATGATTGAATACTCAAATTCAGCTTCTCCTGTAACCACGTTGAGCTCAAAGCAGGTCACAATGATGACAATAACATTAAAATTAGCAAACATTACAGTGATTATAATCATCTCAACAACTCCATAAGACAAAAACAACCATCCCACCCCAAAACAAATTAATCAAACAATTAATTTCAATTCAGTACGAACTCACAGTGATTCAAAGTGTCAGAAACGGCTGCTGAGCCCTGTGCCAGATGACTCGCATCCTCTGCAAAGGGGCTTCCTCTCCCACTGTAGCAGCAGAATCTTTTACAGTTTTAGTCTCGACTTTCACCCTCAAGAAAAGAAATTGATCTCTTAGCTGGATACAGCTGAGACAGGGAACCTGTGACCCAGTTGTCGTTGGACTCCCATCAGCCCAAGCTGGCATAGAACTTGGTCAGGGATCATGGGAGGTGTAACCCCACAGCCTTTGAACGGCCCACAAGCTCCCCATCCCTGTACTTAGAGCTTCATTGCTGGTCAGTATACAGCTGTTGTCTGGGAGATGGGAGAGCCTGCCCATCTTTCCTCTTTTCACCTTCTCTCCCTCTTCCCTCTTAAACCTCTCCTGCCTTCTTGCAACCCCACCTTCTTGCACAGGATGCGTGCCCCTGGACCCCCAGCTCAGCCAGAGCTTGGAACAAGGCAGAGACTTCCTCCAGGAATTTCCCAAGAGCCTGGCGTTCCCTGCGCTCGCCGACATCGCCCGGCAGATCTTGGCTGGGGCGTCCGCTTGCAGCTCCTGAACCGGAAGCACAGGCTGCAATCGACGGGCACCCAGCATCTTCCTCGCTGCACCAAGAGAAGCGAGAGAAGCTGGCCAGGAAACGGGGCGGCTTTTGAGAAGGCTCAGCAAGGCAGGGGAAGTCTTTTCGGAAAGCGATGGACTCAGAGGGGCTGGATTTGGGCAGAACACAGCGCCTTGTCTGCAGCAACGTTTGCCTTCCGTATGAGTGACTGCAGTGTCTGCTTTGGAGCGGTACACCCAGTGGTGGATTTGTTTGTTTTTAGCCCTTTTTCCAAGGCCAAGATCTCAACCAGATGGTGTTTCTGCTCCCTTGCTCAGGCAGGACAAATGAGAAGTTTACACACACCCAAAGAGCAGAGAAGTACCAGCAGGACGCTGACACTCTAGTGCTCCCTGCCTTCCAGCTTGTGAACTCAGTTCAGCATGTGTTGTGTGATGCAGCAGTCCTCGCGAAAGCCTCCGCCAGCAGTTCCTTGACTGCTCTGCAGAATTCAATTGTGAGTCGGTCATCTTGAGCAACCCACATCCAATAAATCATATTTGCTGCAGTCAAGACATCTATGTGCTTTTTAAAAAAACATGCATGCCCATTTTTTGTTTTAGGGCTGAGTTGTCTTGCCCCATCGGCCCAAATGTGGTGGACTACAACTCCCATCATCCCTGGTATATGAGGGGACCCAAAGTTGAAGAACCTTTGTCTATATCAGTGCTTGCATTAATGGGAGGGGCGTGCACTGGGGGGGTGTGCACTGGGGGTCCCAGCAGCCTTAGCTTTTGGATTTGTAGGTCCTGCCATTTGCCTAAAATTAGGGATTGTCAAGTGATGGGAGTTACGGAATCCGCTGTTGCTGCTTAGAGAGGCATCATTTAGAGATTTTTCTGACCAAGCAGTCAATCTGTATTATTTAGAATAATGTTTAAAATAAGGGTCCCCCATATTTTTGTGCCATAATTTCAGCAGCTGCCTGAAGTTCTGCGTTACCTTGTTGCTAAACATCCAGGGACCGATCACCAGCAGAGAGTGGCTCAAGTGAGCTTGGCCAGAGCTGGTAGCGAGGGGGTGGCCACTGCACAATCCTTTATGCCACATGTGTACATGCAGACATGCCATGCTCCAATAGGAGGGATTTTTATCCCCAAGCCTTAGTAGATGGGTGAGCAGGAGAGGTTGCTGGGCTAATGAAGGAGCTCCAAGGGCCCTCCACCTGCTCTGTGTCATTCTCACCTCTCGCATGTTGCATCTGTGTAGGTCCGAGTTTGGGGATCTCTACACTTTATCCCTTTAGTACATTGGGCTTCCAAGTTCCAACCACCTGATAGGGCAGTCCAGTCTTCCTCTCCCCTCTTTCTTGTTATTTTCCTCTCCTGCCTTTATTTTAGGTCAATCAGCAGTCTCAACCAGAAAAAATAAAATCTAATTGCACAATTTTGATAACTACAATTCCTCAGTGTAGAATTCCACAACCAGTACTTCTAGGACTATTTCAAATGACATAATCGATACCAGATTAGAACTGCAGGTCAATGAGATATTTATTGTTATTTTCCTCTCCTGACTTTACAACTGATATTCAATATTCCATGGTGATTGAGCTGCTTCTGCTTCTATTTTGTTGGGAGTTGTATTTATTTTAAGCATTTCCCCCCTGTACTTTTGCAACTCTTGGGGCTCCTACAAGTAGGCAGATACTCATGACTCAGTGAGGCCTGTTTTAGCTTTATTTCTGTCAATGCTCATCATCCGAGTTCACTATTAGGTGTGAGATATTTCCAGTCTCTGAATCAATAAGATCAATCAGCAGTCTCAACCAGAAAAAATAAAATCTAATTGCACAGTTTTGATAACCACAATTCCCCAAAGCAGAAATTCCACAACCAGCACTTCTTAGACTATCTAGAATGGTATCATCTAACAGATTAGAACTGTAGGTCAGTGAGATAAAAAAATAAAAAATCTTCTGAATTTTGATTGGCCATGACTGGTTCCCAAGCACTAAACGTTTTATTGCATCTGGCCAGTGCAATTTAGGTGATAGCATGTCTGCCTGGAGAGGAGGGTCCCATGGTCAGCATCTGCTTGAGGTCACAATTTTCTTGTTTAATGTTTCTTGTTGCAAAAACGTGGCTGATCTAAGGGAGGGGAATCTATGCCTCTCTGGATGCAAACCCAGAAGGAAGTTATCTGCAAGCTCCGTTAAGAACGTAAGAGCCCTGCTGGATCAGGCCAAAGGCCCATCTAGTCCAGCATCCTGTTCTTACAGGGGCCAACCAGCTCCCCCACTGGGAAGCCCACAAGCACTCAGGGTCGTGGGTTTGAGCACCATGTTGGGAAAAAGATTGCAGGGGGTTGGACTAGATGACCCCCAGGGTCCCTTCCGACTCTGCAATTCTATAAGCAGGACCTGAGTGCACTCTTCCCACTTGCAATTCCCAACAACTGGCCTTCAGACTCATACTGCCTCCAAGAGCAGAGGTGGAGCATAACAAAGATTGTGTATTCGTAAACAGAATTCACACCAATTGAATGAGATGTCTGAACGTAATGGGACAATCCTTCATGTGCCTTTTGCTTTCTCTCCAGAGATTCTGCCTGGGTGAGATGGAGAAATGAATTGCGATTGGTCTCTGCATTTTTACAACACAGTATTTATGTTGTTGGTGTCACTCGTTGATTTGTTTTCTCCAGGCACAAGAAGTTTTGAAGCAGCTCGCTTTATCTACTTACCTACATTACAGCCATAGCTCAGATCTCGTGGTTCCTATTTTGACGAAGCAGCATCAGAAAAACCAAAAGGCTCTGCCGTAGCTCTGAAAGTTTATTAACCCTGTTGCGGTTTATAAGAGTATGTGGCATCCATGGGGAAAGCTGCCAAAAAACTCCCATGGGGATTTTGACACCATATCCATCCTAGCACAGTCACAGAGCATCTGCTATGCATACAGAAGGTCTCAGGTCCAGACCCCTGCCTGGAACTCTGTGGAGAGCTGCTGCCAGTCAGTGTGGGCAATACTGAGCTAGATGGACTAATGGTCTGGGTTCAGGGCAAGGCAGCTTCCTACAATTCTAGATGTATTGGATCTGCCTCCTACATCAGAGCCTCCCCCGACATGCTTACCTGCCAGAGGTGGGTCTTGTTAAGACCTCAGGGCCCTGGCAATTGCCCAAGGGTGCCACCTGCTGGTGCCCAGCCTGATGGGTATATATTGCCACATGGAGCACCTGCCACATTGTGGCGTTTCCTGCATCTGCCGAGCCCCTGTTTGGTTGCTCGACTTGGAATTGAGCATGTCAGGTACATTGCGTCAGGCTCTTGTGGTCAGGAGTGCAGTTCTGAAGGTGCCAGAGGAGGATAAATGTCCTAATAGTTGAAACAAAATAAAAAAAAAATCCTTCCAGTAGCACCTTAGAGACTGGAAGGAATTTTTTTATTTTGTTTCGGCTATGGCAGACCAACACAGCTACCTACCTGTAACTGTCCTAATAGTGTTGGGGGAGGAAGCACACCCACCCACCCCTGGGACTGCCTGCTGAAATGGAAACCTTATGAAAATCTTCCCACCCACCCCACAGGCTGCCCCTTCCAGGGGATAGCACATCCAGAAAGTAAGTGGAAAGGGGGTGTTGAAAGGCACAGAGGTGGGACCATGCACCCCCCTTTCCCAATAGATCAGGGATGAGCATTGAGCAACCTTTTTCTGTTGAGGGCTGCCTTCCCTTCTTTCTTTCTGTCACCTCCCTCTCTTCTCTTCCCACCAGTGGAAGGAGGGTCCTCTCTTGCCAGGAGTCTTAATTGATCGCTTGCAAAGGCCCAAGGGCCATACAAAATCAGGCTGAGGGCCACCCCTGCAAGAGAAGCATTTAGTCAAATCATGGGGTCCAGGAGAGCATGCTGACACCAGCTATACAGAAAGCGTTTTTTGTGGGGGGTGGAGCAGGGGAAACCAAGTAAAAAGTACCAGTATTTAGCAATCGTCAAAATGGGTGTCTTGGATGTCCCGAAGATCAAGTCCTGCTACCTCCCCGGGGCTAAGGCAAGTGATGTTGTTGTAAGTATATACAGGAGCATCTCCTTCCGTGATGGACTGCGTGTACCGCAAGACAACACTGGGGTGCTGCAGGGCAAAGTTTCTAAGTCCTTTCAGTGAGCAGTTGCATTGCCACTTGTTCCCTTCCAGCCACAGTTGGACGAGCGAAGGGCTCAGCCAATCCACCGAGAAGGTTCTGAGTGAATTGTTCCCGATGTTCAGATATCCCAGCCTGGGGAAGGAGCGGAAGATGTCACTCTCCAGGGCCTGTAAACAGTTGCTGGAGAGGTCAAGCCAGGAGAGGCGCAGAAGTGGAGTGAAGGCTTCAGGAGAGATGTCTAGCAGTTGGTTGGAGGACAGGAGGAGGTATTCTAAGTTCCGGAGGCCTGCAAACTGGTTTGGAGAGAGGCTGCTCAGCTGGTTGTGCCTGAGGTCCAGATCAAGGAGCTCGTGCAAATCGCTCAGGCTGTGGTCCTCCATTTCTGAGATGGCGTTGTGTCTCAAGAAGAGCCTCCGGAGACTGGAAAGGTCAGAGAACATCTGTGGCCTTATCCTGCTGAGGCAGCTGTTTTCCAAATGGAGGCTGTTCAGCTGGCTGAGTCCCCTGAAGGTAAAATCTGGGAGGGTCTTGAGGCAGTTCCCAGAGAGGTTCATCACTGCCATGTTGGAAAGACCAAGGAAAGCCCCAGCCCTGATCTCTTGGATATGGTTGTTGTTGAGCGTCAGAACCTCCAGTTGACTCAGCTTGTCAAAGGCCCTTTCCGGCAGGCTTCTGAGCTTGTTATTCCCCAGCTGCAGCTCCTCCAAGTACTGGAGGTCTTTGAAGGTCCTTGGCCTCAGACTGGCAATGGAATTGTTGGAGAGGCGCAACACATGCAGGCTTGAAAGGCCCGCAAACGTGTCTTCAAAAAGCATGGTGAGGCGGTTGTGGGACAAGTCCAACCATCGCAGAGACTTCATGCCCATGAAAGCCCGTGGGGCGATGGCGTTGATTTGGTTCTGGCTGAGGTAAAGCTTCTGCAGCTTCTGCAGCTTCGTGAAGATGTTGCCCTTGATGCCCTTCAGGGAATTCCCACTCAGATCCAGCTCTTTCAACTCACTGAGGCTGTAGAAGAGCTGGTGCTGGAGATAGTGGAGCTTGTTCCCAGCCAGGATCAGTTCTCGCAAGTTGGGTAGATCGTGAAACACTTTGTCCGGCAGGACCACCAGGGAGTTCCATCCGAGGTTCAAGTACCAGAGATTGGAGAGCCCGGCAAACACACCTTCCTCAATCTTGCTAAACTGGTTGTTGTTGAGATGTAAAGAAACCAGGTTCTGCAGATGGAGGAAGATGTTGGGCGCCAGCGACTTCAGCCGGTTGTGTTGGAGGAGCAAGGAGTAGAGTTCCTCCAAGCCGTGGAAGGCGTGCTGTTCGATGCTTGACAGGTGGCTGCCCTGAAGGTTGAGGAATTCCAGGCTGGAGAGGTTCCTGAAAGCAAGAGCTGGCAAGGAAGTGAAATTGTTTCCCTCCAGCCACAACATCCTCACGGCCCTGGGCACGTCTTCGGGAAGGCTGGTCAGGTTTCGCAAGCTGCAGTAGACACTCAGCTCATCATTGCGCTCGTCGTAACTGCAACCACACAGGCTGGGACACTTCTGCTTTTCGGGGCTGGCCTGTTCGTTGGTGGCCCCCGCTTCGAGGGGCTGAGACCTCGCTGCCAACAGCCAAATGAGAGTCAACGCCAACACTGATCCTGTGGGACAGACAGTGACAGAAGCTCTCAAACCAGGGGGAAAACAAGCTGTGCTGGTGTAACACCCCCCAAAATCCTTGGACAGCCCTGGGTGTGGTTTCTTTCCCTCCAGCAACATCCTTTGATTCTCATTTCAGCCATTAGGTGATTTGATTTCCCCAGGTGTAGATCTTCACTCACCCCTTCTTCTCTGGTGGGGAGTGGCATGTTGTGGTTTGCCTCAGGTGCCAAAATGCCTTGGGCCAACCTGGTGCCTCTGAATGCCAGCTGCTGGGATTCTAAAGTGGGGAGACGGCTGCCACCCTCAGGTCTGCTTGGAGGCTTCCCTTAGGAATCTGGTTGGCAACCATGAGAACAGGAAACTGGACTAGATGGGTCTTGGGTCAGATCCAGAAGGGATTTTCTTACGTTCTTGTGGGCATATCACAATATCTGAATACAGGTGATTCAGAGCCAAAGGCCTATGAGGTTCACCTCGAAGAGAGAGCTCCTTCTATCCTTAGGTCACCAGCTGCAATTTCTCTCTGTGTTAGGATGACCAGTCATAAGGAAAGAAGAAGAGCCCTTCCAGATCAGAACTAAGGCCCACCTAGTCCAGCATCCATCTAGTCTAGGGGTCAACGAAACCCCTATCGGAAGCCCAAAAGCAGAACCTGAGCACAAAAGCTCTCTCCTTCCTGCTCTCACTTGCTCTCTTTCTGACTTCCAGCAACTAGCACTCAGAGGCATACTTCCTCCTATAGCAGCCAGTGACAGCCATCTCCTCCATAAATTTGCCTACTCTTCTTTTAAGGCCATCCAATTTGCTGGCCATCCCTGCATCCTGTAGGAGCAAATTTCACAGTCTGTGTGCTGTGCAAAGAAGGACTTTGTCTGTCTGAACCTCCCAACCGCTCAACTCCGCTGAACGTTCCCAAATTCTAGCATTACGAGAGAGGCAGAAAAACTTTTCTCTCTCCATTTTCTCCACACCACAAATCATTTTGTAGACCTTTCTCATACCGTTCCTTACTTTGTCTGCCAAACTAAAAAGTCCCAGATTGTTACAGGCGCCCCTCGAGCCCCTCAATCGTTTTGATTCTCTTGCTCATCCCAACAGCCCACCTGCTCTTCCAAGTTGGGGAGGAGGAGGAGGCAGGGAGGCTGACTGGCACTCATTCGGAGACCTGCCTTGCACAGCTCTAACAAAACGCACAGAAAGGAATCGTTGGAAAACACAACATTCTCCCCTTACCTTTGTTCATCCTCATGCTTGCTGGTGAACGTCTGGGGAGGCAAAGGTCCGCCCAGCCACCTCAGGCAAGTTCTGCTCTTTGCATTTCCCCGCCTGCTGCTAATGTAGCAATACAGCAGCAACCGCCTTGACGCTTGTCCAGCAGTCTACGGACAGACTGCTTTTAACCAGTCCGTCACCGGTTTAGGAATACCACTAGGTTTGCATTGGTGACACAGCCTGGATTTTAGCCCTTGCTGTGACACTAAAACAGGATAGGGCTATTGCCCTCACGCTCCGATTGTAGGATTCCCAGAAGCATGTGACTGGCCACTAGATGGGCCTTTGGCTCTCCTTGATGGCCAGCACTCGCAATGCACAGAGGAATTACCCTGATGACCCAATCTATAGGGAGGATAGAAGGAGGTGTCACACCATGGGACCATCTAACACTGTGTTATCTAATCTGACTGGTTGTAGCGTTCCAAGACAGAGGCCTTCCCTCCTGCCCCCAATTCTGCCACCACCTAGTTCTTCCTTGGAGATGCTGGGGTTTGAACATGGGACCTTCTGCAAACAAAGCACTGGGCTATGGCCCTTTCATGAAGGGGGCCTGTCTGTTTTGTTTACGGTTGGAGCTAGATATGTGAAGAAACTAGAGTTTCCCAAACTGGAGGCTAACCATTGCTTCTTGGCCGAGAATTCAAGGCGTCAGGTGAGACCTCCAGCACCAAGCTGCAAACTTGCGGTAAAGGTGGGGGAACCTTTTCACCTTGAGAGCCATGCTCCTTTTTGAGCAGCCTTCCAGTATCCTCAGGCTGAAACTGGTTTCTCTACCACATCCTGGAGCCATGCTACACCAGGAGGAGGAGGACTGCAGAAAGCTGACATGGTGGGCAGCTCCCAGATTCAGCCATTTGACTCGAGTCCCTTTGCCCATCCCAGGACAGGTGTCACTGCCACTTGGGACCTAGAAGCTACCCAAGAATGCTGTCTGCTGATAGGGGGACCTGCGCTCTGCAAAGAGTGTTGGGAACTGTAGCTTAGCTTCCCATTCGGAAGCTGCAAGTCCCAGGGTGAAGAGAGGAGGACTGTGTTAAATCCAAACTACAGAAACACCCTAGTGTAGAATCTTGCACCTATTCAAAATGGCATTGTGCGGGGAGGGAACTTCCTCTTTATTCCAAGCCATAACCCCACTTGTCCTTGATGGAAGTCCAACAGTAGGGACCAATCAATAGGCAATTTAAGGGTTGTTTCTGTTAATATTAAATCATGCCAACCAAGGATGTATGTGGAGGTGTTGCTTGGCAACCAGGCAGAGAGTGGCTTGATCTTCACTGTGGTAGCATGAGTTCCGATTAGCTGCATAGTTCTGAGGAAGTTTTTCCTCTGTATGTTTCTGTTGCATGCCTTCCAGCTATGTGTAAAGCCTGAGCTAAGAAAAACAAAACACTCTCTGTTCCTTTTTCATCAAATTATACACTGTTTTCATTCAGTTTGCTCAGTAAAGAGTTGTCAAGATTTCTTTTTTCCCCCCTCTGGACTCTGGCTACACTACTGAAGAGACTTTGCCAATGGTCCTTTTCTGTGTGCTGTAGTGTTCAGTGTGGCTCCCAGAAGGTTTCCCCTGAGTGAATGTGGCCCTTGGACTGAAAAAAAGTTCCCCCTCCCCTGGTTGAAGCATTTGCAGGGCTGGGGCAAAACTATTTGTTGATAATGAGCAGTGCCTGGCAAAGAAGAGCAAGGCCCAGTCCAGGATATAGAACCACAGTGTTCTCTATTTGCTTGCTCTTTAAACATTGTCCGACTGGAGAAAAATGCTTGGACACATTTGGGAAAGAATGGAGCCCAAAGAGAAAAGGCAGATGGGTATGCAGGGAACACCCTTGTCCTGAGCACTGGGCTTTTCACCCCTTCACACACACGCAGACACTGCCTATATATCTCCTCTATATAATTTAGATTCTCCCCAATGCACACACACACACACACACACATGGACACACAGACACAGAACGCTCTATTTTAGCATTCTGTTCTTGGAAATTATAGATCAAAAAGGAGAAATGAGAAAGGCACACAATCGGACAGGCGCTAAGTAAATATTGACACAAGTCGTAATCAGCCAAAGCTCTAAAAAAAGACCTGACTCAGCAGAGACCTTCGAGCCAAGAAAAAACAGAAGCTGGAATTTCGTTAGGAATGACAAAAAAGAAAACCATGGGTGCTCATACTAAGAACACCCACACACATGTATGTTGGAAAGTGTTTTTCAAATGGGACAAATGCCTGGATCCTTTATAGCAGAGGCCAGGCATCCTATTCACTGCAAGGGCCGCATTCCTTCATAGGAAGCTTTCTGGGGGCCGCATGGATGTGGTGGTCAGAGCCAGAACAAAAAGTGAGCAGAAAATGGATCCGATTCTACTTTTTGTACGGTAGGCTACAATCCAGTCATAGACCTTTTTAAGCTACTTTGCCAGCTTTTCTAGCTAAAATACAGGGTAGAAACGCTATACATAACATTATCAGCCCCATCTCTTTAAAGCACCCTTTAAAACTCCCATCATCCCTGACCATTTGTCCTGCCAGCTAGGGATGATGGGAGTTGTAGTCCAACAGCTTATGACCAGAGTTTGAAAAGCACTGCTGTAGATGTAGCAGCTAAGAAGCTGGATCTCTTAATTGACCTGCTGAGGATCAGGAGATCCACTGCACCTGAGGTTGTTGGATGGGAGCACACAGGAGAACCTCGCAGACCACCAGAACCAGGACCCTCGCAGGAACCTTCCCCTTCCCCTGAGGATTGAGGTGCCTCCCGCAGCACATCACAGGTCCAACAGCACAGCGAGCACACCAGGCAGAGGCTGCAGAACAGAGGAGGAGTACCTGGCCACAGGGTTCAGCCCTTTAAGGCTCTGAAGTTCTCTACCAGCGGGTGAGGGTGAAGAGGCCCCAGTCTTGCTCACCTGGAGCTATCCGAGGTCCTGCAACATCTGACCATTCTTACCTCTTTCTCTTAGCCAGTGTCAGACCAGAGCATGATATTGGCCTCATTTGGACTATAGATTTGAAGCAGTATCATACCACTGTAAACTGTCATGGCTTCTTCCCCCAAAGCATCCTGGGAATGCACTCCCTAATTGTAAGCAGGGGAAGCCTTTGTAGAAAAGGCCCGTTCTCTCATTTCTACTCCCTCAAATGTGACACACAAGTTCATCTGCATCCCAAAAGAACACCTGAATTAAGGTAGGAATGAGAGTGTTAAGAAATAACAGTTTTGCTACCTTTCCCAGATGAAAGAACACAGGAATTGACTGAATCTGTTCCAAGGCGGAGCAGGGTTCTGTTTGTTGTTTTGCTGGGTAGCCAACATTTCCTGACAGCACATTTTAATGATGCGCATTTCTGGGAAACAGACTTCCAGCAGCTTTCAACCCAACACAGCTTTTTGGCACTGAAGGCTTCAGCAGCCATCATTGGTCAAAACTCTCTCTGTTTACTCTTGAGAAATTTCAACCATCCTGATCAGGCAACCCCCTCATAATCACTGCCTGGAAAAATGCTTTTAAATGTAATTGCTTTTAGAATGTTTAAAATCTGCAACCGCTTATAGATTCTTTTAAAATTGTTATTGTTTTCAGAATGTTTTAAACTTTTTAGAATGTTTCTACTCTGTTTTTAATCATTGTACCTGTTTGCTGCCCGGGGTTCCTTGAGGAGGAAATGCAATATATAAATTAAATATATATATATTTCCTTATTGCCGTCTAAGCAGCTCAAGACCTCCATACACACTGCCCAAGCTTGTGTCCTGGAGAGGTAACTTCAGCAAAAACAAGGCAGGAGGCAGCAGTTGCAAGTTATAAGCTCAACTTGATTGGCGTAAGGTATGGGCGCTCATCTGCCACAGGTCAACTGGATGCCTTTGTCTGCCCCAGCTGCAACAAAACACGTCTCTCCTACATCGGTCTCTACGACCACAGCAGGCGCTGCAACCTGCCAACAGCTTGACTTCTCCTCCATTGTCTCCTGAGACAGATGGATGCCAAGCAAAGGATTGCATTGATACCCCAACATTTCCTCCAAGGAGCTCAAGGCAGCATGCATGGTTCTCTTCCTCCTCAATTTATCCTCACAAGAACCCTGCGAAGTAGGCTAGGCTGAGAGACAGTGACTGGCCCCAGATCACCCATTGAGCTTCATGGCAGACCGGGGATCTGAGCTCTGGTTTCCAAAGTCCTGGTCCAACACACTAACCACTACACCACACTGGTTTTTGCCCTCAAAAGCAACCTCAGAATAAGGATAAATAAATCTAGGAGGCTTTAAATGAAAAAAGGCATTGGAGTTTAGAGAAGGTAGGAGTGCATGTGTGAAGTAATGGACAAAGCAGCTGCGATGTGACAGCAAGACAGAGAGAGAGCTGTGAGCTAAAGGATGGAAGCATCCTTGGATGTAGTGCCCATTGGGATTGGTAGGGCAAAAGGTAGAGAGACCAATGGGTGGAGCGAGAGCCAATGACAGGCAGAGCCTCCCCTGATTAGTTGTAAGTAAGAAGGCAGGGAAGTGGGGGCTGGCTGAATTTTGGTGGGGCAGCACCTCATTTGCCTTAATGGACTACTGTTACTTTTATAATATTTATTTTATATCCCAACTTTCTCCCAGAACTGGGACTCCAGGAAACTCACAAAAAATTAAAATGAGCATGAATAAAACACAGAAAGCTAACCAAAAAAAAAGCCAAAAAGTAATTAAACTATAGTAAAATTAAAGCAATAGGGGGAAAACAGATATTAAAAACAGTGCAGCACTATTTGAAGCCCTTTCCAGTTCCCAAAAGCCTGCAGGTATACAATAGTCTTCACTTGTCAGTGGAAGGACAAAGAGGAGGAAGCCAGTCTAGCCTCTCTAGGAAGGGAATTACAAAGTCTGGGAGCAACTACTGCGAAGACCTTTTCAGCTAGCCTCAGGTGGGTGTTGTGTGCCTCTCCCAGGGAAGATCTGATGTGAAGCAAGGGGTCTACTGCCTGCTTATGTTGCTTGCCTTCAGTTCTTCTCCACCTGTACATTTTCTAATACAGTGGTACCTCAGGTTAAGTACTTAATTCATTCTGGAGGTCCGTTCTTAACCTGAAACTGTTCTTAGCCTGAAGCACCTGGGGCTTCCTGCTGCTGCCGCGCCGCCGGAGCACGATTTCTGTTCTCATCCTGAAGCAAAGTTCTTAACCCGAGGTACTATTTCTGGGTTAGCGGAGTCTGTAACCGGTAGCGTATGTAACCTGAAGCGTATGTAACCCGAGGTACCACTGTATTTGTTTTGTTTACAGAACACCACAAGCCTCCAGTGATCTCTCCTCAAAAGCCAAGGCAAACCCAGGTACTTTCACCCCTAGAACTTCACCCTGATTGGGGAAGTGAGGAATGCATAGCGTTTTAGACGTTTAGGGGTACCGCCGTCCATAACGCAACTTGCAGTTAGTTTCTTCTAAGAAATTGTTTGTATGAACAGAATGTGTCGCACTCCAATCAGATTAGATAATGATTGTCCAACGCAAAATTTACCTTGGCAAGAGGAGACGCCAACTTTTGGCGAGAACAGGCGTCCTTGTGACTACCTGAACTTTCTGGCCAGCGTTGGGCCGGGGATGCAAATGCCAACTCCACAAACAAACATAGGCACAAGGTAGAAGAAGGTGGCGCCTTGTCATCCTATCAGTGGAAGCGGGGGCGCTGCATCCCGTTTCGCCACTTCAGGCGAGAGGGGCGAGATCTCACAAGCTCCTCAAAATGCCACGTGGTTTTGGCAGCATCTCGTGAAATCAATGGTGGAGGCAGGCAGGGTGCCCTCAGGAACACCACCTCAGGAACACCACACTTGAGGTTGTGGCCTCACCCTGTGCTGGCCCTGGGTGAAAGACAAGGAACATTTTGTTGCCGGATCTGCTACTGTGTCTGCACACATGGACCACATAGGGGTGGGGGAGGGGAGAGAAATTGAATTCAGTTCACATTTAAAGGCAAACTTTCCTAAGTGTCATGAACTGGCAGGACAATGGGGAGGAGGAAGATGAAGAAGAGGATCTCAGCTTGGACACACTGAGGCAAGCTGGGGGTGGGGAAGGAGAGGTTGGTGTAATAATAATAATAATTTTTATTTATACCCCGCCCTCCCCAGCCAAGGCCGGGCTCAGGGCAGCTAACAAGCAATAATAAAAACAAGTGGAATGAATACAGCTTAAAAACAAGATTAAAATACAACACTGAAACATTGAAACATTAAAATGCAGCCTCATCACAGGAGGCGAAAGGAAAAAAGAAAAAAGAGGGGGAGGGAATCAAATGGACTCCAAGCCAAAGGCCAGGCGGAACAACTCTGTCTTACAGGCCCTGCGGAAAGAAATCAGAGCCTGCAGAGCCCTGGTCTCATGAGGCAGAGTGTTCCACCAGGCCGGAGCCAGCGTTGAAAAGGCCCTGGCTCTGGTTGAAGCTAATCTAACTTCCTTAGGGTCCTGGACCACTAGGGTGTTGCTATTTATGGACCTTAAGATCCTCTGTGGGGCAGAGGCGGTCCCGTAGGTATGAGGGTCCTAGGCCGTGAAGGGCTTTAAAGGTCAAAAGCAGCACCTTAAATCTGACCCTGTACTCCACCAGGAGCCAGTGCAGCTGGAAAAGCACTGGGTGAATATGTCCCCATGCCAGAGACCCGATGAGGGGCCTCGCTGCAGTACTCACAGGGTGACGGAGGATGATGAGGGGCTGTGGGCCAGTGCACAGGAACCAGAGCAGCAGGACCCATCACCAGAGCCGGAGAGGTGCCTGTCCCCACAAACATGGCAGGCTCTGAGGTGTAGGGAGGCTGAGGCAGGCAATGGCCCACAGCCCAGCTCCCTAGCTAGCCAGGTGGGGCTCACTAGCTCTGGGAGAAGGTGTGTGATTCTTCAGCTGGATTTGGCTTGGAACAGGTGAGGGTCACACGCCTCATCAAGCCCAGATGCTGCAATCAGCATGCAAAGTATAAAAAGGGACACAGAGCTGAGGTGCTGGGTCTGTCACAGATAAGAGGGGAGTGTGGCACTTGCGCAAACTTTGGAGTCACTCTCCAAAATAAAGCTGTGGTGTTTGTTTGTTTGGAACGCCCTCCCACCAGATGTCAAAGAGAACAACAACTACCAGACTTTTAGAAGACATCTGAAGGCAGCCCTGTTTAGGGAAGCTTTTAATGTTTGATGTATCACAGTATTTTAATATTCTTTTGGAAGCCGCCCAGAGTGGCTGGGGAAACCCAGCCAGATGGGCGGGGTATAAATAATAAATTATTATTATTATTATTATTATTATTATTATTATTATTATTATTATTATTATTATTATTATTATTATTTTATGCCAGCCCTCGCGTTATTCTTTCTTTATATTTACAGGCTCCAAATCACTGCAGCATAGACATTCCATAAAACAAATCCAAAGATTTGGTGGATGAAGCCCAAGTCATGACTGCCGGGCTTGCCTCCATAGTCCTCCCTCCACTGTCAGAGGCAGAGCATCTGGGAATCACTGAGGGGGGAATCCTGTTGTGCTCAGGTCCCGCTTGTGGGCTCCTCATGGGGGCATCTGGCAGGGAGACCAGGATGCTGGGCCACTGGCCTGATCTAGCATGTCTATTCTTCTGTTTTTAATGGCAGACCAACACGGCTACCTATCTCTTCTGTTTTTAAGTTCTTATGTTTGGAAACCCTTGGTTGCTTGCCCAACTGAATCGCTGGCCTACCATGAAATCTTGGAAGAGGAAATGAAAAGATAAAAGTTAAAAACCGAATACAATTTTAAAGAAAAGTACATTTATGCACTTGTTCCTCAGTCCTGTCTGTTTACATGATCCTGGATCCTCTGTCCTCTGCAGTGACAGCAGCCCCCATGGATTTCTGTAGGGAGGGAGGGAGAGAAAATATCCACATTATCCAATGCTCCCCTCCACCACTTTTTTTAAAAATAGTTCATTCCTTCATTGAATTCATATCCTGTTCTGCCCTCTAGGCCCAGAATGGCTCAAAGCAGCCAGACCAGTCCTGACCATGACCTGTGTTCATTTAAAATGCATTTCCCTCCCCACAACAAGGAATCCTGGGAACTGTAGTTTTTTCAAAGATGCTGAGAATTGCATCTAATTGGGGTTAAACTACCATTCCCATGATTCTTTGGGGGTGTTTTAAATGTATGGTACACAGCCTTGGTTTGCACAACTTGGTTGGCCAAACTATGTAAATGTTCAAATTGCCAGAGAGGAGTCTGCAGCCTCCTTGGTCACTCTGCTGTTATACTGTGCCAAGTGAAGAACTATGATTTTCAGTTACAGATAGGTAGCCGTGTTGGTCTGCCATAGTCAAAATAAAAAAATTTCTTCCAGTAGCACCTTAAAGACCAACTAAGTTAGTTCTTGGTATGAGCTTTCGTGTGCATGCACACTTCTTCAGATACACCTGAAGAAGTGTATCTGAAGAAGTGTGCATGCACACGAAAGCTCATACCAAGAACTAACTTAGTTGGTCTTTAAGGTGCTACTGGAAGAAATTTTTTTATTTTGACTATGATTTTCAGGTGTAAGGATAAATGTGAGTATACCTTTAAGGGCACCTCCTATATCTAGTTTAGGAGGTTAAGCAGCAGGGCTGGAAGCTGAGGGAGAAAGTCACTGAAGGAGAGAAGACCTGTTCTACATAGTTCTAATAAACTATTTCACGTTCTGGCAAAGAACATTTCCAGAACCAAAGATGTGGCAAGGTTGAAGGACAAGAGCACAGCTGACAGGGATGAAGAACCTGTGGCCTTCTGGGTGATGTTGGGACTCCCATCAGCCCTAGCTAGCATGGCCAGAAATCAGGGATGGTGGTAGCTGGAGTCCAGTGGCCTCTAGAGGACCACAGGCTCCCCAGCCCAGACCTATGATATGCTGCTTTACAAGGGCAGCTCTTGGTTGAGAGTGCCCCCTGGTGGAGCTCCTTAGGCTTACCAGGAACTGGTGGTGTGGCAGCCCCTGTACTTCAAGGATGTCCGGGAGCTGCCATTTTAATTCCCCACAATGCCCTGGAGCAGCCAACATTGGAGCATTTGCAGGGAATTAAAATGGAGGCTTGTAGATTCAGCAGCCTGACAAGGAAGGCCTGGCATAAGTGCTCGTACTGGTGGCAGGGCTGGATTAACCATTAAGCAAAAGCTTAATTTTCTATTCCTTCCTTCCTTCCTTTCTATTTTGAATTAGATACATATGGGGGCACCAAAATCTTTTAAGTGCTTAGGGCCTCTAAAGGTCTTAATTCAGCCCTGACTGGTGGGCCCTGCCCGGCAACTGCCCATGGATGCCAGGAGCAAGCGCTGGGCCAGCTGATTTTACCTGAGCCCCTGCTCCCTCTTGGAGACGTTCCTTCCACTTCGGAATAGGGAGGGGGGAGGTCGGGTGGGCCAGGGTAAGGGGGAGGCCACAGGGGGAGCATGCTGAGAGAACCTGTGGAGAGAAGGACAGGCACCTATTGAAAACTGGGATCAGGAACACAAAGCATATATAAAGTCTATGAATTAAAGGAGGAAAGAGCTGCCACTCTGTGAGGGGAGCAGGGGTCTCCCGGCAACTCTCAGGGCCCTGAACAAACTACCATTGCCAGCCCTAGTTAAACAGCAACAGGAGCATTAGCACAGCACTGGTTTTGATAACAGAGTCAGCTGAGAGCCCATCTGCATTTCAGCTGCGCATTAAGAGGCCGGGAGTCTGAGCTTCCTTAGTAGGCCAACTTGCACCCACTATCCAAAGGAGACCATTGGTGCACTTACGAGCTGCCCGGGGTGCAGAGGGGTAGGCATAGGTATAGATGGAAGCAGTGGGGTATTCTTGGAGGTTCGTCCCTTCTCTCAGTATGTCTGTTATATTAACAAAAAGGCGGGGGAGAGAAAAGCATGTCTGATATAGATATATAGATTCACAAGCACACACGCAACACTTGTATGCATTTTGTATGCACCTTTGTTTCATCTGAAAAATTGATAAAACTCCTTGCTAAACAATTTCCCAAGCAGTGTACAAGAAGTCCAATTCTATATAAATCATGACTAAAATACACAGAAACAAACACACAAAGAACCATGATTTAAAAAGCAAGGATAAAATCATTTTTTAAAAAAAAAAATCAAAGCAGATATAACAAATAATATTTTCTCACATTTGCGTGGCTGGATTGTGGACTATTTTACAAAGCTAAGAGTCACATCTATTGCTCCACCCACTTCCCCCCTCTTGCCCCACCCACCACTGGAATGTAGCACCTGGCATAACCAATGAAAGCAAGCTCAGGCTGCAAAAGGTTCTGCACCTCTGTTGCAATGGACCCAGTTCCCAATTAAAGGCACATCCTGACATAAAACTGCCCTGCCCTTTGGCCAAATGCTCTCTCCAGCTGGTGGCCCCTGCCTTTTAAATGGGACAGAGAGGAAGGAGTGGGCCTTTGATATCCAACAAAGGAAGGGCCTTTCAATCTAGTTCCTCACCTGCATCAATCAGACCCTTTATTGTGTTTAGGCAATCAGACGCTCCGTACTGGAAGGTAAATTTGAAGACAAGGACCCCTTGGGTGGATGCTAGGGAGAAAAGGCCAAAGTAAGACATTGGGCTCATGTTGTAAAGGTAAACAGTAAAGGACCCCTGGATGGTTAAGTCCAGTCAAAGGCGACTATGGGGTTGTGGCGCTCATCTCGCTTTCAGGCCGAGGGAGCCGGCATTTGTCCACTGGCAGCTTTTCTGGGTCATGTGGCCAGCATGACTAAACCACTTCTGGTGCAATGCAACACCGTGATGGAAAGCAGAGAAAACGGATATGCCGTTTACCTTCCTGCTGCAGCAGTACCTATTTATCTACTTGCACTGGCGTACTTTTGAACTGCTAGGTTGGCAGGAGCTGGGACACAGCAAAGGGAGCTCACCCCATTGCAGAGATTCAAACTGCCAACCTTCTGATCGGCAAGACCAAGAGGCTCAGTGGTTTAGACCACAGCACCGCCTGTGTTGTAATCTGCGCCAACATATATTTTTTCTCCCAAAGTGGTAAAAAGCTATTATTCTACCTTTGCAAAGACAATAAGGCCTGCAATGAATGATGTTGAAGAATTCTGAGCTAAATAGATCAGTGGTCTGATTCAGTATATGGCAGCTTCCTCCATTCCTACAACAACCCATCAGAGGGAGTTCTCTCTCATTTTGAGAACTATCACACACAGCAGCCGATAGACTCAAGGTGGTGATACATACTTAGGGTTCCTTTGATATGCTGGGGCTTGGAGCCCGACTCTTCCTCTAGGACACAATCTCCTAGGAGCTGCAGCGGGAAACGGATGATGGTGGATCCCTTATCTTTGTGCTGGAAGATCATCTAGGGAAGCAATCAAGAAGCCATTCAAAAAGCAGTGAGGAGTGTTACAAGGAACTAAAGGTGGCTCAGCTCAAAAAATGCCCCTTCTCCATTTCCGCAAGGAGAATAGGGGCGGGGATATATTGTGTACCCACTTATTTTGATGCTTACAGGTGCTTTGGGATGTGTGCATTAGTGTGAGGGTGTTTATGTGATAGGCCTCCATGGCCAAAGAACAATAAACTATTCATTCAGTCATCCATAATTAAAACGTTCTGTGCTTCAATGACACCCAAAACCAGCAGCCTGAGGTGGGTGCCTCACGCTGTGGTCTGGGACTCCCAAGCTCAAGGCGATGTCAGAGGTTCACCTACCGACAGCGAGGGAGGTGCTATGAGCTCTCTTATTATATTATGGCCAGCCTGCCTCACCCCTCAAGCCCTCTTACTTTGTACTGGGTGAGGTACAACATTCCCTTTTTGGTGCCTTTCAGCTCTTCTGGAAAATCCGACCGCCCTTCCAGCAATAACGACACCTCGCTGTAGTGAGCAAGGACCCTGAAACAAAAGCAGTTGGTTGGTGAATGTATCAGATTCCAAATTAAAACACGCTTCACGAGATTCGCAGCTGTGAATACAGGGAACATTGGGTCCCTCTCCTTTAGGGAATGCTGCTAGATAACTCCCATCAGCCTCAACCAGCATGGCCAATGTTCATGGATGATGGGTGTGGCAGTCCGTTCCCTTCCATAAGGAGCATCTTTTGACAGAATGTATCATCTTTCCCATTACATCCAAACCCCATATTTTAATTACCTTCAACTTTTGAAGTTTGAGCAAGACACATCTTTTAGCTGCCACCAATCAATATTGAATGACACCTTGATTTTCCATCTCCCCTTCCTGCCTCACTCCATCCCTAAGGTTATCTATTTACCTTTCCTCAGAACTGTTGGCTGACCTGGAGAACTGATACCTAGTCACCTCCATCGCGAAAAGCAACTACTCTGTCTCAAGGACACCCACGCTCCCTTTAGCTCAGGAGCACTGGAGACAAAGAGAAATGCCTGGGCCATGTAAGCATCTCTGTGATGTCAACAGGTGAGGTAACAGCATAGGCTTTGACTTGAAATTGGGATTAGTGGAAACCCCTTATTTATTTTTAGACAGCTGCTCCCATAAGGCCAGGTTTATTCCCATTTTCTTCTGTCTCCCTAAATTCCACCAGAATCTGATGAATTTAAACAAGCAACCCATGAGAGCCTTGGACTGAAAGTTAAATCCTGCCAGGAGCTGAATATTTGGGGAGTAGTTTTCCAGACTCCTTTTCCCCAGTCATGTGATGCTAGTTGCATCTATTCCCATTCTCTCCATTTCATTATAATCTAAGTCTTCTGCCAGTGGCCCATGTAGTCTAGCATCCTGTTCTCACAGAGGCCAACCAGATGAGCCCACAAGCAGGACCTGAGCAGGAGAGCCCTCCCTGTTTGAGCCCCAGCAACTGGCATTCAGAGGTATCATGCATCTGACCGTGAAAGTCGAACATTTCTATCCCAGCTCGTAGTCATTGATAGCCTCATCCTCCATGAATTTGTCTGATCCTCTTTTAAAGATATCCAAGTTGGCCATTACTGCCTCCTGTGGGAGCAAACTCCATTGTTTAACTATGCTTTAGGAAGTATTTTGTCTCTTCCAACATTCAGCTTCAAATGTTTCGAGGGAGGAAAAAAAGTTTATCCACTTAGTCTACACCGTGTATCCTTTTATACACCTTTATCATGTCTCCTTTTACTCGCGTTTCCTCTAAACTGAAAAGCCTCACGGTCATCTGGTCATCTTTCCTCATAGGGCAGTTTCTCAATCCTCTTACTCGTCTCTGCTTGCTCTTTTGTAGGACTTGGATCCCGCCACCTTCCAACATGCACGGCTTGAGCAGCCAACATGCCTGCCTTGTCGGTGGGACTCGACATCTGCCTCAACCTGCGTAGGATTGGGGCACCACGTTTTAAGGGATGGGTATTGCCAAGCAAGTTCCACAGATGACAACCACATATATTAACTTGTTTATTTTGACACACAAATTGCAAAATTGCCGAGATAAACATCTTCTCCTTAGCTACAATATTGCCACTATGTACAAAATTTATGCTTGAAGGTACTACACATATAAAAATACAGTATGCAATACGTATATACAGTACAATGTGCAAAACATGGCAAAAAAAATCAACATATGGAATTGATTTTAGGGGTGCAAACAGCAAATACAAAGGCATCTTGGTTTCTTTTACAAAGGCAACACACCACAGGATGCTCTGCTTGCCATAATATGTTTATTTTTCCCTTTAATCTAGTATTTAAAATGAAGAGGCATGTACAAATTGGTATCCGTTTTCTCCTTTTCCCCATAAAGTGAGATGCTAAGACGTAATTGTTTCTATGAAAAGAAGAGAGACACCTATCATGCCAAGCACGATTTCTACCGCAAGCAATACAATGAGATAAAGAAAGAGACGTGCCACTCCTTACGTGGGGATTTGCACTTATTAGCTCAGTTTCACAACCAACTAAAGGAATCTGTATTGCTAGACACCAAAACAAAAGCAACTTCAAAAATATATACATCTTCAATTTAAAACAAAAAATGTCCATGGAGAAAACTTGAGGTGGGGGCATGATGGAGAACTTGCAATTCCCCCCCCCCCTTATAATTAAAGGGTGTGCTCCTTGGCAGTAGAAGTAGCAATACTTTGGTTCTTCCCATTGTCACTTGTTTAAGGCTCTGGGTCTTTTTAAATTGCATCATGTGCAAAACTTAAAATGTAAAAATGCTGGTTTCCTGGTTTCATTAGAAAAACATACATGTCACCATTACAGGTCACTGCACTTTCATTGTTGAATCCCTCCTTGTAATTATCATGGTATTTGCCAGATGTTTAGCCAAAATTTACACATTAGTTCATACACATTCTGCACTGCGCTGCAGGCAACACCAGAGCAGAATGCCTTTCGAACATCAAGATGCAGTTAAATAAGATATCTGCTGAGATTTGTCGCAACTTTATCCCATTGAATACACTGCAAAATGTGTTGCAGCATTGAGTAAGCTTGTTAAGTCTCTCTGAGCTGAAAAAATGGATTTCCCCTCAACTGGAATATACAGGCTGAAATCGTAGTTTACATCATCTTTGTAATTTATTAGTTCAGCATACTTGTTTGAAAGGAACATGGGGTAGGTTGGGATGGAACTGGCAATGATGATTTCTCATCAATATGACAGTGCAGTTCCATTTTGATTTTCAAAATGTGACATTTAATACTGCCATGCATTAGCCTCCCCTCATTATAGCGTTTGCTCATCCAGAAAGATGTGGAATAGTAGTTAACTTGGGATTACACTGACAGCCTATGTACAGTTAAATGAAGAACAGTAGGAATGGAAGAAGGCATCGTTTTCTATTCCATCCATTCCATTCCACTCCACTGCTGTTCATCTTCTGCCTAGAACAACACCTGCTGGGGCAAAATTACATAACTTACTTAATTTACATAATTAGGTAAACTACGTAAGTTATTGTCACAACAGGCAGCAACCTGATATGTGTGCGATTGCGTTGAACCCAGAAGTGACCCCAAAAGTCACAAAAAAGGAGCAGAACTGGGTGTGTGCAGGCTTTGTCAACGGTGTTTCAAATATACGCCATTTCACTTAAACACACTGTGCCTGGGGAACGTAACCCCCGCGTAAATTGGGAGTTGCCTGTATGTCATTTTACCCTGATTATTTCAATGTAAAGGAAATGCAAATGGGGACTGGGGTATAATCAAGTATATGTCCCTTCCGGACTGAAACAGCAACAAGGAATACCAATCCTATGCACTGGAAGGATTTCCGTTCCAGACACAGGATGAGTAAGAGAACAGTGGCAATTTCTGATTCCATTTCTGTTTTTGTCAGAATTCTCTGGCATTCTTTGATGTCAGTGGGGCTTGGGCTGATCCACATGTATTCTTTTTCCACCTTTCAGCTTCACAGCACTGACTCGTGATAATGTATTACGCACAACAGGAGAAAATGGAATTTCTGCCACAGCAGCTTGCACAGCAATTGAGGCTCCAAAATATACATTCCAGATGGCAAAAGCTGCCAAAGCAGGGAGATCCTCAACTTTCCATAAGTGGGCCACTCTCAAAAGTAAAGAAACCAGGACAAAGAAACATGTGAACGCAATGTATCTGCAACTGAAGCAAATAGGACATCTTTAGCACTTCTATAAACATTGCGAATCTGCGCTGAAATAGACTACGCTAGCAGTGACAGTCACAGGACCAAGTCATCTGTTAAAGATAAAGATATTTTAAAGATATTGTGTTACAAAAAATTGTCAAGTGCACAAAAGATACCCAAGCAACTTTATATATATACAATATATATATATAACCCCTTTTCACAAATACCAGGTTCACATACAAGTGGTAAATATGGTACAATAGGCGGCACATCTCAGAACATATGATCAAAAGCAAACCATTATTTAGAAATGTTTTATAATAAAGCTCTATTCTGAAATGCACAGAAAATACCACGCATTCCTACTCTAAAAAATAAATACTTTTATTACAAACATTTCATGATCCCTTAATGATTTTGTAGAAGAAAGTTCTGCACTGGTTATCATACACCTGAAAGGATTTGGTTTGGGGGGGGGTGTTCCTCATTGCACATGCTCCAGTGGCTTGGATAGCACACTAAGCATGATATATTTGTGCAGTGCAACATCGCACAATATTGTCAATTTTCAGCAATATTTACATGCAGTCTGTCAATTGACCAAGAGTAGCCCAGTCAGACTTGTAGCAATATGATGAGAAAAAGATCTGAGGCACCATAGAAATAAACTGGCTTAACTGTGGCACGTTCTAAACCAAGGAAGGTATTAGATGAATCTGATGATATAAGCTGTTGCTTACTAGCTGTAGCAAGGTGCTTCTCAAACTGTGAGTCAAAAGTAGGAAAAGGGGAGAAATTTGATTTGTTTCACATTTAAGGCCAGATATATGTAATTCACACTTTCTGAAGCAATACAGGAACCAAAACTGAGCCATCCTAAGAAATTTGCACTTCTCTGAATTTTGCAATACAGTTCTCCTGCCATGTGTACAAAAATGCATACATTAGAGTAAAGTCTGCATAAAAATGTGTTCATGAAAATAACATTCAAAAATGCATTATTAGGGAGCACTGAATTGAAAAAAAAAGTTCATTAGGCAAAGTTGCATACAAACACG
>NC_138139.1:39559512-39809926 GCF_964188305.1 Podarcis bocagei | reverse complement strand
CATCTTCACAGTCGTGGCTTTACAAGAAAAATAAATTGCAAATATGCAATCTCAATGTGAACTTGGCTCAAAATACTGCACATTGAATAAACCAAGCTATGCAGATATGAGTTCACTCGACTGTACTCGTTATTAGTGATTCTTGTGTCTGTCAATTCTAAGGGATTCACAAGTTTTGTTTTTTAACAAAACAAGGTCATAAATGCAGGATCAAATGTTATGGGTAATGAACACTAAAATTCTGATAATTTTCTAAAGAAGTCTAAGTATTATTCTGTGATTTTTATGAAAAAGGAACCTTGCTCTGAAAAAGGCTACCATACAATAAAGATTATTTTCTCATTTGAGTTTCATAGAAATCCACAACCCTTGTAGAATGGTTGTAGTTTTTCCAATATTTATTCATGGTTAAAAGAGGACAGCGCTTTCTGGAATAAGTTTCATTTGAACTGTAACTTTTTTGATGATATATTTCAATATCCAAATAGTTAATTTCTACCAAATGCTGCTATTCCACTGTTGCCTTAGAAAATGTACTGTGAATATAAGCGGTGCAGCAATAAAAACTGCCAGCCGCTTTGCACAGCTAAGCAGGGTCCAGTAGGGTTTCAAATTGGATGGGGGACCGCATGTTGGGATTCTTTCAGTGCAGGGGGTTGGACTAGATGACCCTTGAGGTATCTTCCAACGATACAGTTTTTTGATTCTAGGGCCCTAATCCAGAGACGTTCAAGAACAGTAGATGGCTAGCTATACTGTAACATCCCTCATTCTTCCTGCCAAACAAATGATCAGCTGCAGATGAGTGGCAGAGCACATGCTTTGCATGCAGAAGGGCCCAGTTCAACCCCTGGCATTTCCAGTTAGACGGCTCAGGCAGCAGGGGATGGGTAACTCCTCCGTGTGACTGTCATTCACGCTGTTATGTGTTCACTTAAAATCTTTTAAAAGTGGAAAATTCAGATATTTTAGAAGGAGGCAAACACACACGTTGGTACGTTTCTCACCCACGGTGTTCTTGTAATTTAAATTTTGGACCTAATATAAAAGACAATGATAGTTCTGAATTTGGATCTGGAAACATTGATTTTTGTGAATTTTGAATGTGTTAACATTAAGTCAGCATATGGGCTGGATTCAAAGAATTATGAGGGGAAGGGAAACAGCTTGTAAGAGTGTTCTTGAGAAAGAGCTTGCAAGAGCTCTTCTTATCCAACTTCTTTGGATTTCGTTTCATTTTTCTCTAGAAACATTCTAGAACAAAGTGTAAAATATCCCCTTTTACAAATGGAAGATGTCTTCTGCATATGCAAGGGCACACCCAGATCCAAATTCATGCATTTTAATTGCCAAATAGCTTATGAACACCTAACAAATGAAAGAAAATTGTTGTGCATCTTAATCTGCCTGTATAAAATAAGAGAAGTAAAGTTGGTTGTAATTATGCAAATAACGATTTGTTGTCAACATATAGAGGGCAAAACACACACCTCACTGTGTTTTTAATGTATGTACCTCTGCACTTCCTATATTTCTTCTGGGTGAAAATTAAATAAGGCTCTGGCCAAAGAAATCTTAGCTGATTAATCTTGAGTTTTACTTGATTACTTACAACGCAATCCAAACCATGTTTATTCAGAAGTAAGTCTCACTGAATTCAGTGGGACTGATTCCCCATGAAGGATTACAGCCTTACTTAATTAACCTAATAAATAATCATACATTTGCATATAAGAAAACCAATAGTTGTCAAGACCAAAGCATATATTTCCTTTGTTTTTAATGATGCACACACATGTTGCCGCAGGCATCATCTTAGAGGAGGCATTTCGTTTGTCACATAATTGGGGAAGGGGAATTCCTAAAATGGTGCTTCCTATGTGCAGAGTTTTTCTAAAAGAACTTCAAACGGGGGGTGGGGGGTTACTTGTTTTGATGCCCAACTAATCAAAGTCACCATTTCAGTCTAGCCGATTAAAATGGCTAAATGTGGTAGCCCTAAAGTATTACCTCAAGACTTTTTAAACTCATGAAGCAGTCCAAATATAGCCAACTTCAATCCTTTCACCAAATCCCATCAGTTTTCTTTAACTTAGCCAGAGCTTTGACAAGGCAGCTTAAGCCTGGCTCAGGCTGTCTATAGCAAACGTCAGGTGCAGTTTTATTATGACTTATCCCAGCTACATGAATTAAGATCCAATCTCACTCTCCCCCTGCCCCTCCCCTCCCCATAACTGATTGCCAGGGGTGGGGGGAATCATGCTTTTTGTCTGTGGAACATTTTTTTGTTTTTACACCCTAAAGATAATTTTCAAGATTACCCTGAAAACAAGGAAAGTGAAATAATGGACCTATGCTGTAAATGGATCTTTAAAAACCGTGGTCAAGTGGGCTTTGCCTTTTTAGTTAATCCCAGTGCAACTGTAGGTCTTGTGGGTCAAGAAAATCTGTTGAAAACATACTTGGGGCAGTTGAGCTGAGAGGAGTTAATCCTGAAGAAGCATTTGGCATGGTAATGTCTAGCCACTCCATGTTGTCTAAATTTGTGTCCGGAAGATCAAGAGATAAACAGGAATTAGAAGCGGTGAATTGAGAATCTGTTGTTTCCATAGGTGACTGCGAGTGATCTAATATGCCAGAGTGGTTAAGGAGGTCATTTTGAAGGTCCTCAATTAGAGAGAAAGACTCTCTGTCCTCACTACTGCTTGCCAGATGAGGCATTCCATTTCCTGAAGGCAGAGTTCCTTCCAAGAGGGCTTCTAGCTGATTCTCCAGACTTACAGAGAAATTGCTTGTTGGTTCTAAGGAGAGAGGAGGGGCCATTTGGACTTGTGGTGGCGGACGAGACACTACTGTGTTCACTGGCATTGTGGTGATATTGGCAGTAACGGGTCTCATTTTGGAAATCAGAGAAGGTTCTTCCTTGGTAGGCAGAGAAATCTCTGCATAAAAGGCAATGAGAGATAAATCAGTAAGATATTTTATTTATTACATATAAAGAAAAATAAACCTTACTTACTTTGGTGCACCACTGTAGCAATAAATTTATGCTTTTGATACAATTAATTTGAAAGTGGTGAATTATTTATACAATTAAGTCGTGTGAGATAATTAAGTTATCAAGCTAATGTTTGTACAACTATCAACATGACTGAAGACATGTGCTGCAAAACCTACGTTACCCAAAGGAGTCAAATAGCCACCCCCTTTTTAGAGAGCCGGCTATCTTCTCATTTTAATGATTCAATGAAGGCCCTCATTAAGACTCTTTACAAGACTTTCACAGATTATTGCAATAACTAAAGGGAGAAGATCTCTGCTCAACACAGTGGATTCCAAATTGATTAACTGAGCTCATGCTGTAAACCACTGATCGTTAATGAACTGTCAGTAACTTTCTGAACTAACTGTTAAATATTTGGCCACTATTAACCTGATGTAGATAAATGTTATTGCACAGTTAAGAATAAGGATAATATAATAATAATAATAATAATAATAATAATAATAATAATAATAATAATAATAATAATAATAATAAATTATTTATACCCCACCCATCTGGCTGGGTTTCCCCACTCTGGGCAGCTTCCAACAAAATATTAAAAATACATTACTTTTAGAATGAGCTGCCTTTTTATGCTGAATAACAAACATAAAATCCAATAATAGACACCCTTTTTATGAATGTCACTCTCAAGGATGCTCACAGCAAAATCCCTCTTGAGCAGAGATAAGGATGATATGTCCTAAAACATGTTGTTAGACTACGTCTCATCCTGCCTAACCACTGGCCATGCTATCTGGGACAGCTGAACATCTGGAGGGCCACTGGGCCACCTTCCCTGCTCTATACTAAACAGCAAGAGCAGCAAAATGGAAGGGAAGCTGCCTCTTGGTACCAGTGTCACTACACTTACTAGGACCGTGTAGGAGCAGGCAGGGCATCAGCACAAGTGGAGCCAATCCAGCATTCCCACACCACCGCAAACCTCGCTGTTGCCCTACCCGATCCTTGTAAGTAGCAGCAAAGCCAGTGCTGGGCCGTCAAACCCACAGTGCTACCCCTCCCTGCCAGCTGTTCTTGTTAAATCAAAAATAAGAATAGGAAGCTCTCTCTACCATATGATGCATTTCAATCTGACTCACCTCCGCTTTTAATGAGAATATCAAAGAGGTCATCCATTTGCTGGCTGTGAACACTGGAAATCTGTAACACAGAGAGTTCTTTATTCATTATGTCACACACCTTTCCCTAAAATATGGTTATGCATGCTCTGCACCATGTAGGGATCACCATGGGGATTGTGCTGGTCTGGATGCTGCACACCCCATGTTTCTACCTAAATAAGGATGCTTTTGTGATCCCATTTGCTCTTTCTTAAATGTATTTTATTAATTATTCAACCAAGTTTCAGTGTAGGGAAAAGAAAAATCAATAAAGTAGAATTCAACAAATACAGATCTCATATCATTTTTGATCCCAAAGAAGGAAGAGGCTTATGCATATTTAAGTTAACACAATTTTACTAGCTAAAGGAAAACATTTTGCAGATCTGGGACACTTTTCCAAAGGATTGATCCAACTAAGGTTGTAGTGCTACACACTTATCTGGAAATAAACACTGCTGAATTTAGTTGGGAGGATGCATATATAAGAATGTGCTGTAGGATCATTAGCCGCTATTCTGCTAAGAATTAAGATAATCACTGTTTCCAGAGAAAGGTGTACTACACAACTGCAGGCATGGGAAGAATGCTCTAATAGGCATAAATCAACACACAGGGTACAGAATACAGAGAAAGCCTTCTCCACTCATTACAGCTACCATGGTGCAGAAGAGCATGATAGTTGTCAGCTTACTTATATATTATTCAGTCCTAGGTTCATGCTAATGATGTGATCTTGGCTGGATTAGGCTGCTAGCAGCCAGCCAATGAAGAATGATGATCAGAGAATATGAGGGCTTTGAAACTTTCAGCCTACTAAAGAGGGGAAGAAAGCCAAAAGGAAGGCAAAACTTTGATAGTGACAGAGTTTTAAAAGGGGTGTGTGTCTCCCTTAGTCTCCCCATGGCTGCTCCTTATGGAAATATGTACAGAAAGTTGAATGTGATTATTCTGTGTAGAACGGTGAAACATGTCAAGTTGTTGCATTCCTGCATGCATCTTACCTCTCGTTGAGAAGCCTGCAAGCTGCGGGTCTGTTTGATGGCTTCTTCATACCGTGGAGGGTCCTTTGCCTTGGTTACTGAATTGCTGAACAGAGATTGCTGCAAAATGTACTGTTGGGGTTGAGACTGGGAGGCCAGCTGTGTGAAACAATGGCAAACAGTCAGAAAATAATTGTGGCAGCAGAAGGTTCTCAAACACTAAGAAATCCACATCACTTTCCTTTAAAAACAATAATGTGCTAATTTAGCACCTTGTACGTCATGTCCATTAATCTATTGGAAATGAAAAGTGCACATAAAGAACAACTTCCCTTTATATGGCTGTGCAGTAAGTGTAGCCTATGGCATTTAGGGTTGAATCTGACTAGGTCTCATATAGAGTACACCTGCTGAACACCAGCATTAGTTGTACCCACTTGTTTCTGAGTAGGATTAACTTTGGAGACAACCCTATCATTTAAATGTGGCCCCATCTGGTTTGGAAGTTGTCTTGAGATTTAAAAGTTCTCAGGTCAAAAAGAGAGGGTGCCTCCTTGTTTTTATGCCATGGTCGCAGTGCCTCCAATATGTTACTCTAGCAACCTCCTAGAGCATGTATATTCTAGGGTAGGGGAACAAAGTATAAGCTATTACATCAAGCTGCATAAAAGGCAGCTGCTATATCGAGAGACCAGAAACCTCCAGCTCCTGCTGTCCTTGAACTTTTTTCATTCTGACTGGTTATTTTACGTCCTTTGTAACTAAGAAGCAGTGTCTGAGTTTGCTTCCCTGCTAATCCCTCCTGATCTCTTTTCCTTTTGTTTTGCATCTTTTAGATTGTAAGCCTAAAGGCAGGGACTGACATTCCTGGTCTTTGTACCGTATTTTTCGCTCCATAGGACGCACTTTTTCCCTCCCAAAAAGTAAGGGAAAAAGTCTGTGCGTCTTATGGAGCGAATGTGTGTTCCCTGGAGCCAAATCGCTGTTGTCTTGTGCTCCTGGGCTGCTCTTTGGGGGTGGGGGGAGGAGCCACGGTGCTGTGCCGGCAGCCTCTGCTTTCCCCTGAAGTCCCGATAAGGTTTGCAAGGTTTGCAAGCAGCGGGAAGGCTGTGCGCTCCCGGGCTGCTCTTTGGGGGTGGGGGGAGGAGCCACACGGCTCTGCCTACAGCCTTTGCTTTCCCCTGAAGTCCCGACAAGGTTTGCAAGGTTTGGAAGCAGAGGGAAGATTGTGTGCTGCTGGGGTGCTTTTTGGGGGTGGGGGGAGGAGCCACACTGCTCTGCCTACACCCTTTGCTTTCCCCTGAAGTCCCGACAAGGTTTGCAAGGTTTGGAAGCAGAGGGAAGATTGTGTGCTGCTGGGGTGCTTTTTGGGGGTGGGGGGAGGAGCCACACTGCTCTGCCTACACCCTTTGCTTTCCCCTGAAGTCCCGACAAGGTTTGCAAGGTTTGGAAGCAGAGGGAAGATTGTGTGCTGCTGGGGTGCTTTTGGGGGGTGGGGGGAGGAGCCACACTGCTATGCCTACAGCCTTTGCTTTCCCCTGAAGTCCCGACAAGGTTTGCAAGGTTTGGAAGCAGAGGGAAGATTGTGTGCTGCTGGGGTGCTTTTGGGGGGTGGGGGGAGGAGCCACACTGCTATGCCTACAGCCTTTGCTTTCCCCTGAAGTCCCGACAAGGTTTGGAAGCAGAGGGAAGATTGTGTGCTGCTGGGGTGCTTTTGGGGGGTGGGGGGTGGGGAGCTACACTGCTCTGCCTACAGCCTTTGCTTTCCCCTGAAGTCCCTGCAAGGTTTGCAAGCAGAGGGAAGGCTGTGTGCTCCTGGGGTGGAGGGTGGGGGTGGGGAGCAGCAAATTGCTGTCTCTCAGTGCCTCCTAATTCAACTGCAAAGGATTGCCTAACTGGATTCTGAGCTCCATTTGAAGTTTAAAAATAGTAAGTTTGGGGATTTCTTCAAGTAGCAGTTTTGGGGAAATAGTCATAAATACATGCAAAGGATCTCCACAAACCAGTAATAGTAATTTCAGATAAAACTGAGCAGGTATCTGGCTCAGGAACAGTTTAAACTGCACAGCTATAACCAGACATCCTGTGTGTGTGTGGACCATGTTCCTAGTAGCTAATCTTTACTGCTGAAAAGAGGCTCTGATATTCCACTGCAACTCTATAATTCATTATACAAGTTCTTACAAGTACAGTCCACCTATACTAAACCAAAAACATTGTGTTCTCTTGGTATTGAATGGAAGCTATTTATCTGCCCTCTTTTCCTCCTCTGTTCTTTGCTCAGTCACTCCATTTCGAATCTTCCTTTCAAAACAACCATGCCTGTTTTGAGAAAACTTCAGAGATTTAGGAACTGGAGCACAATCATTTGATCTTTAGCTTCACAGTATTTTAATATTCTTTTGGAAGCCGCCCAGAGTGGCTGGGGAGGCCCAGCCAGATGGGCGGGGTATAAATAAATTATTATTATTATTATTATTATTATTATTATTATTATTATTATTATTATTATTATTATTTTGCTGTTCCTCCATACTCCCAAGCACTTCTCATTTGCACAGCCCTGGTTTCTCTCCCTGACTATTAATATTCTTGATTAGTAACAGTAAAATGCTCAAATTTTAGTTTTTGTGACTGCTGCCAATACTGACTTCCCAGTGATAATGAAAACAGCTACATTATAATGGAATGTGTCCTTTTTCCATTCTCCTCATTATATACCATGGCTCGCTTTAAAGCAGCAAAGTGGACAGGAGCCACACACTTTGCTGTTTTAAATAGTTTAGTACAAAATTTGAGTCAGATTTTTTTCCTTGTTTTCCTGCTCTAAAAATTTGGTGCGTCTTTTGGTCAGGAGCGTCCTATGGAGCGAAAAATACGGTAAGCTGTTTCAGGAACTTCTTTTTGGCTTAATGGCAAGATAATAAATGATTTAAATAAGTTAGTAACTGAATACATAAAATGAATATACCTTCTGAGGAGCACTGGGTCCATTTTGCACCAAGGGCACCTGGTTCCCTGAGTGAACAGTGGTATTTGCTGTCTGACTAAACAAAGGTTGCTGTAGAGTTGTCACAGACTGATTCTGATAGGAAAATACTGTATTTGGTGAGGTAGGAGGAAATATCTGTAAAAACAAAATGTATGTATTTAAAACTCATGCATGCTATTTTTCTTCAAGAGCATGGTGTACAATAACAATCAAGCAGCTCCTAGTGTGGCCAACAATAATAACATTCAATCTTAAATTGAATAAAATGCTCTAGTGCACAATATCACTGGAGTGGAGAAAGTACAAAGGCCTTCCTTAACAAGGCAGTTGTAGCCAACCTTTGGTGATGCCTGCCAGATGTTCCTGGTCTACAACTCCCATCAGCCCCAGTCAGCAAGATAAATTGTAAGGAAAGATGGGAGCTGTAGTTCAACAACTTCTGAAGGGCCCGATGTTGGCTAGTCCTGTCATGGAGGGATGGTCCTGTGGAGATATAAGTTCAGCAGGGTAGTGGAACACCAAGCAAGGAGTACATTGGGGACATTTCACACCCTGCTCTATTTGTGTTGGATGTAAGATTGCAGCCATAGGTTTTTTTTGTAGTAGCAATGTCCTAGTAGCTTCTCCTGCATACACTTCAGTAAAATGAATGAGGTGTGGTATTGCACGTTTCCTATTAAACAGAAGAAACTCAATGAAGTGCTACCAATGTCTCTCTAATGAACCACAAATGCACACCAACTGGGATAGAAATGTATGTAAGCCTTATGTATGAAAATGCTAAGGCAGTTTAGAGAATTACCCATTGCTGTGTGATTTAATTTAGTATAGCAGTTTTCAGAAGACACAATAGCAGGTTGTAGTACATTTCACAACTGATTTTTTTAAAAAAAACAACAACAACCCTGAAATCATTAAGTATTGCTGAGGATACCGTAGCAAAAATGACAAGATAATTAGAATAATGGAATGGTGTACATCACATTCATCAGTGCAAAATGACTTCCATTCAAGCGTTTTGGTGATAATTATGCTAATATTTTTATATGAGGAAAAATTCTAACCTAAGAATCAGAGAAATGTAATAAAAATTTATGAATCCCATTCAATGCTATATCCTACTTTAAGGAATATCACATACTTTAAGTAACGAAGCAGAAAAGTAAAGAGTTCCATTGACAGTATGCAGTCTATCTGTATTCATAATTCACCAACCTGTCTGTTTTGTGGGGTGTGACCAAGCACATGCTGTGGGGAAGCATTTTCTTTGGATGCTGAAGAGTGCATCTGTGGTACTTTCTGGGACAAAGCAGAAGTAGATACTTGTGCCATGGCTGGAATGCCAGACTGTGGCTGGGCCTACAGGAGAAAGAGTATGGCTTGATTTCACAGTACAGGACTCAGCTGGACTATATGCATAAAGAAAGAAACCCAGGGATGTTATAATGAATCTTTAAATGTTTGACATCAAGTCCTCCTGAAGTATCTAAACACAGTGCTAAGGAAGATGGTGGGTTCGCATGTTCACAGTCCATGAGCAGCAAATACTACTTTATGGACAGAAAGGTGTTACGACCACTGTGGCTTCAATTGGCTTGGCTTCTGTGATGTCACAGTGGGCCTTGAAAGCTGCGGAACAGAAAGCTGAAAGGAAAATTAAGAGCTGCATGGTAAATGCAACAATCACAACAACTCTTGTTAAGTTAAACCTCACTGTCCTGTTCTACATGAGAAAGAGTCATGGTCAGTGTGGCTCTGTAAAGCGGTTTTGCAGCTTTTAGAGGGAAGAAGCAAATAGTGCTTGCTGCTTGTATATGTAGTACAGGGGTGTGTGATTGTGTGTGATGCAATTATGTATTTCAGTTGCATCCCTCCATCTTGACCTGACACAAGAGACATTTAAATATACCTAAAACTGAGCCAAACCACCGGCCCATCTGGCCTGGTACTGTCTGTGCTGATAAGTAGCAGCTCTCCAAGGTCTTCTACAAATGCATCTCCCATCCCACTTAATGGAGATCCTTTTAGATTACTTGAAAGGCGCACATCAAACCGGGAATGTGCTCTACCACTGAGCTATGCCTTCTTCCTTAAGATGACTAGATACATCTTTTAGAGATAAGGGAAACAATGAGTGAAGCCAAAATTATGCATTTTTTATTACACACTCACTTGAGAGGAGCATTCCAAGGTGTGCATGTAATCATTAACCCTGCTCTAGAAAAAATATGGGAAGGAGAGTGAGTTGGTCAATCCAAGTCTCTTTAAAATGAATTTTCTAACTGACATCACTCCCTGTTCTAGCGCCAGTTCACCAGGCACTTCTTAAGAAATCCTGAAAAGGTGTGCTGGTGCCACTTCCAGTTATACATATTGCAAGAAAGTGTCTTTTTCTTTCTTTCTCTTTTGAAAATCCCAGAATTTGTATATGTGGCACATTTTATGTCTTGCATTCATCTAGGCACATGAGATTTTCTCTTATTATGTTTTATGGCAAGCTGTTCACAAGAACAACTATTCTTATAGTAATAACAGAATGGATTATTAATATATTTCTGTCAGCCACTGTGTTGAAGCAGCAACTCACAGTAAATCCCCCTTGCACTGGTACCAGAGGCCTAACCTAGAGCTCTAATCTAATAACTGGTATGACTTTTGAATCCATTTACATTAGATCCTATGGCCAGTGCAGGATCCACCTGCAATATACGTTTAAAGCACTATCGTACAGCTTTAAACAGTCATGACTTCCTCCAAAGAATCTTGGGTCTGAGAGTAGTCAGGAGTCCCCTATTCCCTTCAGAGAACTACATTTCCCAGAGTTCCATAGTGAAAGGAACTGGCTGTTAAACCAATCTAGGAATTGTAGCTCTGTGAGGTGAACAGGGTTCCCCTGATGACCCTCAACATCCATAACAAACCACAATAGATAAAACAGTCACTGAATTCACATGAAGAAAATTGCCCATGGCTATCAGATTGTAAGTGACAATGACAAATAACTCAAAATGGAGGAACCTTTCGTACCTGTACCTGGATACTGCCCACAGGTAGTTGCATTGAAGTGGCAGAATTTGGACCCTGGAGAGAGAGTGGCAGTAGCAGCTGTGCTGTTCCTTGTGCAGTAAGTAGAGCTTGAGGCTGGGCAACAACAGCAGTTTGTGGCTGTCTCTGCGAACTTACATAAAACTGAGATATGACATTTTGTGGTTCAGCTTTGGCCAAAGGTACCTCCTGTTTGATAACAATAGCCTTTTTGGCAACTAGGTTCTGGACATCCACTGATGCTGGCTGTCCTAAAGAATGGTTGGCTTCAGATACAGGTTGTTTTGCATCAGAGCAATCTGCTAAAGTGCCTTCCTCTTTGACATCATGACCGATACGCTTCTGATTCAAAGTCAGTGTAATATTAGCTGAGGCTTGGGGTTGCTGCTGCTGAACCCGCTTCTCAACTTCAAGTTGCATTTTCAGCACTTCCACGAGTTTCTGCTCTTGCTCCAGTTTTCTTTTGAGCTCTTCAATCTGCTTCTCTTTTTCTTGAAGCTTACGGTCCTTTTCTGCTGCATCAAGCTCCATGCCGAACATGCTTCCACTGCCGTGACTGTCCTCATTTGTGTTAGCTCGAAGAGGAGGTGATGCATTTGGGAACTGTGATGGAGACATCACGGTCATGATTTCCGTCAAAGTATCTGCCATGTTAGTGTCATCCGTGCTGAGACTGGACGGCTCTGAAGGAGACGGGGAAATGGGCAAAGGGGAGTTGATGCATTCCATAGGTGTTGATTTGCCGCCAGTTCCACCAGATGTTGTTTCTGAAGAAAAGCTGGAAACTGAGCTAGCTATTGGCTTGTTTAATGTAGCAACAGGGAATACGGCAGTTATTTCTCCAGGCTGGCTGGTACAATTAGTGGAAGGAGTAACTGCCGCTGTATGACTAGCATTGATAGAATTATTGTTAAGATCCTGATAGGGTTTCAAACGCTCAATAAGATCCATTTTAGTTCCAGACACTGGCAATCCTCTTATCTTGAGCTCCATTTTCAGTTCAGCTACCTGAGTTTTGTTTTTGTTTTTAAAGGAAAAAAGAAGCATTTGTGAAAAAGAAGCCAACTAGTATCAGGATAACTCTGACAGATTGCTTTTTTTCTGCACACAGGAGATATTATGACTTATAGGGTGCCTAAAATTACTAAAGACAAGATAAATTAGGGAAGAAAGAAAAGTAAAAGGGGGAAAGAGTGACTTGGGAAAAGCCAAATTGAACACATGTGTCTTAAGAGGTGCTTGAATGAAAAAACAGATCAAGAAGAACGTACAGTAGTAAGCTGCTTTATAATGAATGAGACCATTGGTCCATCTAGCTCAGTATCGCCTACACTGATTGGCAGCACCTCTACAGGATTTCAGGCAGGGAGTCTCTCCCCGCCCTACCTGGAGATGCCAGAGACTGTGCCTAGGGCCTCTTGCATACAAAGCTACAGCCCTTTCTCAAGAGAGAAACATATAAGGTAGAAGGGCTTTCCAGTGATATGGAGCTGGAATGGAAAAGGCACTGGTAGGAATAGTGAGATTAATCTTAGGTTGAAATAGAAGACTAGTACCTGCACAGTAAGTGTTCTGAGGTGGAGCATGAACTGAAAGGAGCATTTAGAGATAGAAGAGAATATAGATATAGAGGAGAGAGACCAGGGAGACACGAAACGTTGAAGCGAAGGTGAGAAGTGAGGGGAAACCAATGAAAAGAACAATGTAAAGAAGTAGTAGGACCTGGACAAAGAGTGGAAAAATATTAAACAAGGAGCAACAATGTGCAAGTGAAGTTCCTGGAAGCACAAAGTTTTCATGTTCACTGTGGCGCTTGATCACCTACCTCCATGTACATTCCCTTCCCTATGTGTGCGGAACTGAAAGCAACATTGCACTTAATGGGCAAGCCCGATGGCACCTTACAAAGTAACCTTTATTATTATTTTTAATATAAGCTGTTGTCAGGTGCAGTCAACTTTGCATGCATGAAGAATTATTAATAGGCAAGCACCTGAATTATAATTTACTACATTTTTTATCCTGTTTTTCTTCCAAGGAGCCCAAATTAGCCATAGATGCTATCCTTCCTACTCCCACTCCTACACACCTATCTCCACAACCACCCAGAGAGGTAGGTTAGGGTGAGAGGTGGGGACTGGCCCAATGTCACCATGTGAGCTTCATGGCAAAACAGTGAATTGAACCCAGGTCTCTGCAATCCAAGCCAAGTAGCAATGAACAAGGTGAGTAAAGGGAGAAGGGTATGATTTGGGAACATTTGGGGTCCCATGAAAGCACTGCTATCATAAGAAGCAAACAAAAATCACTTTTGAAATGGTCGCATGACACTTTTTTTTTTACCTTTAAATCATCCAAGCTAGGAGGCAGGGGCCCAGGTTTTCTGTTGGAAATATTATTGTTCTGTCTCGGAGTGCTGGCTGCTGCGGAAGATGTGCTATTGCTCAAAGTATTCAGTGGTACATTCCCGGTGTTGCTCTGTTTGTCACTCACTGGCCTTTAAGAAAAAAAGGAATTGAAGCTTTCAACCATTTTCTCTATGACCTCATTGTAATATGCATTGCCTTGAATGGGAAGTGATTTTCCACTTAACTATGAAGTATTTTATATATGCTGCACAAGTCAGAGTATACCACTAGAAATGCAAAATGACCAAACCATTTGTTACTTTAAAATATATTTTATTCTGTTAGCATAACAATAGGGCCTTTGTTTAAAAATGCTGGAGGGAATTTGTATTGAAATAAAGTAAGAATTTGTAAAGCACTTTGTACTGCTTCCTCATTGGCTCAGCTGAAATGTGAATCCAGACAATTCACATTTCATGGAGTGGGTGGTACATGAAAATTGGCCTTGATCTTCCCAGTTTCTATCAGGATAATAACTTCAGTAAATATCTCAGAGAAGCAGAAAGCCTATCTTTAGACACTAAAATAGCTATCCTTGAGAATGCCTGTAGTGGCATTTATTACATACTTATACAATACATGTTTAATATGAAATGCTGTGTGCATAAGAGACAAGACAGCCCTTTGTCTCTGATGGTAAGGATTGGAAGCCCCATTTCTATGGGTGTCTGCAAAGGCCTGTTGCCTGCAACAGATTAACCGTCCAGATTAACAGTCCCAGCCTACACTTCGGAAGCATCATCTGGACTAAACAAGATTTGATGTTAATTGCGCCCATGCAATTAGCATACATAGTTTTTTCTCACAATAACAATGGGAAAGACTGAACAGCCTCAGTGCTGTGGGAGATGGGGAAAAGAATTTTAACTCCTCTACCCCTGTCATGGTAACAACAACAGCACTGCCTCTTCACAGGTTCAATACGCATTTCAGTGGAAGCTCCTTTTGGCTGTAACACAGACAGCAGCTTTCGACAGGCAATTTTTATCTGTGCTGTAGCAGAGAGAGAAAGAGTAATCTCCCCCATCCCCATAGTCTGAAGGCTGCTACATACATTGCAGAAAGCACACACAATTAATGCTCCATCTAAGTTTAGTCCTTTGTTTGGATAACGGGATTTGACACTTCATTTGGGGTGAAGATCAAGGAGCTGTTCCTATGTGACCAGAACTTTGCTTTATACCATCATGTGTCCACCTTGCCTTTGCTATCCTATATACATCTGATGTGCAAGGCTTTAAACAGTACTGTTGTCCTGGACTAAATTGCTGCAATGTGCTATGGTTGGGGGTTGTTGATGCATCCATTTTTGCCTAGCATAGCAGATCATATGATTGGGCTTTATGTTCTCTCTCTCTCTTTAACCAGACGAAACAAGTTTGGTGTGGGGGGGGGGGGTTTAAGAGGATGGCAACCCCTGCCTATCAAACTAGGTTTCCTTTGCTTCAAAAACCTTCAGAAGAAATAGAAGTAAGACAAGTCCTGTGTTCCTCAATTCCCTTGTTTCCAACAGAATTCTTCTGTAGTTCAGAAACCTACTCTCTCCCCAAAACTGACTGCAAGCCCCAAAACACCAAAGCAAGCATAGCAGTTGATATGTCTCCCTATTAAATACCATCCCCTCTCCCACACAGGGGGGAAAACTGACAAAGCTTCACATACTTGAGTGGTGCAGGAAGAATCGTCTGGTAGTTGTAGTGCTGCTGCTGTTGGCTCAGGATCTGCAGTTGCAAAAAAAGCTGTTGTTCTTGCAGCAAGCGAGCATAGTTGGAGTCCATCTGTGGCTCATTCTTCTCACCTTTCTGATCAGGTGGAATGTACTGATGGTACTTCAGTTTCTTCACTCTGGGCTTTGGCTCTTTGCTTTTCTTGCTCCGAGGTTTGTCACTTGGGTTCTTGGGGTGGGGTTGCTATTCATAGATAGACAACATAAACAATGAGTTGGAGCCAAAGGTTCCCTTCTGCTCATGGAAGGGATATTTTACACCATGCAATAGAATGCCATGTAAGAGCAGTGCAGCTAAACCCAAAGATGTCATTCTGCAAAAGTACACATAGTGATTTCCCTTTCGCTTATGGCTCTTTGTATCCAAAGAAGCCAAGAGCACTTGCTTAGGTTTCTATGAAAACCAGTGCTTGTGATTTGTTTCTCTCCAAACAAAAATGAGGAGTGGAGCAGGAGCGATTTTAGCAGTGAACACTAGGATGCTGGCTTGTCCATTCAGTGTTGAATTTAAACAACACTGAATGCAAGTCGGCTTAGCATGCACTCCCAAAGGTTCCTTTGCAATGGAATTTACAGTTGGCACTGTTTAAATTCAGCACTGAATACAAGCCCCACTGCTTTCCAGTGGGATCGAATATACCAGAACATTAAAGGTTGTCTAATTCAGAGAACTGTACAGAGCAGGGGTGGGGAGCTTGTCCCCTTTTGGAGGTTGCAGAACTGTAACTCCCATCATCTCCAGCTATTAGCTGTGCTAGCTAGGGCTGGTGGGAGATCAACAGAATCCAGAGGTTGACAGGTTCTCCATCCTTAGCACAATAGATAGGCAGAAGGATAGGCAAAGGGATTTAGGGGTTCATAGCAGTCATTGTGCATGTTGTGCTTCTCTTCTTGCATTATTTGCTGTGATTCTCTTGTTGCATTGTTTCTATTTAGATACCAATGACAGATACTGCATCTACTGTACGAGAGTAAAGCTAGAAAAAGTTCAGAAAGGGCAATGAAAATGAGGGTGGAGAAACTTCCCTATGAGGAAAGGTTACAATATCTGGGACTTCTTAGTTAAAAGAAAAGGTGAGTAAGGGGTCATTAGGATAGAGATGTATATTATGCATGATTTGGAGAAAATAGGTTTCCCTCTCTCAAATGGTGATGGCCATGAATGTGGCTGGCTTTAAAAGAGAATTAGACACGTTCTTATGCTATATAGAGATGCATCACCTTGGCTGGTTTTCATGAGCCTCTGAAGGATGCTTCAAATGTGTCAATTAGCAATTTGAATGTGCAGACTGTCCTACTAGTCTGTAATAATTTGTAGCTTTGGAACAAATAATCATGAATGAGAACAGAAAGCAAATGTAATAGTCAACTTTTTTTTTGTTGGGCTGCAGGCCATGTTTATAAACAAAAATGGCAGATCACAGTCCAGTATTACAGTTACAGGAACTTTATTAAGGAAATTCCTCACAACCACTGCAACAAACTGACTTGGCTTCAATCAAGAATTAAAAAACAACTATAGCACAGATTCACTAATCAAAAACACTAGTCTCCTATTTATGCTAACCATATCCAAAAGTCCCCTCCCCAAGTCTTCCAAATTTGAAACCATATGTCCACATGTTTCATATGTCCACAGAGGCTCCCACACACATTTGAACTTACGTATCTACCAGCTGCATTTTGGAACTAGCACTTGGAGTGGAGAAAATGGGGACTCCCATTACACATGCAAAACATTCCCTGCACAAAGTTCCATCTGCTCACAACCCTGCAAAGTTCTGACTTGTCCTCAATAACTGCCAGTGTATATTGGTAGCATCTTCCAGATACCCTTTGCAGGTTCAGTTCGCTTAAACCCATGCTGTTAACTATTTTGCTAAGCAAACTCTCCAAAGCATAGCAAACTTAGATAGTTCCAGTCTGTGGCTTCCTAAATGCTAGAGATGAGCAGTAAGTGTTGGTGGAAATGTGATGCAGAGGCAGCATTGGCTTGTATTTGTTAGGGCACAAATATTGGCATATCCAACTATCCTACTCCCCAATAATTACCTGTCCCTTCTTAGGGACAGTTGCCTCACAAGGCAGAGATCTGTTGCATTACACAGCTTTAGGTGATACTTGATCTTTAAAATCTAACCACTGCAGGAAAAGCTGGGTTAGGTTACAGGTGACATCACCACTGTGTCTATTTGACTGCGGGAAATGTCTTATAAAACAATTTTATAGGAACTGGCAGAGGGTTGTCCTTGCCTGCAATCCTCTGAAGGCCACTAATCCAGCTGGCATAATAATAAACCTTGGAGATAGCAAAACTAAATCTGTATTGACACTGAAATGCAAGGCTTTGTGCGTAGGTGTGTGTGTGTTTCAAGGAAAGCTGAACATCCCTTGCCAACATCCTACTTTCCCCCACATCATCTCAGAAAATGCAGTGTCGGGAACACACTTGCAAAAAAAACCCACCACCATAAGTCCAACTACAAATAACTGTTCAGTAAACGTTGTAAATGTCATACATTTTTACATCACTTATTTTCCTTCAGAAGTACCTTCTACTTTAATGTATAGAACTGGGTTCTGGCAAAAACGTGGTGCTTAAAATTAACATATCAGCCAAATAACAACTTGAGAATGATTTGTACTCTTCTGTGATGGCTTCAGTGGCACCTGTACTTATACAAAGTTATCTTTACTTATGCTGTTTCATTTTTCAAATGTCTGTCTTGCAAGATCCATAATACTAGTACAGGAATTTGGCAATATTTCTCACCTCTCCTGTTGTGAGATTTTTCTTTGTTAATAGAGTAAATAAACCAAACAAATCAAGCATGACTGTTTTCTCATACCTTTATTAGTGTTGGCCCACTGCTGAGTTTTGTTGCCAACACGGTATTTGGGGTAAGAGAAGCAGCAGCTGCAGAGCGTGTAGTGTGCTGATCAGTGACAGGCGGCTTCAGAAATTCAGGTAGTGATGGTGTTAATGTGGGGTACTGATAATAAAGAAAACAAAACAAAATGAGTAACTACTGCCCAAACATTTTTTCTACATTGGCATTGGCTTTTCTAAAAGAATTTACATCACACATATTTCCCCAAAAGAACTAGAGCCACAAAATTCTCCAAAAATTCTCAAAAAGAGCAACCAAAGGAAAGTCTTACTCTAGATACATTTATGTCTCAAGAGTCGCCAGTAGAATTTTGAAAAATCAATAAAATATTTTTTTAAGTGGCCTGTAGAATTAAACACCCCCCCCCCCTTAAAAGGTTTGTGTCTTCCTTTTGCTACTGAAAGTATCCAAATTCATCAGAAAAAGTCACTGGAAATAGCATGTCAGAGAGAGTAAATTCATGCTAAAGGTTGAGAACATTTTGTTGAGTGTGGCCAGGGTTTCCCTCCACACTCAGGGTCTGGTTCCTCCAATCTATCCCACTGCTGCCAAGTTTTCTCTAGGTCAAAGCACTAGGACTGCTGAAAACAATGTTCCCAGCACTCACCAGCTGCAAGCATACTGGCTGCATGAATTACATTTTAATTTGGCAAAATTAAACAAAAAATTAAGCCTACAAAAGTGCATTTAACAAATATTTGTAACGTTATTAATGACAATTTGTCATTTCTTCTCCTTGTGCATTCAGGCAGTGACTGTCAATAGAAGTGGAGTCAAAATGAAATCATTGAAAAACGGGAGGAATCAGAATACTTGGGGAAACCCCCAGAACACTATTTGCAGAACTACAAATAATGATGATTTTGATGATGATCATAATGATGGAGTTGACCCCCACCCCACCCAAAGAAACCCAGCCTTGTAAGGATTGTACAAGCTCATTAGTCACAGACATAGTATCAGTTGGGAAAAGGGAAAACATGGAAAAAGGAGAAGAGAGGTGGACGGGGATGGAATGGCCTGCTGGAGGAGGGAAAACAGGAGTGCCTGGCGTGCTCTGGTCCAGGGGTCATGAAGAGGCGGACACCACTGGCTGGCAGGCAGGCATTCTGAACAAAATTCCTGTTAGAGAGGCAAGGATATACAGATTTGATTTGCTAAGCCAAACCATGACTTAGTGCAAAGGAGAAAACATGTGTTCCCAGAGTGAAGACTGCAGCCACTGTGCTCTTGCCCTGGTCCTGATGGCCTTTGGTTACATAATAAAGATGTGGATTACTTAAAATGGGAATCATTGTCCTCTCTATTTTGTAACCATGTTTGCTTGTTTTTTCTCTGGACAAGTTTGTTTTTTTAAAAAAAGCAACTTTGGATGCCGGACAACATTCTGAATCAAGATAGCACATCAAAACATCACTCTGGCATGATTTTGCTCTTTTTTGGCATAGGTTGGGTCCACTACTTTTGACACCTCTGAAAATTTCATCATACCATTTGGCAGGTCTTCACAAATGTTGGTGTGACAGTAACCTGTGCCAATCTGGATAGCTTTGAAGGTTTTGCTGCCCAATTTGGCAGGATGGCATTAACCTGCACAAATGTCTGGAAATATCATCCCCAGTCTTCATCTATGTTTGGATGCCAGGCACCATTTTGAATCAAGATGGTGGGCCAAAGTAACCATAATTAAATATTAGCTCCCCAACATTTTATTATTATTATTCTGTGCCAGTTCAGCTTCTTCCCCAGGTCAGGTTGGAGTCCTGAGTTGGCGTGTGTGTGTGCACACAACCTCCAAACCCCCAAATTACACTATTCATTTAAAAATTACAATATATTTTAATGCCTTCAAATTCCTGGGCAGCACTGGGCATTTCGTGTGTTTGTGTGCGTGAGAGAGAGAGAGAGAGTGTGTAAAATGTGGAGAAAACAGTAAGGGAAAAATTTAGATCAAGGGTGCATTGCTCAAATATTTAAAAGTAATTACACTGCTTAAATCATATACAAATGATAGAGGATATGAAATTCTTCATATTTCATGTAAAGATAAACTGGATACTATAAGGGAGATGTGTGCAAGAGTTTCCCAGTGCCTCCCTCTATAAGCTATTTTGCTGCTCAAAGTCAACTCCTGCCCCAAGCTGTCTATATCCCTATTTTCCCCCCAATGGGTAGAAGAGAACTAAGCAGCCCCTCTCTGTGAAATTCCTCCATTTAAACTGCCATCCATCTGAAATTACTTGTAATTAAAATCCAATCAGTCATACATAGTTACATGAATCTATTGTGTAATATCTGGTCTGGTCTCAAGGGAGCATGGTAAAGATTGGATTTAGCAATTTTACACAAAAATCGTTAACCACAAGAGAAAACCTCTGCAAGAAAAACCTACAATTTCCAGCACTGAAATACTTAATTTACAAGTGTTTCTCAATGGACCTAAATGAATAAAAGTGTTCTTAAATGTTACTTCAAAACTAGTTGGGAAGAGCATGATAGCAAGGAACACCTTGTGTTGTGCAATCACTTTTTCATCCTGCTTTTAGTTTTTAAAAGGAAAATAATCTAATTTATTTTTGTACTAACGGTAACGAAAAGAAATTTATGTTCTTGGCTAACTATTTGATTGCACATATGAAGAAATGTTAAATATCTAGACCATGAAGAGAGAAGAAACAGCTATGACACCACAGACAGAGATTTCCAGCAAATCTGAGTAATAATAATAACAAGGGAGATTTTTCAGCCCAAGTACAACTGTAAAAAGGAGAAGAGAATTCATTTCCAGTCAAAATGATCTTCCACGTCACATTTTAAAGACACTGCATCTAAAAATAAATATGCTATGGCCATTCTATGTGATGTGTGGATAGTTAACAGATACTTATTTAACAGATTTCCCGGCCACAGTGCTGTGTGTATTTATTCTAGATGAATCAAAAAGGTCCAGCACTTTCATCTACAGACATCAAGATATCACAGGTTCAACCTTTTTGAGCTCCACATCTGCACTCTCCAAAAAGATCCTACCACCACCACATACAATAACCAAGCTGGGGTGTGGGTGTGTGGAGTCTTTTATTAAAGCCAACAGAAGGCTTCTTCCAAGCCAATTTGCAACAGGGGAAGATTTCAAGAGGGTGGTCACGGCTGAAGAGGAGAGAGTTAACACTCCCTCCCCCCTCTGCAATCCCTTCATTGCCATTAAGCTTGGGAAGAAAAAGAAAGTAAGCAAAGGAAGCCACTATATGTAAGTTGTATGGAAAATATACGGATTCCGGGTTTTTTCTTGGCACAGAAATCCCTGACTATTATGCATGTTGGCGCTCATATTGAAGAACGACAGGGCAGAGTTTGATATCTACCTGCTGAGCATATGCATCTAACAAAAATGGACAGACTTGCTTGAAGTAATGAACATTTTCTACCCACCAAAACTTCAGGGTTTTCATAAAACACAACAGACATTTATCAAATAGAGAAAGAATATCTTAAGAATGCTTGGTTAACAGCAAAATATGACAATAACTAAGGTTATGGCATGGAATCAAGACACTTTACCTGATTAGTAGCGGGGGTTGGCAAGACTGGAGATGGTGCCTCTCTTGTTTTGGGCTCACCAGGGGATGCTGCCGAGCCCTGGGATTCCTGACTAGCAGGCTGATCTGGAGATAAAGCATCACTGCTGTCTTCATCAAAGGATTCATCCAATCCTTGAGGATAGTTCTCCTGACCAACCGCTAAAATGAAAGGGGTGTGTGTGAGAGAAATCACCTTTTAATGCCATGATAATGAAGAAACAATATACTTTTATTGTTTTTTACATGTATCCAGCACTCATTCGGTGAAGACCTGTGGACATTTCACAAGTAACAGACCTTCTTGTATGAAGGTCTTCTTTGTGTGAGTTTGGGCCAAACTAAACAAAGCAGCGTTGGACACTTGTTTTCATCATATGTCTATTCCAGTTCGACATAAAACAGGTTGGAGATTTTAATAGTACAAGAGTGCATGGCAGAGAGGTGCTAAACTTTCCTTGGTTCCATGTTTTAATGAGGATAATCTGTATTCTCCAGGTAATCTTCTCCATTTCTGACTCAGTATTGAGGTCAAGAAAATAAAGAAAGTGTCTGGAGCAACAAACTGTGTAGAAGCAAGGTATGGGGGCATTTGGCTCCCCTCTTCCATGTCCTCCACTTCCTCCTTTATATGAGAGAACAGGGCAGGCCAGGAACAATGGCCCTGTTGTGTCTAGTTTGGCTGCATTTTTTCCTATTTTTTTCCTAATTACTACTGAGAAATTTGATTTACACTGCACATTCTGTGCAACTATTCCATAAAACAAAACATGCTTTATGCCGTAAGTTAAATATTAAGCAGAACAAAACTGAGAGGGTAATAAGAAAGACTAACCTGATTAAATGAATGTGTTCTAGGAAAAGCGGGGTGGGGGGAACCTCTCCTGTAGCTGAGGATGAGGACAAAGCAGTACTCTTGAAGGCAGTAACTGGCTTACTTATTATCATATTGAAGAAAGATTAAAAAATCAGGGTAGTGGAGAATGTCATGTGTACCTTGAAAAAACAAGCTCATTTTCTTTCAAGTGCAAGTGCGAGAGTGACATAATCTGAATGACATATGTATGTGGAATGTGGGGCTCAAATGTGCACTGACTGCAGGTCCACAGTTCCACAAAACAGACATTTAAATATGCTCTTAGGATTCCTTTAATATACTGCTATTTTCCCCATTAGTTTTAAAATAGAACAATCTCTGGTCTGGTGTCAGTATCCTGTTCCACAAAATGAACAAGGGGCAAATGGTAGCATTGCTGTGGGACATAACTACATCTATGTGTTTTGCTTTTGGGGGGAAAGTATAAGGGAAACATGTGTTTCAGATCTGGAGAGGAGTGCAGAGTATTTAGTATTTTTTAAAAATGAGGTGGTGTAAGAAATGCTTCTCAAAATTTTAAAGGACACAAAATGGCTTGGATATCATGGAAAGGAGTTGTGCCACTAGTGACATCACTAGTGACGTCATAGGTACTATCCAATGAGTGTCAGATATACAGCACCTCCAACTGTAAGGGACACAGAGAATGAAAAGGGAACAAAAAAAAACCCCACAAAGGAAGCAGATGACACTGAAAGACAAATCTTTATCAATTAATAATTGTGTTTGCAAAAAAATATGCTTTGCATTTCCGTTGATGACAACCACAACACCAGCAGAACAAACATATAAATAAATATGTGAGTCACAACACAGGTATTTATACTCACAGAAATAAATTACCGTATTTTTCGCCCTATAAGACGCACTTTTTCCCCTCCAAAAATGAAGGGGAAATGTGTGTGCGTCCTATGGGGCGAATGCAGGCTTTCGCTGAAGCCTGGAGAGCGAGGGGGGTCAGTGAGCACCGACCCCTCTCGCTCTCCAGGCTTCAGGAAGCTATCCGCTAGCTGTGGGAGACCCAGCTCTCCCAGGGCTAGCGGAGATCTTGCCTGCACCCAGAAGCTTGGGGCGCGCTGAGCTCTGCACGCCCCAAGCTTCGGGGTTAGCGCAGCGCTCCGCTAGCCCTGGGAGAGCCGTGCGAAGTCGTGCGGCTCTCCCACGGCTAGCGGAGACCTTGCCAGCACCCAGAAGCTTGGGGCGCGCTGAACTCCGCACGCCCCAAGCTTCGGGATTAGCGCAGCGCACCTGGGGGGGGGAAATAAAATTTTTCCCCTTTATTTCCCCCCAAAAAAACTAGGTGTGTCCTAGGGGCCAGTGAGTCCTATGGGGCGAAAAATACGGTAAGATAGCCATAGCTATTAATGATAAATTAACATGTGCTAAGACGGGAAATATGCAGGTGAAATTATTTTGAGGAAGGTATTTGTAGAATTTGTACCGTTAAAATGGAAAGGGTCAAAGCATCGCAAGAGGTGTTAAAATTTTGGGAGGTTGGATAGTTAGAATGGAATGGTCTGGGGGTGGGGCACACATTTTTATTTTTAATTTATTATTATTATTTAAAATAAATAAATTATGATTAAAAATGCTTTTTGAGGGAAACCATCTGGATCTTCTACAACAAATGACTTCACAAATGCACCTTTTTAAACGTATATTTTCAAAACCTCATAACTTGGAAGGTCCTTTAAAGCTCAGGTTTTCACCTCTCATTCTTTTCTGCATCAATAGACCCATGTCCAGCACCGAGGGCCTTCTGGCGGTTCCCTCACTGCGAGAAGTGAGGTTACAGGGAACCAGACAGAGGGCCTTCTTGGTAGTGGCGCCTGCCCTGTGGAACATCCTCCCATCAGATGTCAAGGGGAAAAGCTTTTAAAAGACATCTGAAGGCAGCCCTGTTTAGGGAAGTTTTTAATGTTTAATGCTGTATTGTGTTTTTAATATCTGGTTGGGAGCCGCCCAGAGTGGCTGGGGAAACCCAGCCAGGTGGGCGGGGTATAAATAATAAATGATGATGGTGTTGATGATGTCATAGCTTCCCTACTTGCCTATAATCGCTTCTTTGACACTGGAGTCTACAGGAAGGATGTTTTTTTCTACAAGTTCCATAGGACCAGGCCTCTGAGCAATTTTTTCATTCAGATCATCTGCCAATCGTGCTCTTTTCAGTTTCATCTGAGTTGCCTGTAGAGAGGGTTCCGCAAAGGTCTCTGGAAGAAAGGGGACACATTTTAAAAAGAACTATACAATTTCCAACTCCTTTTTATGAACATTTGTTTTGATTTTAATATTACAACCATATTTTCAACATCTAGATCACATTATTCATGCATTTCTAGAGAGCATTTGCTGACCATTTTAAATGGCTATCACAGTTCACCACAAGCTATGCATTTCTGGCACTGTACAATCTTTGCAGCTACATTTGTTTTTGAAGCAGAAATCAAAGTATATATTTTTGAAACAAGCAGATAAATATTCTTTATTAAGAGGTCTAGAAACACCACAACACAGTTAATGTCCCTAATATCCACTTTACCTTAAATCAAAGATTGTTAACTATGTAAATCGAGTAAATTAGATTTTATCAACACATATTAATAATTGGTTTTATCAAGGGAGATTCATTGGCTTTTCTAAAGGTTTGGAATATAATCAAGTTCTGAAGCCATATTGAGCGTTTTAAAATGTTCAGCCAGAAAATATGACCTCAGGGTCCTCACCTTCAAGAATGTGCATTCTGACCAACTCTGATCTATCAGGTCTACTGCGTATCTTGTGCTTCAGAAAATTTTCAGTCTGAAGGAAAAAATGCATGAACATTAAATATACCACATTTACTGGCAATTCACCCCAAACAGTTCACTTTAAGGAAACATTTTTGGGAAATGGCTTTCAGAGTACATGTCTTTATTGCAGTCCTGAACGGCTGTCATTGAAGGAAATTATTAAAATTCTTTGGTCACAGAAAAAAAGTAACCATCTGAGAATGTTTTGCAAGACGTTGCCTTACATCAGAAGATTATGTTTTATGTTTATTATTAAATCATTTAGAGAATACTACAGAACATCAGGTTCTTGGCAACTCACACAATAAGGGATAAAATGCAGACTTCTCCCCTTCACATTTTACAATCCAAGATCCAACTCATACAAATTTACTCTTTGTAGATGACGTATTTCAAACCTATTCCTCTACATAGTGACGCTAGTGAACAAAATGTGGTATAAATCTAATTTAGGATTCCTAGCAAGTCAGCAGTTACAACCACCAGACTTTATGGTGTTTTTGAACGGTTTGATTTTTTAAATACAATAATGACTTCCCAATAGTGCAGTTTGCCCATTTTTTAAGGCCACTTCTATTGAGCAGATTGAATGTGAATACGCAACACACTTACCACAGGAAATACAAGTCAGCATTTCCCCCTGAATGTCATTAAGCAGCACTGAGTTTAAGCTGCTCTATGATTGAGTCCTATATTGCATTACAATGAAACACACTGGCACCTATCATGGTAAACCATAAACCATGGCTTACTGTGAATGAGCAGTGTACTAATGCTCATTTTGTTGGGCCAGGAGTAACAAATCATGAGCCTTGGCTTAGAGGGACATGCAAACCAGTGCTCTGGGTTTGCTTCTACCAGACAAACCACAATTCGTAAGCCAAGAACAACCCTTGGCTTTACATCATTGTGGTTTGTTTGGACAGAAAATGAATCTCAGCTGGGATTATCTACTGTAAATCTATATTCAGTGGAAGATGAGGGTGACTGGGGAAAGGGCTGAAGAATATTACAAGTAATCATTCTGTTGCCTGTTTTTGGCTTGTTTGTATTAGTTACTGTAGGACTTTAAATTTCATTAAAAATGACCCCAAAATTTAGTTCCAGAGATTATAATCTAGTTTTGTTTCATCTTGTTTCACATATCTTGCATATCTCACCCTTTCCAAATGCAAATATATGTGAAGAATGAAGCAACACGTTTAAACTTGAATCCTTACCCTGGCTCTTTCCAAGCTCTTTATCTGCTCATGGAATGCAGCTGGGCTCTTCAAAGCTACAACGGAGAAGTAAAAGACTGACATGAAACTATCAGAACATACTGGTAAAGACAGATACTTTATACTCCTTGATATTTGTTTCTACTAACTAACATTGAATGTGTTCTATCCACAGTATATGGCCTGCTCTTTGTTGCCCTCCCCCACCTGTCATAATGACGGGCCTTTCGTTAGTAATAATAAAATCTACATCGACCAATAAGTTCAATGAACATCATTAATATTGACTGGGTTCTAAAAGACCATGAGCAGAAAAATGAGGTGCTTGGATTAATTTCCCTCTATATACCGGTAGGAATTAGAGCAAGAGGTGATAATTGTGTAGAAACGGCAAACAAAAACCAAATATATGTGTATGGAAAATAATAAGTTGGTTCAGGTGTCTGCCTTACATCAACAAAAATAATGTTCATGCACTCTCATTATTCTCCCCCTTCGCTTGTATTACTCTTTCCCCATCCCTGCCAAAAGGGACTCCCAGTTAGCACTGATTAGCTGACTGGCAACCTCACTTTTGCCAGGGATTGGTTGTACTCAGGAGTTCCCCAACAACATAATTTCGCCTGCTTCCTCCACATGCATATGAAGTTGAGCAGCCACCACCTTCTCAAGCATCTTGTCGAAAGGGGAATCTTTGTAACTGGGTGGTACTTGAGCAAACCTCTAGAATCCAGGCAGATCTCTTGAGGAGAGGGTGCACTACTGCCACCTCTAATGCAGCAGGCATTACCTACTCCTGCAATGAAGAATGAAATACCCTCTGGGCTCGCTCATTCAAAACCCCAGCTAGCTCTAACAACCCAAGCTGGGCAAGGGTTAGACCTGCATGTGATAGGTTTGACATCTTCAAGTATCCTCAAGCATCTTGTTTTGCATCATCAGGCCCTGATATCTGAAACTGATACCAAACATCCAGGCTTGAGGGGGATCTAAACACCTCCTCTAGAGCTGTATTAACAATGGCAGCAAATAACTTTGCTCTCAAAATGCCTTGCAAACTTGTCATAGCAGGCTTCTGAGGGTTCCAAGCCATTTTCACAGGGCAAGATCTTAACTCATTCATCACAGAAAAACTCTGCTGGATGAGTACTGGAGGATGAAATGGTGGCAGAAGTCAGCTTTCTTTGCTGCTATCACCAACAGCACAGGGTGGGCTAAGATTACATGCCTTTATCATCAGTTGTCTTGGTTATGAGACTTATGTCACTTGCGCTCAAAGCGTCATCCACCAAGCCTACGCTGATATTGTACCAAGTACCATGGGGACAAACTGAGTGAAATCTGTCTCACCTAGCACAGACACTCACATCATGGTACTGCATGCCAAGTCAGCTCCTTCACCCAAAATCAAATTGTAAATAAGGAATGGCAATGACCAACCTGACATACAGCAACAGCACTACCAGCCTGGAGGACAGGTTGGTAGAACAGAAAAGGCCACAGACCACAATTAACTGCTTGCTATTATCTTCTCTTCATCCACCTGTGCTGCATCCCACTTTGCCACTGAATGTCCGGATTGAGGCATCTCTTTCCCCCCGCCTCACCCACCTCTTCCTCCACCCAAACACATAAGCTACCCAACTCACAAACACACAAATGAAGGAAAAGTTTAGAAGAAGACATAAATAGGAACAAACTCCATGGAAAGCAAGCCTGCTCGAAATTTATCACAAGATAGCAAAGCTAAAATAAAACAATTAGCAGCAAACAAAGTGCATATGATGTTTCTAAAAATGCACACAAAAAGCCCATTTCCTACACACCCTAAGAGGCTCATATCTTTAAGGTTTATTGAAAGTGCAGTGGAAACAGACCCAAGCAGTCTACTAAAAAGTGCAACCCAGACTCTTGCCTTGGGCCACCCCTTCCCAAACCGCCACTCAGCAACCTTACAAAACCAGCCCCTCGTTCTAGCCTCTTACACCAAAAACCCACCCAGTTCCACATGATTAGGTTTTCCATCGTAACTTCCACATGTGTTACGCAACTTTCTCATGTGGAAGGTATCTTTGGGTTCTGACCAACTGAATCATGTTTTAGAAACAGTATATATCTCCAAGCAATAAAGGTTTTTTAGTTGCTTCTGAAGCAGTAATTCTAAATTCACATACGGACATCCTAATATTAGCTATTACAGAGACATGTGACAATAAATCATTTTATTGTTCATTGAATTTATAATTAATCCATAATACTTCAATGAAGTATATTATTGGTTTTTAACAAAAATCTGTATTTTTCCCAGGTTTTTTCTAAACTTAAAAATGGTAGACAAATTCCACAAAGGTGAAATATTTGTGTGTGTGTGTGTGTCTGAGAAAGAAAAAGACAGTGAAAGCACATAATTTTGATTATCCCTTTGTTTTCTGGGGGGCATAAATGTTATTGGTTATTTCCTTTTGTCTTCAGCAAGAAGTCTGAGAATTCAGTGCTGCACAAGCTGCAAAAAATAAAATTAGTCTTACGTGGCATGATTCCCTGATCCACCAGCTGTTCTCTTGTCCGCCTTTGCTGTAGCCTTAGCTGAAGTACTGGCAACAGAAAAAAGGGAATAATTATTTGACAATCAGGAACGCAGTTTTACGAGTAGCTAAGTACAATGGGTGCAATCCAGAGAAAGTTAGAGGAATACATAATTCTCACTAAATTAATCGGACTTAAGCCCTACAGCTTAATGTTTCATTATGACCCCTTGTTTTCCATAGGATTTAGGTGCATCAACACAGACAGAATATGCTCCATTCCACAGTGGAGTGGCACAGGCATTTTAACTTGAAGTCATGCATTATTGTATTGCATTGTGTTTTAATGGTAGTAGAATATTGCCAAGACACTAGGCATTTTATCTGCGGAAGATTTCTCTTTGTAAATGTCCATATCTACAATCAATTCCCTAGGAGCTGATGCTGTTAGTGCAGGGAAGTCCCCAGATCAAATCTCACCCAACTAAATGATTTAAAGGACAGCACTATTTTTTTAGCCCCACATCTACAATACAGGGATTATAACACTAGTCTGTTAGGACTGTTGAAAGGATTACTAAAATAAAGTGTAAGGAGTGATTTTAACACTTAATACAAATTGGGCTGGGATCAGACCTTACCCCAGTCCACCACAATCATCTCACTCCCTATACAACTCTTTTCCACTGTCCTCAGTCATCCATACAGTAACATTTAATTAGAACCTACTAGCATGAAGTCCGAAGTGAATAGTCCCAAAGCATAGTTCTACCCCAGATAAAATCCAGGAATCATCCATGTGCAGGATTGTGCAGACTGGTTTTTACACTTAGTGGCCCTACTCAAATGCTATGCTCCTGCATGAAGCCCGTAAGCAGGGAGGGCTGACTGGGTAGGCAAAAAAAGAAAATGTATTTTCACATTCTACCATGCATATGCCCTGGCTCAGGAAAAGGTATTATTCAATCCAACCCACTATATATTTGTTATTAAAGAACTATCACTGGAAGTTTGACATGTTCTGTTGTGTGCTCAGGGAATCATGCAGAGGTTAAAGATGCTGTAAGGTTTCTGGTTATCCATTTTTAATGGGGGTATTTTTACATCTGCTTTTGGTCCAAACTGAATGACTGACTCTCCACCTTCTTACAGTATTCAATTCTTATATTTCTGAGTTGGCATAACTCATTACAGCCTTCCTCAGTTATCACAACTCCACAGTGGTGTGTGTGTCACATATAAAATGCCATGTGTGTGGCAAAAGGCCAATAAGTTTCTCTCAGAGAGTTTTAAGAAAAAGACTGTTTCTCTGTTTTGAAAATTAGGTCACACCTTCAGGGCCACAGCAACCCTGCTTGCTTTTTAAATTTCCACTCAGCAATCAAATGACACTACCAACACATTTATAGGCTGGTTTAAATCAGTAGCTTAGCCACAGTGGACCTGATCCTGTAAATCAGCCTTCCCCAACAAGGTGCCTTCCAGATGTTGTTGGACTACAACTTCCCATCATCCTAGGACCTAGACCAGGGGTCAGCAACCTTTTTCAGCTGTGGGCCGGTCCACCGTCCCTCAGACCATGTGGTGGGCCGGACTATTTTTTTTGGGGGGGGGGTGAACAAATTCCTATGCCCCACAAATAACCCAGAGATGCATTTTAAATAAAAGGACACATTCTACTCATGTAAAAACACACTGATTCCCGGACCGTCTGCGGGCCGGATTGAGAAGGCGATTGGGCCAGATCCAGCCCCCGGGCTTTAGGTTGCCTACCCCTGACCTAGACCAATGTCCACACTGCCTGTGGCTGATGGGAGCTGAGGTCCAAAACATGTGCCAGATACCACATTGTGGGAGGCAGTTACAAACTTTTAGACTGCAAGGATATCAATAGGTCATAGTTCCTAGTCCAAGAATTGCAGGCCAAAAATAAATTGGTTCCGTAGATCTTGGTGTGTGTTTTTTAAAGTTAGTTGTCAAAACAAAATGATTACATCTTAATACTTCTCCTTGAGACTTGATATGAGATAAGAAAAGGGAATCTAAGCAAACAATTAATCAAAGCATGTATACATCCTCTCTTCAAATAAAGTTTTTTTGAAAAGGGATTTAGGATAGGAAATATATATAATAAACTACATTGCATTCTCCTGTTTTTTCTTGATAGCTTATGAATGTATGTTCAGGATGTGAAGTTTCCATTCTACTTTTTTTAAAATGGAAACAAAACAAAAGTAGTTGCCAGATGGTCAAAAGAAACTCAATACTGTAATTTTAGGACACTGTTTGTTTTTGAATGACAAACACTTTCAATGTGCAAAGTGTTTCCCCAAAAAACACATAATTTTCAGTATGATATCAATATATAAATAAGTTACTAGTCTAAAATATGAGTTCTGTTGGTTCTATATTTATTTTGTAAAATTTATATATCGCTTGATTTTTTTAAAAAAAAAATCCTTAAAGAGGTTTACAGAGAGAATAAAAAGATAAAATTATTGTTTAAAAATAATTGAAACAACTATTTAAAACGTTCAAAAATTAGGCAATAAGCTAAACAATATATCACCATTCTAGATATCTGTGTAGGCTTGTCTAAACAAAAATGTTTTAGCAGGCACCAAAAATAAGTGTGTGTGTATCAAACCTAGAAAACAATGCCATTCTATTATTCTAGAAAGGACCCCTCTCCCCCCAAAATTGCCACATTCGCACGCAATGCTAAGTCAAACTATGGATTAGTGCAAATGTGTGAGCTACCAGGGAGAAACTGCAGCTGTTTTGCTCCTCCCAAATCTTTCTAGCTAAATCCAGCACAGCAGCTAAATCAAGGTTTGGCTTAGCATGTTGCCCCAACTCTGGTTTCTGGTTAAGTCCTCTCCTCCTTTATGGCTCCCCTTCATCACCTCCACACCACAACAGGACAATTACCTATTCCCCCCTCAACAGCATACAAATCAATATGGCTAACCTGACCCAACAACTTACCCTCACCCCACACACAAACAAGCCACGCTGCAATCAACTGAAACACCGACTTGTGGTTTACACACCATTTGTTCAATAACCTGTGATTCAATTTTGGCTTAGAGTGGTGTGCAACTAGGCCATACTCTGCAATGCAGTGTTCCAGGTAATGCACTGCACACTGCCTCACACTGTCTCTACTAACCAAAAAAAGGAACTTGTTTGCATGCCCCTATTTGTAATTCTGATCCTAATAAATCTAGAGCACTAGGATTATAAATTGTGCAGCACACTCAGAATAGAGAACTTAGAATAAAGCAACTCTAATTCTCCATGACTGGAAAGAGCACATAGGGGGTTATTCTTTCTAGTTCATGACTTCTGCCTTGTGTAATCACACATCTGCACCAACAAAATATGGATCGCTATCTATTCTCTCACCCCTTCCATCTTTTCAGTATCTATAGCAAGGCTAATAGATGAGATCACAGAGCCTGGCGTGCTCTGGTCTGTGGGGTCACAAAGAGTTGGACACAACTTTTACCAGTATCTGAAGGTATCTGAGGGTAAAAGTTTGCCGCCACATTCAGTTATACACAAGTATGGTCAAATTTGTTGGAATTTATTTATTTAATTATTTGCTGACTTAAGTCATGGGTATAATCTTTTCTTATCTGCAGCAAACATTGGCCTAATAAGATGCAGGTTGACCACTCCACGTAGCTGTAACACTGAAGTGTAAATGTGCATCTTTTCAATCATAACTGCAGGGAATCTGTGAGGTCTGGACAGAGGAGTAAAATTAGCCTTTGATCAGTTTGTGAAGAATACTTCAGATACCATCTCAGAACATTCTAAATTAGAGTGTTCAGTTCTTTCACTGGTATGAACATTAAGTCACTGTGAGAAGAGAGAGAGAGAGAGAGGAGAAATGGATTACACAGGAAAGTCTTTTTGGTTATCTCTACACTTACAGGCTAAAATCTCTAAGTAGGGTCAAGTAGTTACTGAACATGAAGGGCAAGGAATCCCCAGATCACTTAAAAAATATTTTATATACACCTTTTGTAACATTTGCTTTTATAGCATGTTTAAAACAACAAATACTTGAGCTAAGTCTATGTCTTAACTTTTGAAAACTTGTACCTCAATGTGGAGAGCAACAGATGAAACTTATCAATGAAAACAAATTAATACTAAACTGTATCTCATCTTTTAGAATAATAACCTTTCAAAAATATTTTTTTCCCCAGTTAACAGCACATCGAGCAATTCAATTGTGTTGCAGTGCCAAACATTTTTATCTAGTGTCCTGTTGTGAAGTATACCTGCTTACTGCGATGGACATGCCAGAAGATGCTGGTGCTCATTTTATAATGCAGCATGGGCTCAGGGTAGTATAAACACATCTGATGCCTTGAGTCTATCAGAAAGACTAGCACTTTAAAAAGCCTGCTGCCAAAAGCGACATGAGACGAGCAGAAATGCTATTAGTTATGGGGATTAACAATGCATTTGCCATTGCCAGAAATGCAGTGCAAGCCAAGGTTCCAATGTGAAGGCTCCAGAGTGGGAACTATACCCCAAACAATATAATAAGAGCCATTCCCCAAATAAAGCGAGTCAAACTGAAATGTTGCCAAGTATATTTGTGTGTGTGTGTGTGTGTGTGTGTGTGTGTGTGTGTGTGTGTGTACACACAGTCAAGCAACCTTTTCCATAATAAATTAGAGAGCAAAATGTTTGCCTTTTTAATTATTTCAAATTGCTCAAAGAGCTCTGATGTTGTTATAATCACATACTTTTAAAATACAAGCACTGTAATTATTCCAGAAGGTTTGTCACAAGGTTCTATTAAAATCTAATCTAAAATAAAATCAAATAAAATGTCCACCAGGATTATGGAATATGTGCTTGTGTGCTGCTCATCAGTTAGCTTTTTAATCTCAGTTATCTTTTTACATTTGCATGGATATCTGCCATATTTTGTTTGTTTCTTATCTGAGTTTTACCTATGCTACAATGTGAATTGATGGGATGCGGGTGGCGTTGTGGTCTAAACCACAGCGCTTAGGGCTTGCTGATCAGAAGGTTGGTGGTTCGAATCCTCACTATTGCTCTGTCCCAGCTCTTGCCAACCTAGCAGTTCAAAAGCACGTCAAAGTGCAAGTAGATAAATAGGTACTGCTCTGGTGGGAAGGTAAACAGCGTTTCCATGCGCTGCTCTGGTTTGCCAGAAGCAGCTTAGTCATGCTGGCCTCATGACCCGGAAGCTGTACGGCAGCTCCCTCGGCCAGTAAAGCAAGATGAGCGCCGCAACCCCAGAGTCGTCTGCAACTGGACTTAACAGTCAGTAGTCCCTTTACCTGTACCTTTACAATGTGAATTATACCATGATCCCACAATTCCAATTTCTCAACTTGTTCTTCTCAAACAGTACCCCCAGCCAACCCCATGGCACTCTGTTTTTAAATAGTTGAGCACTCTGGGAAATGAGTATGTGGTATGTCATGGAGATCAGCTGTTCAAAAAAATAATAATTATATAGAGCTAGTGCAAATCCCTTGTTTAACTTACTGCAGTTCCGCACACACTTACCTGGGAGTAAGTCCCATGAAAATAAGACTTACTTCTGAGTAGACATTTACAGCACTACGCAGTAGTAGCTCTTTGTGCTCTTATGTTTTTATTCCACAAGACTGCCACAACTCACATAAATGTATTGATTGGCAGAAAAATGGTAGCTTGCCCGAGACCAAGCTACCATTCAGTTCACGTTGCAATGGGGATTTCACAAATGGCTCATTCACTTACACATTACTCTATGTGACACCTCTGCAAAGTTGCCATGATCTTAGCTAGGAAGGACATCCCAAAGATCCGAGGTGACTACAGTTAAAGCCTTGCTACAAGAGTTTATTATTTTATCATACATAATAAGCCATATGGACCAGAGAGTGATCTGATGATACCAGCTGATGCAAGGATTCATACTTGTGGCAATCAAAGAAAAATGGTATTTTCTATCCTTATAGTGTTATCTATACCAAGGCTTCCCAAAACAAGCTTTATTTAGATGTGATTCAAATTATAATACTGTACAATAAAATGCAACGTAAGAAATAAAAGAAGCAATAAAATACAATTAAAAATCATAACATATAGTAGGGCTGCCATATGTCTGAAATTTTCCAGATTTGGACCTCGTAAATATTATCTGAGCAGAAATTGCTTGAATGTCTGGGAAAACTTCCTTAAAAATATATGTTCCTCATCTTCTTTTTTTGTGTTGAGATTTTGCAAAAAGAAGCTCAACAACTTTGTCTGGATTTTCACGTTTTGAAATATGGCAACCCTAGCATATAGCACAGTGCATTATAATAGCTACAACAGGCAGAAAAGAATAACTAAATAGTCCACCAAGGTCCTCAGCAATTATAAGGAACTATTTAATTCCAGCTCCAATGAGATTTGTAGCATGTTCTGTTCAACTTCTGTCTGTGTTTTTAAATGTGTCATCTAAAATGTCCAGCTGCATTTTGAGTGTACATGTATTATAAACACTGTGATTTATAATGTGGGATTCACTGGCATATATACACATATCAAAAGAAGTATGAACAGTGGAGGGAAGCAGGACACAAAGTGTAAAGCATGTATTCTCTTTACTTTTAAAGCAAGATGGGCTGTTGTTGTTTAAAAAAATAGATAGGCTTTCCCCTGCAGGCATCTTAATTATAATTTAATTTGACTTTATTGTCCATCTGCACAAACCATAGCTAGGAATCAATTTAGCCTTGAGCTGTTGCCACCACACCAAAAGAAGAGGTGCTGAGAGAGCTTAAATTACTGTCATGCCTACCCTCCAACATTTCTCTGATGAAAATAGGGACGTCCCATTCCATAATGATAATTTTGCCCTTTATACCCCACACATCTTAATGGGTTGCCCCAGCCAATCTGGGCAGCTTCCAACATATATAAAAACATAATAAAACATTAAACATTGAAACAAATTCTATACAGCATTGCCCTCAGATGGCTCAGGGGTCAGATAACTCCATACCATCAAACATTTCATCCTAAGGGGGATATTCCAGGATCAAATCAGAAACCAGGACATCTTCTCTAAATCTGGGAAGTCCCTGGAAAATAGGGACACTTGGAGGGTCTGCAATGCACTCTATGTATGGCTGCCTTTGAGGCCCAGAAGCTGCAGCAAGTGCAAAATGCATTACAGAAAGAATTGTACTGGTTGCCAATTAGCTACGGGGCTATGTTCAAGCTGCTGGTTCTGGTGCATTAAAGTCCTATAAAGCATGGGACCAGAATACTTGAAAGATCATCTCACCCTTATAAACCCAATTGAGAGGTCCGGAGGGTGACAACACAAAAGTGGGCCTTTTTTTGTGGCAGCTCCCCACTTGTGGAATGTTCTTCCCAGGGCGGCTGGCTTAGCGCATTTGTTACATATCTTTAGGTGCCAGGCAAAAACAATCTGTGCCCTTTTGAGCTGTGAGAGGTATTGTTTCCATTTGTTACTATGGTGTGCATTTTTGTGTTACGTATTTTAAACCGCCCTGCAATGCATTGATGAAGGGAAGTATAGAACTTTTAATAAATGAATGAATAATTTGAACTCTGTGAGCAAAGGCCTCCTGCAGATACCATCTTATCAGGAGGTTTGTTCCACATAATATAGCAATCGGGCACCTATCCTTTGCAATTCCCTCCCTTCAAATATTATACAGGCACCATCTTCAGTGGAGGTTTTTTGGCAGCTAGTGAAACCCTTCCTCTTTCAACAAGTCTTTCAAGTAAAGCTCTTTCCCAGCCTGCGTTTGTTTAGGAATTGTTTCTAGACGTTTTCTTTTACTGTTTGTGTTTGCTGCCCTAGGCACCACTGAAATATATATTTATCAATAAACCAATTAATAAATAAAATATGCAGCATGGATTTACAAACAACAAAATGAACAGGCACACAATTCTCACATAACCCCCCCCCCAGGACATAGTGTTGTCATCACTGCTGCTTTGTGTCCCTGGTACCATCCCTCGCAGATGTACCAACTCCCCATTTTATTTATTTATTTAGGCACTGCCTATCAGCCTTCAAGGATTCCCAGGGAAGCACACAATAAAACCAAGTAAATAAGAAGAATACAAGCCAATTAAATTAATTTCTAGCAAAACAGCAACACAGTCATTAATTAGACCAGGATGCATGTTGCAGCAGACAGGTGGGAGGCTTTCTTGAGAGGAACCCCATAAATGTCATAAATAGATAAATACATTTATTCTGGGTAACAGCCAGCTAATTTGGATCCATCCACAAACAGCTGTGCTTTGAACAGTTAAAACACCGCTCTTGGTAAAACTAATTGTGCTGTAGTTTGGGAAGTCACACTCTTTGCCAACAACAGAAAAGTGTGTTGAAGACCTATTCGATTCATCCACTAAATAACCAGCTGCAAACCACAGCAGGGCTAATTGCAAGAAATGAAACTCAATTTGGCAACCATTTCTAGATATGTGCTCTGAGTGATAAATTTTGGCTTCTTTTTTCCATTTGTGTGCAGTGCAAGAGTTTCTTTCTCCCTGCCCCCCATATTCAGTAGTGTGTCTGGAAATGGAAATTTGTTTAAGGGATGCTGATCCTAGCAGTTGTTATTAATTATAAAATTGAAATATTTGTGAATCTCCTGTTACATGTAAGAGTTTGTTGGTATTTGCATGTGTGCATGCATGTGTATGAACAATAGGCAATCCCAGATCTTGTCGTTTTATCATTATCTTTTTATTCTGCTACTTTGGATATCATTTTTATAGTAGGGATGGGGGTACATCTGCTTAAACTTGAGTACACTAAAGAGATATGAATTGCAATCTTGGTCAAAATTTAATCTAGCACTATATTCCGTTCTTCAGCAGAAGGTAACCAGCTGCAATGAAGTAAAGTAGTAAGAGCTTAGAAAAACAGGTTTTCCAGTATTTGACTTTGGACATTTACAGAAGGCACTACAGCTGTTCTTCTTGCTGCCATGGAAACGGTGCAGAAATCTGGTGAGTTCCTTTGAATTTATCACAGTTGTTACAAAAACGATTTCCCCTCCTTTAAAAAACAATAAATAGAGCAATTTTTCCACTTTGGCAATTGCTCACAATGCAATATATGATGCTGTCCTAATGTTGGACCAAATAATTTATTGTGTGGCTGCATCAATTAGAATGAGTCTAAAAGTGCAAAAAGCGAGATGAAGTACCGTATTTTTCCATGTATAAGACTATTTCCCCCCCTAAAAAATAATGTCCAAAATTTGGAGGCATCTTTTACATGGATAGATCTCCCCCCGTTTTCTTAAATTGGAGGCCCCCAAAATAGGGGGTGTCTTATAGACACAGAAAAATACAGTATTTGAATATTGAAGATCATGCCTATTTTATACAGACAGCTAAAAATTCAGTTGAAAATGGAAACATTTCTAACAACTCACTGGGTTTTGCAAATTTGGTCGCTAAGTATTTCAAGAGTACATAAATCCACATTTTGCCCTGAATATACAGATTGTAATTTTTTAATTGTTGTTGTAAACTGATTCCAGAAATAATTTGATTTTGTTAAAAGATGATAGACTTGCCTTCATTTAATTAAATTCAACATCTCAAAAATTAGAATGCACATTATAATCTTTTAATTGTTCACGATGCAAGCTTGCAAAAGGTCATAAAATATGTGGTTTTTGACTCCCTATTACTCATCTTGCATGCTTCCAAAATAACATATCTGTTAACAGTTATAACTGAAATGCTATTAGCAAAGGAAAAAAGAGCTAAAAGTGGGAAGCAGGGCTCCCTTGGGCTTTGTAGGCAGTTCCTTTATGATCACCCGAGCTTATCCCTTGATTGACTCAAGGCAAAATCCCACCTTCCTAATCAGTGAAATGCAGAATATGATGTGATCCTTCCCATGTGGGATCTATTATTGCTGTGGGTTACTTAGCTGTTCTTCTAGGATATAACCCTGTATTGAACATTTACTGTGATGATCTAGGATCCTACTCAATTAGCAATCGACTTTCTACATTAGCAAGAGGTTGGGTTAGATGACCACTGAGGTCCCTTCCAACTCCATGATTCTAAGATACTCTGGTTGTGGGAAAATGATTGCTTGTACATGAGAGCATGAGCAAAGTTCTTATTGTTGCAGGGTGATCTCATAGCTAGAAGCATCCTTGGAGCATGAATAGCGCGTGAACAGCTCGTGCTGTCCCATATGATTGGCTAACGTAGCATGGCCTGATTGCTCGCATGGTCTAGTACCAAGGTCTTTATCTGCTGGCTAGAACAAATTGCTTGACTTGTATTTTTTGTATCTTTTCTATTTCACACAATAAAAGCTGTGCTGCATTAGCCCTAGGAGCAGCCATATTTCGGAACCCCTCATGGTGTGAGACTGATTTTTCCCTGGATGTCGAGCTGCAACTCGACATTTGGTGCCCCGTGTGACTGCCTTCGGACTTCACGTTGTTTTTCATTATTCAGCACTCACCAACACGTCGTTCATCCACGTAGTGGATCCCTGGTGAGTGCTCCCGTGTGACTGCCTGTTTTTCATTATTCAGCACTCACCAACACGTCGTTCATCCACGTAGTGGATCCCTGGTGAGTGCTCCCGTGTGATTTCTTTCGGATTTCATGCTGTTTTACAACGTTCAGCTCTCACCTCGCCCCGCAAGGGCTGCAGACGCGTCGTTCATCCACGTAGTGGATCCCTGGTGAGAGCTCCCGTGTGAATGTGATTCTGGACTACGTTACGGACTTATCAGCACTTATCTCCGCCCGGACAGGGCAAAAAGGCGCCTTCCTCATCCTCCTACGGATCCCTCGGTAAGTGCTCCCTGCCTTTTTTTGCAACTCTTGCAATCATGGGAAAATCTCTCTCTGCACCACAGAAAAAATTTTATAAAGACCTTAAATTCCTTTTGGCCAGTAACAACCTTGCTGTTCGGAAAGCTGACCTTAAGTCCCTTATAATAGCCCTGGACACTCACTGCCCGTGGTTCCCCCAGGACGGAAATTGGCAGTTAGATGATTGGAAAAAAATTGGACACTTCTTTCAAAATCATCCACAAATTGATGTCAAGGTTTTGCATGCCTGGAGTAACGTCTACAAAGCTATGTCGTGTTTAACTCCTTCAAACATTCTTCTGGCTGCTGCGACAGCTTCTTCGCCCGCCCTTCAGGTACCTGTTTTGCCTGCCTCAAACCTACCTCCTAAACCGCCGGACATTTTCCCTCCGGCTCCTCCTGTCGTCCCTCCCCTGCATTCTCCGCATTCTTCACTTCCTGCACCTCCCGTTACTACTCCTCTCCAAGAATCTTCGCATTCAGCACCCCCCACTCTTCCAACTCCTGCGCCCAAGGCCTCTGCCACCGCTGTTACTACTCCTCTCCAAGAATCTCTCCGTGCCGCTGCCCCATTGTTGGGTTTTGACTGTGCAACTCCTAATCTCTTCCCTGTGATTGCTCCTGCCGCGCCAGGGGGAGGCCCAGCCCGGCACGAACAGTTTGATTTGAGATTCATAAAGGAACTGCATTCCTCTGTCAAGGACAATGGTTTACAATCTCCTTACACCCTGGGCTTGTTTGGCACTATTTTTCAACAAAATTTGATACCAGAGGATGTTAAGCTGTTGGCCCGCACTGTAATGCAGCCTCATCAAATGATTTTGTTTATACAAGCTTGGCACTGGGCCTGCCAACGTCGTGTTGATGGGATTCGGAATAATCTTAATAATGCTGCATTGGCTAATCATCAGGCTGCTTTGGCTGCTGCCGCTGCTGGTGCCGCCCCACCCCCAGCCCCCGTCATGTTAACCCAAGCTGATGTCCTTGATGGGTTAACGGGAGGAGGCAATTTTCTTACTGCTGCCCAACAGCTAACTCTCCAACCTCAGTATTGGGAGGCCACTACAGCCGCTGCCCAAGAGGCTCTGGCCTCTGTCCCTGATGACAAGAATGAGCGCGATGGCCTATTGGGAAGCATCAGACAGGACCCTGCAAAGCCCTATGGACAATTTGTTGATCGCTTGTATAATACCTTCAAGCGGCAAGTTCAGGACCTGGCAGCACAAGACCTGACTGTACACCAGCTTGCGTTCACTAATGTAAATGAGAACCATAAGCAAGTGCTGCGTCTTCTAATGGCAACATCAAATATAGCCATTGCTGATATCCTTACAGCCTGCAAGTCAGTGGGCACTGCTAGCCACGGCCTGCTAGCCACGGCCTTGTCCTCCGCCGTGTCCCAAAATCCTGCAAAGGCTACAACCTGTTGGATTGACAGTGGCTAAAGAAAAAATCCAGCGGACCTTACCTATTACGTACCTGGGACACAAGCTGACAGCATCTGCAGCCATTCCAGTTACGCCTCAACTACAGTTTCCTGGTTATCTTAGATTGGTGGATTTACAACAAATCCTTGGACAGCTGAATTGGATAAAGAGTTATTTGGACCTGCCCACCTCCACTTTGTCTCCACTATTTTCTGCCCTTAAAGGACATAAGGATCCAGCAGACAAGATCACAGTCACCTCTGCAATGGATAAAGTCACCTTCCACAGCTGTTCCAGTGTTTCCTGGCACGTTGAAAGGCCATCTTCATCCCTACTGCATTGGCCCCCCTTTTCCCTGGGAAGCCACTTCAACCACCAAACATCATTACAGTTTTGCTGCCTCTTGTTTGGGAAATGAACCTGGCTTTGAAGGATGCCCTCGTCAGACCGGCATCGCTTGGGTTTTGCCCCCCAATAGCGACCATCCCATCGGTGTCACCACGTTTCGTTGGGTTTGGATTCTTGGCTCAGCAGTGCACGGAGCAGTACATGAGGCCTATTTACAGCAAATGGGCTCCTGTATCTGCAGAAATGGCTGTGTGGCTTCTCCTGGATTGTGGTTTTTACATGTCAATAATCGAGCCACGAAATATCACGCAGGTTGCTCGGAAACAGCTATTGGAATAATTCACCATTCTCACCCTTATTGCCCCCCCGAGCAACCAATATGGCATCGTCCTGAGTGGCCCCACAATTCCACTTCACACGGGTGGAGCCTCTCCGGGAACTTTGTAAAACACCGCTTTCGTCGTGCTGCTCTTTTGCAGAAGGCCAGGAGGCCTGAACCTTATCATCAGATTTGGACTAACAATACTTACGTTAGAGACATTAATCATTTTGCTTCTATGCTTAATCTTTCTGATTGTTGGATGTGTATGCATATCCCTCCTCAATCAAAAAGATCTGGCATTTTATTACATGGTATTCCTATAAATGCTTCATATAAGATTAGCAATAATATGAAAGACAATCGCATAAGTTTACCTCCTGTATCTCTATCGCTTGTAGAATTAGCTCCGTATTGTTTTCATTTTAATCATAATAGCAAAAAATTTTTAGGTCACTATCCATATTGTAATTGGACATATGAGTACATTAATGGATCTTCTTGTTTTCTTAATGTTACAACCATGAGTGGTAGGCCAAAGGTCTTAATTAATAATGTCACGACCTACATGACCTATGAACAACAAGCCGCGTGTAGAGATTTTTATGTTTGGTTCGACTGGATGAGAAAGAGCAGCAGAACTACATGTTTGCTTCAATCTGATTTATGGTTATTATGTGGCACAAGGGCCTACAAAGAACTCCCCTCTGCCTTTTCTGGTACCTGCACGTTAGGAATAGTAGTACCCTTGGTGTATAAAATAGATAAGCTCCCAGCGGTCCGTTTGCGCAACAGAAGGGAAGTACAATCACCTATTTCTCAATATACAGGGACAACTATTTCTAGGTCTCTTCTGCCTTCTTTAGGTGCAGCCATGAATTACCGTGATTTGCATAAATTGGCAAACTGGACAGAAAATTTGTTCAATTCCACCATTTTGGCTTTAAAAATGATTAACAAAGAAATATCAGAAATAAGAAATGTAGTTCTTCAACATCATTATGCTTTAGATGTGATCCTTGCTTCTAAAGGTGGAATTTGTGCCTTAATTTATTCTCATTGCTGCATGTATATAACTGATCAATCAACCAATATTTCTGCTACTATTGATCATATGGAACAAATGATAGCCCATAATCCTTTGAATCCACCTGAAGGTTTTGATCCATGGGAGTGGTTGTCTTCTTGGTTACCCAATGGAGTATGGTTAAGAAAAGTTTTATTGATTGTAATTGCATGTATTGCTGGCTTCATTATGGTGTGTTGTTGCATTCAATGCATACCCTCTTTGATTTCCCAATGCACTGCATGGTGGTACCGACCACGGCCCACCACAGGGGTTACAAGAGGAATTTATGTTGCACAGTGTAGACGCTTAGGCAATGAAGTGTACTAATGGTCCCTCCTTTTTCCTCTAACAATATAATAAGAAAAGAGGACATGTGGGAAAATGATTGCTTGTACATGAGAGCATGAGCAAAGTTCTTATTGTTGCAGGGTGATCTCATAGCTAGAAGCATCCTTGGAGCATGAATAGCGCGTGAACAGCTCGTGCTGTCCCATATGATTGGCTAACGTAGCATGGCCTGATTGCTCGCATGGTCTAGTACCAAGGTCTTTATCTGCTGGCTAGAACAAATTGCTTGACTTGTATTTTTTGTATCTTTTCTATTTCACACAATAAAAGCTGTGCTGCATTAGCCCTAGGAGCAGCCATATTTCGGAACCCCTCATGGTGTGAGACTGATTTTTCCCTGGATGTCGAGCTGCAACTCGACATCTGGTGTATAATGAAATGAAATAAACTTAATAGGTTGAAGCTGTTCAAGAATATATTGTCACACTGACATCAACCCAGATGTATTTTCCCTAGCTTTTCTATCAACCTATAAAATGTGGATTCAGTAAAACTAAGTCTCAAATAATGGCAGAATGCCAGGGTATTCTTTTAGTTTTACATGGAGAGAGAAATTTTCCCTGCTTTCATTAAACAGAAAATCCCAGTAAAGTGCCTATGACTTGTAGCAAAAACATTTACAGGGCATTCTTATGCCTAGAAGCCCCAGTCTAATCAATGTGGCTTGCTGCTTAGCATTTAGGATATCCTATCCTTAGTGTTTAGGATAGCAGCCATAATCCTTGTCACCCAAAGGTGTATTACTTTTTCACACTAGTGGCTTTCAGGGCAAATTGTGACAATTAGTAACAAATATTGTATTTTTCAACAACAAATCACACAGAACTACTGTAAACATATTAAGATTAACATGAAATAGCAAAGAGCCAATTGATTTTTTTAAAGTTGTTGTTAATTTCCAAAGAAAGACTGGAATTTGTGAAAACAGTGGATAGATAAATAAAATTAATCAAAATGATTGTGCTTGGACCAATACAGGCTTCACCTCTGTAAGTCACTCCAAAGGGTTAACATCTTTATGGATTAACCTAAGACATCTGATACTAAGAGGATTCTACTTCTGCATTTTTTTATTGTCAAAATCTTCATGGGCTTGTGCATTAATGAATGCTCTTTGTAAAATCCTTTTCTGCCCCATCAAGAAAGATTTCAAGATGAAGGGTGATAGAAGATGCCAGCTCACCATTTTAATGAGTTATCATTCTACTCCAATTTTAAAAGGGGGGGGGAGAGAGAAGCCCAGTAATTTAGAATTTCTGTATGGTAACTCACTAAAAATGAGTACAGAACCATGACTGGTATAAAGCACAGATTTTTTTTAATATCATGATTTTAAAAAGTGCAACCGAACCCCTTTACTGGAAACAATTTTAAATGGTTTGTTAAAGATCCTGGCAGCAGAGTTTGAGGGGTAAATTAATATTGATAGTTATTATCTGTATGTTTACTAAATGCCACTAATTACAGTTTGTAAGATAAAAGCAGGAGGGGGGGGAGATAAAAGGATGGAAGGGGTGTCCAGAGCACTGTCTAGTCCTTTTGTGTTGGATGAGTTTTAGATAGTAAAGGCTAATTTACTAACTGTGTGGACAAGGTGCTCGGATTGGTCAGGGTGATGCCTTGCGCTCTGGACCCTTGTCCCTTGTGGTTGATAAAAAAACTACCAGGGAAGAGACAGCTGACTGGGCTAGGGAGGTGATTAATGCCTCTCTGTGAGAAAGGGTGGTCTCTGCCTGCTTGAAGGAGGCAGTGGGTAAAACCACTCCTCAAGAAACGCAGGCAACCTGGGATATCTCAGAGTCCTCAGAGGAGTCATCAGAGATGGCTGGAGAACTCATCCTATCCACCCCTCTGCTATCTAACCCAAAATTTCCTGATCTCCCTTTTTGTTGATGATGATGATTAAAATAACTGCGGTCCTAAGGATGATGATGATTAAAATAACTGCGGTCCTAAGGCTGGAAGGTAATGGGCTGCCAGCCAAGGGGAAAGATCCCATGGTCCAAGACAGACTTGGAGCCATCCCAAAAGCAACCTGATGTGGAGCTGGGCAGGATGTGAACTGAGGAAAAGTTGCTCTGACAGCTTAGGTGACCTCTTTTCATTTATGTTTTCCTGCCCAGTGGAGCAAGTGGGAGGGGACAAATATGCATGGGTATCCTTCCTCTGCAGGAACAGTAAGTTTAGAAAACACACATTAGGAATGTATAAGAACATGCTAGCTGCTATGTACACCTTATTGTTCTGTTTCATCCAGTATGGTGGTGGTGTTTTCATCCTGTCATACCATTCTCAATAACCCTGTACTAGCCCTCAGGATCTTTTTGGATGCACTGATACTAAAAGCTGCACTAAACTGTAAACAATCAACTGTGAGGAGTCTGTAACACGATTAATTTAGATTTCTAACCCACCTGATTTTTAAGGCTCAAGGTTAACTACAATGCAAATGTTGAAAAACATCTTTCTGTAATAGTTAGTTGATTATCCTTGGTTTTAAATGCATAGATATTGTCATTATGAACCGTTTTGATATGTTTTTTGATATAGTGGTATATAAACATTTTTAAAATAAACAAACCAATATGTATAAGATATCCAAGTTAATCAAAATAAACCCACATGCTAAAAGTTGGGTCTAACAGAATGGTCTTCTGAATGGTGTTGAAGTTCAGGGTACATTTTAAAGGGATGGAAACTCCATATGTAGAAAGGGACTGGATATTATGAGAATGGTGGTAGTATGAGATTAGTCTGGCTTAAGTATATGGGGCCCAACCCCTATATATTTTTGGGCTCTACACACAGAGACAAAAATCAACACTTTGAATTTGTTCCCTGAAGACAGAATGCCACTACAGATGCTAAAGCACTAATCAAATGAAGATATTCCTGCTTGACCTGACTGTCAAAGAGTGGTCCACCATGTTCTTTACCAACAGATTGCTTGGTCATGACGCTCACTGGGTGAGTCTGTGTCAATCACTACCTCTCAGTTTAACCTACCATGCAGGATTGCTGTGAGGACAAAATATACATATACACCACCTGAGCTCCTTGGAGGAAAAGTGGGATACAAATGTGATAACGTTAAAGGGCATGCCTTAAAATGATATAGACATGAATAGCATTTGAAAGATGAAAACAAATGCTGACTTCTACACCCTGACATCTGGTTTATACAAAGCCCCCTGCTTGTGAGCAATCATGGCATTACACCAGCATGGGGAAGGATGCCCAAGCTGTACATAAAGACCACGGGCAGCTGTTTTGATCATTGTTGCATTTATCCCAGCAGTCACAGTTGCAGGAAGAGCTGTGATTTTACCTGTGTAGAACCAGTTAACACAAAACACTTTAATTCTGGGCATTAGGAGGAGCTATAACTTCTCATGTGTGGTGGTAGGGGGAGAATTTACAGTAGAATAAGAATAAAATTCTACTTACAGTCAAAAATGGCAGTGCATGTCTTTTTGTTGTTGTTGTTCACTATTTTTATTAGTGGTTTTGTTTTGTGGTAAGATACAGAACTACCGTTTTGCTCTTAGCTACAGTTATTTATATTCCTGACATCCTGCTTTCCATTTATGCAAGAAAAGTGGTCACTCTTTCAAGAAGGTGACTATTAAAAGCATAAACTGACATTCAATATTAGAAGGGATGGAACTGTAACATTTTCCTCTTAAAAGAAACTGGTCTCCAACATGAACTGCAATGATATGGTCTTTTCCTCAATTTCCCAATGTACTTTTGTTCCTTGCATTTATACACTTTCCGTCAAGAAGGAAAAACAATCTCTGGTTTGAAGGAAGTGCCAGTTCTGTATCAAAGGAAACAAACAGTGTTCTCTGGCTCACTACCAGATACTCCAAAGCAGTTAGGTATAAGACTCCAAAAAGGAAAACTGAGAGAGATTCATCAGGGAAGCAGGAATATTGCTTGGGGGGAGGGGCATAATGTCTAAAAAATCAGGGACTCATGCTTGAGGAATAAAATAAAACTACAATTGCCTATACTGCTGTTTGCCTCACAATATAAAAATGCCACAATTGTTGATTCAGATACATTTCTGCTACAACTAGAACAATACATTGGATACATCCTGCTGTGTCTTTTTACAATTTGCTAGTAGAGATGCCATAATGGAGTGTTTATAACTCTCCCAACTTCCCTAGACTTTGGGGGGGGGATAAGGGGCTTTCCTTTATTTTATTGCACTGTTGGCCATTTAACAAGAGACACAATATGAAGCTGCTAGATATAAAAACATGGCAAAGCAGACTTGTACTTAGCAGCAGGAGGAAGTCAGAAATGACTGTGAATGAGATTCCTAAGAAGATATTTCTGATTCTGTTGTCTCTATTTGACTTCAAATTGTGAAACAGCAGGTTTTCTGAACCAAAGTGATCCTGAAAAGAGCATTTACCTCCAATATATCATTGGAAGATTACAATACTTTCTCTTCAAGAACCAGCACTGCTAAACAGCTAAGTAACAAACCAAAGATTTCAGAGCATTGCTTTGCAATCTTTATACACACACACACACACACACACACTTATAACTCTAACCCTTCAAAATTAAGCCAGACCCAATTACATATTTGCCTTCCCATTTATCTCCCAAGCCATGAAACTGACCTTCCTTAAGACTTTTCTGGTTGTTCGTGTCAAGACATTCCTTTTCTTTCAATGATTCAATATCCCCAACAGGCAAAATCTCTGGGAAACCCTGTTGCTGCTTCTTAGAGCTATCGATCATGATGGGACTCCTTTAGAAAGGCAACATCCAGCACAGGAAAGAGACCAATTTACAAACCAGCAGTATGCTGCTCCTTTTGCTCAATGTAGCAATAATTGAGCAATTATGTCTTTAAAGCATTTGAAAGCAGCCATTACCCTTTACTTCTCAGCTTGACCTGAAAGTACACTCAAACTGCTAGGAGCGCATAACTCTCTCTGAGATAAGAAGACTGTGAGCCTATGTGGAGAGCTTCCAAGTCCCACCTCCTTCCCCAGACAACCACCCCTCATCCCTCCCCTTTTTCAGCCACCCTCGCTTTCTCTGTACTTTGCATTCAATATGCAGTTTGATGGCCAGAATCATCTGACAAACACTGAGTCAAGCAGTTAAAAATAAATCTCAGCAGTTGGAAGGAGCAGCATTTGGCGATACCTAAGATGACATATTGATGTTGTGGTCTCTCTCTCTCTCTCTCTCTCTCTCTCTCTCTCTCTCTCTCTCCCGCTACAGCCATAGGCTGTAGAAGCATTTTATGGTGTTTAAGAACATGATGCAAAACAATCATCAAGGAGTTATCTGTAGCATCAGAAGTAAAAGGAGGGTGGTGGTGGTGGTGGTGGTGAAGCAACTAGAATTGTGTACATGTGTTCATTTCAAGAAACTGAATTTAACAGCATTCTGCATGTTCACAGGCAGGATAACCTTTCTGTCTGCCTTTTCCCCCAAATCACTTTGGCAGCCTGGGCTAAAGAGGTACTACGGTATTGGAAAAGAGAGAAAGATGTTTGGGAAGTATGTGACATTATTGTCTGGTAGTGAATTCAAGATGCAGGAAACACACTTCAAAGCAACCTGAGAGGGAAACCTTCAGTGCTTCTGTGACATCACCAGCCAATGCCCCGATCCAATCACTTTTCTCACAGACATCCAAGAATAACAACTGATAAGCTTCCTCACTAACAGCATCTACACATGTATTTCTGGTGTGCAAAGAAAGAAGGCATCTGTGAAGAGCTCAATAAGGCACTAGGTCATAAAGCAGGGGCCTTGTTTAGGCTTTATTGCATTGCAGTCATACAAAGTTGAACAAAAGATAGAACTGCTACAGAATTGGACACACAAATGAGTGACAGTGCCAGACTTAGGGTAGGAAGGGCACATCCAATAAGAGGAAAGTAAGCAAATCTGCTCATTGTGACAGGACTCACCTACGTCTATGCAACATTTCCATAAATCTATAAGGACTGGCTACAGCTGAGCAGGACTGAAGTGGAGAAGAGCAGATAATTTAGGTATGGAATAAGTGCATGCTAAGGAAAGGAAAGCTGAGGTAGGACCAGTGGCTGGTGGTGGAGGAACTAAGAATGGTGTTAGAATTTGGGGGGGGGGGGACTGCAGGAAAGTTGCAGGAACCAGAAATAAAGTATGATAAGACAAGGCAAAACCAGCTGAAATCAGAGAAGGAAAGTTGGGGTTGGCACTCACTGCCCACTCTCCTATATCAAATCTTGTTTCAACACTTGAGGGCCATCTCACTAGCATAAAGTGAAACATGAAAGCAATACAAATGCTGCTATTCTCGCTCTACAATGAGGATACAGTGCCATGGCTCTCTTCTCATTTTATTCCATATAGCATTTCTAATGTAGCAAACTTCAATTGCTTTCTTTGTGCAGCGGCACTTTACCCTCATTACATCACTCCAGAACACCTCCTCTTCCCCCACAAGCTTTTTGATCTGCAAGCAGTCTTTTTTATCTTTTCAATTAGTAACTGAAAGCAGCTCTTCAATGTCAACCACCCCACAGGAGAAAACAGTTTTCCTTAATGGTCCCCTGGAATCCTTTGGAGCAACCAGAGACAATTTTTGTGGCAAAAGGAAATTACTTCTACTCAAATGTCAGCTAATTTTGTTGCCCCTATGCTGCTCTGGTTACCAAATTCACCTTACAGGCTTCAACAAAACCCTGCAAGTTATTCAACTAAAGCAATCTAGTTTAACTACATTGAACAATACATTCAACGTACCAAATCCTCCTAATGCTTCTCACTCAACTAGACTGGACTATCAGGTTAACCCCCAAACATATTCATTTGTCACAAAAACACTAAGATGCAGGTCTTAATCTGTTTTTAGTCTATTGTCATTTTAACTTTTCAAATGTCTCAAATTACAGGTGTACATTTTTCATAGTTTTTAACTATGTTTTTAACACATTTACTGTTTTTAACCTTTGAGGTGCTTTTTTTTAAAAAAATCAATCAGTAAATATTTTTATGAAATACATAATTAAAATAAACTAATTAGTCCTGTCAGCAGATGCCCACAAAATGACTTCTGCTTGCTCAACCAAGTTCCACCCCCTCTCTTTCCCATCTCCCCCAAACTGACTTGGGGGTCTGGAGAACCCTCAAATCAGTGCATGGGAGGAGAGGGGGGAATTGTTCCATCAGGCAAGTTGAAACGCTTGCCCTGAAATAATGATAGGCATAGCACTACATTGAATCCCTCTATATAATCAATCTGAAAGTAGCATTTAGAAAAACAAAAAACAGTAGCACTATGGAAGCAGAATCTCATTAAAAAGAAAAACAGCAGGTTCCTCACTGAGGGAGTAGCTTACCACTGTTGCTATGGCCCACACTTATTGCCAGCAAGAATCTGTTGTAAAGGCAAACTGAAGATTATATTTTCATAATATAATGCACCAAAGAAACATCCAAAATGGTGGGCTAGAATGCTTTAAAATTAAGGCATTGAGCCAAAAGGAACCAAAGGAACTATCATTTATGGCAGGGAATAAAAAATTAGCAGAAAACACATTTTGGGTGGTTAAATACGTAAAGCCTCTACTTTTTTTGGGAGGGGGGGGACTGCATTGAAGTAAAATACCTGATATAATGGATTTTTTTCCTGCACTAATTGCTCATAATACTCAACAAAATAATTTCTCAACAAGGTTGCAGTCCATCAACTGAAGTCAATTAAGAAAGATTTTAAATTGAATAAAATACCCAATGGGCATATTGCAAAAAATGATGAAATTGATGAATTTTATACAAGTACATCCACTGCTATGCTTGTTGCTACCAGATGTCCAAGGTACAACCTGATACCTACATAGCACCTCAACAGCCTCATTTGAATGTCTGCTATGTCCTCCCCAATCAATCTAAAGACTGTGACTAAAGAGAGAGGCAGCATGGCTTCAACATTAGCCCAAACAGTGTTCTGTCTTTCATCTGGCCTGATCAAGAGTTCCGGAGAACTTGAATGCTTGTACACTATGCTGTGATGTTTCAGTTGGCCTCATAAAGGTATTGTCCTGATAATGGACTTTGAAGGCTTTTACTTGCACCTTCCTGGATTTTTAAAAGGTACCAATGGCCCAACTCTGCCACTTGAGCTGTATCCAGTTCCACATGGTCATGTTTGAAATATCCAATTCTACTGTCAGCCTCTCCCCTGGTTCCCCCATGGTTCAAGCTGAAAATTGTTCCCTGTGAAAATGTATCCTCCTAGACAGTGGCGTAGCGTGGGTTGTCAGCACCCGGGGCAAGGCAAGTAATTTGCGCCCCCTAACCCGTGGATTTGCGCCCCCTAACCCGTGGATTTGCGCCCCCTAACCCTAACCCCCAGATGTTGCGCCCGGTGCGGCCGGGCCCCCCTGCACCCCCCACGCTACGCCACTGCTCCTAGATGGTTAGGCTATGTAGAATTTAATTCTTTCTGTTGCTTTCTATACAGCTTGCTAAATTTCCTCTTTCTTCCTGTGTTTTTTAAATGCCTTATTCCTAACTCGAATCATTTTCTCCTTCAGTAACATGTAGTCCCATTGATGGGAAAAGATAATGTTTGTCAATTATATGGTTTGAAATGATCTCACCGTTCTATCCAAATGAAGTGAGATCAATCTTTATGTTATAATAAATCTTCTTTCATGGTGATCTTTTTACTGTTCAAAAACACTAACAACTCCATAAATCAACTTAGTTTTCCCACCACTTCAGTACAACTATTATTTATTAAGCGTGAGAAAAAAATAAGCCATACTGTTGAGAAGTGAGGCCCAGCCAAAAAAGGGCTTCCTGGCAATTGCAGTGAAAACAAACAATTCCCCAAGGACGTATATCAAATTTGGCAGGGTCAATATATTCTTACACAATTACACCAGAGTATTATTTTTACAAATTCATAAAGAAAAGAAAGAGAAAAAGAAGGATCTTCTTGGCTCACATATTTGAGAGACTCACAGAACATTATGGATACAGTATAGTAGTTATTTTAAATACTTTATCTGCTTTTGCTGACAAAAATATATATCAAAAAGATAACTATGTATATTCATAAAACTTTGATAAGGAAATAACTCATTACCACCCGCTTTCCCTCAGTCTCAATGCCCTTTTCTTTCAAGACAGAATATGGGAAATATTACATCGCTGCAGCTCCTAACAATGCAAGAGTATAAACAATTTTGAGTTATGCAGAGCCCCTCCAGCAACATGGTAGGCTAGCTAATTTTTCAGGACACAGAAAGCTTTGGTACAAGCATTTGCTTTGATATTACTCCAATTATGCCATTTTTTTCCAACTTAAAGTCATCTAATGTGCTAACCAGCACCATACTGACCCACTATAGTGCTTCCCTCAAGACCATTAATGAACAGTTAGATTTAATGTGCACTCTGTAGAAATGAGCAATGAATTGCTTCAAAGGCTGTTCTAGCCAGCTATTTCTATCTGAGAAGAGAGAGGCAATTACTCTGCTGTGTAACCATTCCCACAAACATTTTATAACAGATACATTTAGGATACCAGAACACACTATGAAATCCAAATTAAGTCCAAATTAGCATTTCTTGATTTAACCTCTCTAGCATAACATGATAAGTTATTTAAAATATGTGTTACTTGAATGTATTAGAAAGCCTTGGGGTTGATGCAAGGGTGGGTGAAAAAGATTTGCTGCTCTATACATATGTCTTAGTGTCCACATCCTTTCCTAGAAAATAGCTGGGTGGGGCTATGAGACAAAGGTCTAGTTCCCCAAGCCAAACCATGACTAAGTGTGAATGAGAAAGTGTGTGGATACTCAGAACAAAAATTGTAGCCACTTCACTCCTTTTTTGGTCCTGCTGTCGCTGTGCTACTCAGAGCTAAGCCATGGGTTAGCATTACGTCCGAACCTGGCCTCATGGTTTGTTTCCCCAAACAAACCACAAGTGGTAAGCCAAGAACAAACTGTAGCCAAGACCAGACTCCATGGCTTAGCTTTGAGTAGTGTGGCAGTAGAAGGCCATAGTTTGATTCAGTATTTACATGTTACCTGTATGGTGGCTTTACCTTAGCCCAACACTAGATTGCATTGATCCATCACCCAGGACCAATATGAGGGGCAGAGTGTGATAGTGGTATATTGTGGGTGAAACTGATGCCGCTCTTGAGTCCCTCTGCTACCAGCACCACTTTCAACATTGGGCCACTGGTAGCAGAGGGACTCAGGAGCAGCGGCAGTTTCACCTGCAATATGCCACCAGGTGAAGGTGTCATCACTCTGCCCCTCATACCACAGAGGGAGCAGCAAGCTGTATCACCAGGCCGATACAGCTTGTTCCTCCCTCGGCTTCCTTATACTGCTCCTGCCCCCCAGAGGAGCAAGCCCTGATGCGTCACATATGAGCTGGAAAAGCATGGGGCTCACTCAGCTGGGGGGGGGAGCCTTCCTGCCCCCCTAGCTGAGCCATGCAAAAAAGCCCTGAGGTCCCTGACGCTTGTGTGTGAGCAGCAGGGACATCTGGGCTCACTCAGCTGGGGGAGCAGAAGATCTTCTGCCCCCCACCAGATGAGTCGTGCAAAGAAGCTGCATCGTCCCAGCCCACAAGGCACTGGGGTGAAAGTGCCTCAGCTCCCATGATGAGAGAGGCAGCAGTTTCACCCCAAAACCTTGTGGGCTTTCAACACTAAAGCATCCTAAGAGGTGTTCATATAATCTCCTATTCAAAAATCTTCACAGAATAAAAAAGCATTAAAAGTACTAATTACTGGATTAAAAAGATGATGTATCCTGAGATTTATCAGCTGGCTACAAATACGATTTTCCATTACAAGATCCTACTTTCAGTTGGAAATAGATTATGATGAATTTCAACTTCGGAGCGGAAGCCTTTCATTGTGAAAGTCAAGCTCAAAATGTTGTTTTCAATTGTAACAGGAAAACAATTTGAGTTTTTCAGAGAATAAGAACGTTAGAAAATATGATTAAACTCACTTTTAATACTAGAAACCATGTCACCACTGAACAAAAACTGGTGCATTGTCAGCCATCTGTCATTACACTGGCTTTAGATATGGATTGGCAGCATCAATAGTTCCCATAATTATAACATATACTGTATATGGTTGACTTGCATGCTGTATATTAAGACCAGTAAATTGTACTATGTAAGGGATTATCTGGAAATATTTCAGACCTGACCAACTGTCCAGGGCTAACCCTTTAGTATAAGATTTAAAAACAGATGAAAAAATACAGATTCATGCAACCTGTGACTGGGTTGCAAACCTAAATTTTTTTTAAAAAAATCTATGCAGAACTGGAACACAAAATAAATTCCACTTTAAAATATGCTTTATCTTCCATAAATAAATTCATTCAATAAAGTTATTATCTCTGTTTCCATCCCAAAAGACCAAAAAAAAAATTACAATGCACACATGATTGCTTCAACCACTACAATGTGGGGGCCACGCAATGCTGAGCATGGCCCACAATGCAGTGAACAGGGAAATGCATGATTACGCAAAATCCCAGCATGCTCACTTGAGCTCCCATGTGTATAATCAGTCTGGATTAGGGCAAGGGTATCTAAAATTAATAATATCCCATAGCATATCAATGCATAAATGACCTCAAAGCATTGTTAAAGAAATGGGGGGGACCTTCCTATTCTAAAAGAGTGTCACTAGTCAGTTTGATGGAATTTTTGTACTGCAAATGACAATGTAATGTGCAGATAGAATTAAGACTTTGTTGACCAAGTTACAATAAAAGATAACTTTCCTATTTAGAGCTAATTGTGAATTATTTTGAATAAGGTGGTTTCTCAGTGTATGGACAGGTTTTTCTTACATGTTCTAATAATATTTAAAGGAATAAGGTCCTTTTTATAAAGGTGCCTCCCTCCAGTTTTCAATTTCTCTTTTCAAAACAATAAAATTCACTGAAATAACACAAACAGGATAATTTGCTAAAGCATCCTGCACATTGGCAAATGGAGTTATCCCTACATTAGTGGAAAAGCTGGTATTCAGCAGAAACTCTGTGACTGTCTGCTTATTGTAAGAAGAGTGTCAATATTTCAGCAAGTCTTAAGCTTTCCCCACACAATGCAATTAGTTTCTGTATGAAAAACATACTTTAAGCAAGAACATTAAAACACACTTTCAATAAAATGAAATGAAAAACTTAATATTTTTCCTGTGAAAAAGTAAAAGAGGAGTCAATTACTTACATGGATGATGCTAAACTCTCAGAGCATGCAAAATCTGTGAGGCAAAAAAGTGTGGAGAGCAGAAATAATCGAACCCAAAGAACTTCAAATGAAGGTAGATTCATCACAATCCAAGAAAATACCAAGATGGTGTAATTTCCAAAAATGATCACCCATTCAAAAGGGCTTCCCCAGAACCTTTAACAATACAAGGAAACAACAATCTTGTCTCTTCACTCACAGAAATCTGCTCTCATGAAAAAGGGCATTTGTAGATGAGCCAATCAAGTGTTCACTCAAGTTTGCGAGCCCTAAGACCGTCAGCTTATTCAGATAGACTTTATTTAACTCTTTAGTTTCTGTGCAAAGAAACTAAGGACTCGTAGGAGGAATATAAAACACAGCAAAAAGCTGAAACACTAATAGAAGATTTCCTTAAGAGCTCTATATTCTTCTGCATCATTAATGCTCATCTCCCCAAATGTAATACATTTTTGTAACCAAATTTGTAACCAAAGCTAACAAGTGTGCAAGCTCAACATGTTTTTATGCTTTAGATTATGACCTGCTCAAAACAGGACAAAAGCTTTCATAGACTACACTCCATCAGATGCATGAAGTTTTGTCCTCTTGTTGTGAGTGAGTAGTTGTTTTAAGTTGGCCCTCTCAAAGCTCTGTACTGGCTTACAGACAAGACAGCCTCCCAATCTAAAACAGCTACTCACCATTCAGAACAGGATACACAACAAGGATATGGTCAGAGCGACCAGAGCCAGATTTCAACTCTGTCTGCATATCTATTTTCAGCAATATCAAAAGCAACACGATGGCCAGATCGATGTGTAATTTCTTCAACCAATCTTTTTTCGAATTGATATAATATGCATGAATATACAATTATGAGTACTGTTCCAGAGTATTTTTCATTCTCATGTATATTATATCAATTCGAAAAAAGATTGGTTAGTGAAGAAATTACACATCTTTCTACTTACGAGTGTTTGTTGAACTAATTGGCTGATGAAGAACTGAACAAAACAGTAGTTGCTATCTGTAAACACTGTTCGGCAGAGTTCAGAGTTGGACATCAGAACTGGACATTTGCTAATCATACAAAGCTTTACAAGCTTGCTCTCCACTGGGTAAAGTCTGGCACCGTGACTTATTCAAGGACTTTCAGAGACTTCAGTTTGATAGTTTTGATGTTTTGCATTATTCCATAAAGTTTTCTGAACTGTAATTTTTTCTGGCCATCGTGTTGCTGTCGATATTGCTGAGTCACATTTTGCAACACTGGGGTTTGTTTGTTTACTGTATATCTATTTTGGCAGCACTATTACAGGACCTAATAACATTAATAACATTATCCACAACAGCAGAATTGATCCATCTGCTCATCTTCCAACATTATGCATGTATGCCATCATCTACCAACAATGCCCTTTTCTGCATTCTGCACTGAACAAAAACAAAAAACATTTCTTACCGGGCAATCCTAAAAATGCCTACACAAAAGTAAGTATTATTAAGTAAAATGGTACTTACACCTGTGTAACTGTGTATAGGATTGCAGCCTCAAGCCCTAATTATTGCATTGCAAATAGAACAGAAGTGAATTCATGATTTTTTAAATCATTCCTCCTGTGTTAACTGTTTTAGAATTGCTTTTTTTTTCAACTGTAGCAACAGTTTTCCATGTCTTAGAAAGTAAGATGTTAAATAAGAATTTTCAGTAGATTGTGCTGCTTTGAACATTGCCACCCAGCTTCAAAATGTGCTATACAACAGCCTATCTGCCATGGAGTAGAGCAGGGATGTCCAACTCCCAAGAAACTAGCAGTGATCTACCCATGAGGGGGGAGGACCTAAGTTGTTGACCTTTTTTAAGGGGGGCAAGTCAAAGTTGTTGAGTTTTTTTTGGAGGGTGCCAAAGTTATTGACCATTTTTTAGGGAAACAGCAAATACTTCTGCTGATTTTTTTGGGGGGGAGTGTGGCATTAATTGATAAACAAGAAGTAATCCCACCAGCGGTAACTCCCTCTTCCGTTCTTGAAATAGTGCGTGAATACTCAAAAGAGTGAGGGGGTGGGGCCGGATGCTCCTTTTCCCCCGCAGAGGAAAATGAGCCCGCGATCGACCTGTCAATCGTGGTTGACTGGTTAGACATCCCTGGAGTAGAGCAATAGCCTCCCATCACCACCTTCTGAAATAGGTCACTGAGGAAGGACCAGGACCACTGGATTCCATCGTTAATGATCCCAACAGCTGCTTCAGAAGAATACCATGGCCAACAATAACAAAAGAAACTGAAAGATCATGAAAAATAACAGGGTCACACTCTATCAGTCCTTCTCCAACTTCCATCATAGATTACTCATCAAGATTGTTTCAGTGTTGAACCCGGGCCTGAAACTAGATAGCAGTGAATTCAAATTATTTATGTCAAGCTACCTGCTGAAGCACTTTGTCTAGGAAAAGGGTGTTTGCAATCTCACAGGTAGTTATTGCAATCCTCAAGAGTGCAAGGATGGTTTCTTTAGAACAACTGTAATCTAATTACAATCAAGGGAGCTGTTGGCGCTGTGGTCTAAATCACTGAGCCTCTTGGGCTTGCTGATCGGAAGTACAGTTATTGCTGCTGTCCCCCTCCTTTGTCAGACAATCTCATGCTTTCCATGGGAGGTCCTCAATGACCTGCTGGTGCTGACTGTGGAAATCACACAATACTGATTCCCCTGGGCACACACACTTATGTAGTTGCTATCTAATAATAAAAGGGTGCATTCCCCAGCACTAGGAAAAGTATACAAGGTGGCTACTCACTCTAGCACACAATACACACGCACACACATAAAAACCACATGCACACAAGCACCTCCCTCACACACATGCACTCATATACTTCATCTATGCACAGTCACACATACCTTGTTCCCCCCTCTCTCTGCCCAAATGTATCTCACACACAGAATATAATTGAGCACCCCACCACTTACACATTCAGAAAAGCCCCTCCAAGGATGATCAAAGTGCCTGCCATTTCAATAAAATAGTGACTTAAAATAACAAGAACCACCAACCCAGTGAGTACTGTGTTGTCTATCCCTGCATTCAAACAAATGTGAACTAATAGTATGCCACTTGGGTAAGATGAGGAGGAAGAAAGGGAACAGCTAGGTGCTTTTAATAAACGTGTGGATGTGCTCTCAAAAAAAATGACTGAACAGACAGAGAAAATGTACGTATGTCTACTAAGGATGTAGGAGGATATCCTGTACTTGTATTAGTCTGATCACTAGAACACTACAGACCAGGAGTATCAAGAGTTCAAAAGTTGTAGCATTTTGTTTTGTAAAGAAAGCAATCATTGCTGTAACAACTAATTGCTTCAAAGTTTTTATACACTTTTTGCAGCTTTGAACTATGTAGCAAGAGAAGCAAACATGTGGATTTAATTGCTGAACAACTGTCTCTCGCAGTTTGAAGAAATTCATGCAATTATAAAACTAATTTGTTAAAAGAAGTCGAGTAGGATTTCATACAGACCAGTGTTTCACAATGGTATGTTGGCATGGTACCGTAAACATGGTAAACAGGAAGGTGACATAGAAAGCCTTCCCAAAAATGTCTGATCTAATGAGAGTCTCTTCAGATGAACAACTACAACTGACCCTTTGAAGTATGTTTTGAAGCACTGCACCAAATGAAGAAGGCTGTAATCAAACATACATTTAACATTCATTTGATAACTAACATTTCAGTATTTTTATACAAGTCAATAAGAAGTATTTCAGTTGATTTCAGTAGCTGACAGATAAGATCCCAGATTATGGACACCATATCAAAATCATTAAAATTGTGACTAGATTTTCTTCTGGAAGACTAAACATGACAATAATGTACCAAGTAAACATGGAGTGTTATTTAATGAAGTTTTACTGTTAAATTAACGGACCTAAATTAGCTATGTTCATTAATTTCAATGGGGCTGCTCTGAGTAAAATTTATCACTCATTGTTTTTTTGGTTTTTTTAAAAAAGCAAGCTTAAACATGAAAGGCATGTTAGATAAATTTATTTCCTGTTAAAGAGAATATATTTGCCTGGCATGAAACAATCCCATTTGGACTGTAACGATGGTGATAAGCAAACACAATGACCTGATTCACAAAGCATATTGCTTTATTTATTGATTAAAATATTTATATACCACTAATCATTGGAAATATCAGAGCAGTTTACAATAATTATATGCAAAATCATACAATATAAAAATTAAGGTGCTAATATTAAAAAAGCTAACTTTAAGGAAATATGCATTCTTAATTTCCTGCATAAACTGGACAAGTAGAAAAGTTTTTAACAGGCATTTAAAGGTTGAAACAGAAGAGCCTGATGAATTCCACAGGACTGGGCATTCCACAGGACTGGGCCAATGACACTAAAGCCTTGGTTACTTTTTGTTGTTAAATGAGCCTGACAAACATAGGGAATGACCAACGACACTCCTGTAGATGATCTCAGTGATCGAGCTGGAATATAAGGGTTCGGGTAATCCCCAGAGTACCCTGGACCTATGTTGCACAGGGTTTTGTAAATCAATACGACCTTGAACCTGGCTCAGTAGCAGACATGCAGCCAGTGCAGATGTCATAACAATGGTTTGTCACAGTGGCCAGGGAAGCAGTCTGGTCATTGCTTTCTGCACAAGCTTCCAAACCAGAACCAAGGACAATCCCACATACTGCAGTCATTTGGTCTTAAAACAAACTATGGATTAATGCTGACAAGCAGCATGCTTGTTTTGAGCGTGCTGCTCAAAGGCCCTTCACCATGGGACTGTCCCCCCCCGCTTGGGGTGCGGTTGGTTGGGTTTTATCTTCTAGGGATACTTACCCTATCAAACCTCCACCTCTTTCCCATACCATTTTGACCCAGGAGTCCTGGCCCAAGGATGACTTGTTATTGAGGGGATGTTACCCATCTATTGGGGAGGCTAGTATGGGATCTAGGATTTCCACAATTGAAGGGCTAGGGAGGAATGGCGGTAGGGCTAGATATCTCTATCGGCGAAGGGTTTCGAGATGCAGTGATCCTCGAACCCCTTCCAATCTACGCCCCATCCCAAGGGATGAGGGTAGGGAGAACAAGGATTACACACCTCCGTCATTGGTGCTGTGCAATGCCAGGTCCATAGGCAACAAAACTGCCACCATGCGTGACTTTTTTGTCTCGCAGGGGATTGACCTGGCTTGCGTGACGGAGACCTGGGTACGGGAAGGCGAAGTAGTCTCCCTACATGAGATAACACCCCCAGGTTTCTCTGTCCTCCATCAATCGCGGACTGTAGGTCGGGGGGGAGGAGTAGCGTTGTTATTCCGGGAGGATTGCTCTTTCAGAGCTCTGCCATCACCGGCAATCTCCGGCATTGAATGTGTTGGTCTCGTGTGGGGCACCAAGGAGAGCTTGGCTGTCTGGCTGGTGTACCGACCACCCAGCACATCTGCAGCCACCCTGTCAGATCTGCTGGAGGTGGTGGCGGGCTGGGCCTTGGAGTTCCCAAACCTACTGGTTTTGGGAGACTTCAACGTCCATGCCGATGCCGCTCCCTCCTCACAGGCTCTAGACCTAGTGACTTCCATGGCAACACTAGGGCTCTCCCAATTTGTTTTGGGCCCCACTCATCAAGCAGGCCACACGCTGGATCTGATCTTTGGGGCTGGCATAGATGTGATCATGCTCCCCGCTGTGAAAGTGCCATGGTCTGATCACTACGCTTTAAAAGCCAAGATTGACTTCCCGCTCCTCCCCGGCTCGGGTGCCGAGCCTATTTGGGCTCGTCCGCGAAAACTGATGGATCCTGATAGATTCCGACAAGCCTTGCGGAACCCTGCTCCTCCTGGCGACTCATTAGATGACCTTGTTGAGGACTGGAATAACCGGCTCTTGGCAGCCATTGATGAAATCGCGCCTAAGCGCCCTCTGCGACCCCGTCGAAACCGGGCCCCTTGGTTTACTGAGGACCTCCGGAAAATGAAGCGGGATCTCAGACGGCTAGAGCGAGTATGGCGACGGACTCATGACGGAGCCTCAAGAACATCTTATAGGACGCTTATGAAAGCCTATGAGATGGCTATGAAAGCTGCTAAGAAATCTTACTTTGCAGCTTCTATTGCATCCGCTAGCTCTCGCCCGGCACAACTTTTTAGAATAATTAGGTCAATAACGTCCTTAGGAGGACAACCAAATTTAAGCACAAATTCGACCCACAGCTGTGAGGCATTCGCGAGCTTTTTTGCGGAGAAAGTCCTGTTGCTCCGCCGTGACCTCCCTGCCAATTTAGATACAGTGACTGAACTGGAGGCCCCTCGACTGACTTCAGGTCCAGTGTTGGACCATTTCGATCGGATACTCCCTACTGATGTGGATAGATTCCTCCAAGTTGGTAGGCCCACCACCTGCCTCCTTGATCCGTGCCCGTCTTGGCTGATTAGGGAGTGTCCAGATGTTGCGCGGACCCCCCTGGTTGAAATTATCAATTTGTCCCTTGACACGGGGACATTCCCAGGGGAACTGAAGGAAGCAGTGGTGCGTCCACTCTTAAAGAAAGCTTCATTAGATCCCTTAGACCTATCCAATTACCGCCCAGTTTCAAATCTTCCATACCTGGGTAAGGTAATTGAGAGAGCGGTTGCTGAACAGCTTGGTAGGTTTCTGGAGGAAACATCGGCATTAGATCCATTTCAGTCCGGTTTCCGTCCTGGTTTTGGGACGGAGACGGCTCTGGTTGCCCTAACAGATGATATCCGTAGACAACTGGATCGAGGCGGGTCAGGACTGCTGATCCTTTTAGATTTGTCAGCAGCCTTTGACATGGTCGATCATGATCTTCTGGACCATCGCCTTGCAGACGTGGGGATACAGGGCATAGCCCGTAACTGGTTGTGCTCTTTTATCTCTGGTCGGGGACAGAGGGTGGCACTAGGGAGGGAAATGTCGTCACGCCACTCCTTGGTGTGTGGAGTGCCGCAGGGCGCAATTCTCTCCCCAATGCTTTTTAACATCTTTATGCGCCCCCTTGCCCAGATTATCCGGAGCTTTGGGCTGGGCTGTCATCAATATGCTGATGACACTCAGCTCTATCTACTGATGGATGGCCACACCAACTCGGCCCCTTACACACTGACCAGATGCTTGGAAGCTGTGGCTGGATGGTTTCGTGGGAGCCGATTGAAACTAAATCCTTCGAAGACAGAGGTCCTATGGCTAGGTCGGGATAGCATGGGGATGAGGGACCAACTCCCTTCTCTTGCGGGGGCCCAATTAGTGCCATTGCCTTCCGTTAAGAGTTTGGGTGTAATCCTTGACGCCTCCCTTTCCATGGAGGCGCAAGTCACAGCAACAGCCAAGGCGACATTTTTCCACCTTCGCCGCATCAAGCAGTTGGTCCCTTACCTTTCCCGCCCCGACCTGGCCACAGTGATCCATGCGACAGTCATCTCCAGGCTTGACTACTGTAACTCGCTCTACGCGGGGCTGCCCTTGAAGCTGTCCCAGAAACTCCAGCGGGTACAGAATGCTGCAGCGAGGCTCCTCACAGCGTCTCTGCCATGGGAGCATATTCATCCAGTGCTTTTCAAGCTGCACTGGCTCCCGGTGGAGTACAGGGTCAGATTTAAGGTGCTGCTTTTGACCTTTAAAGCCCTTCACGGCCTAGGACCCTCGTACCTACGGGACCGCCTCGCCTGGTATGCCCCACGGAGAGCCTCAAGGTCCATAAATAACAACACCCTAGTGGTCCCAGGCCCTAAGGAAGTTAGATTGGCTTCAACCAGAGCCAGGGCCTTTTCAGCACTGGCCCCAACTTGGTGGAACGCTCTGTCTCATGAGACCAGGGCCCTGCAGGATCTGATCTCTTTCCGCAGGGCCTGTAAGACAGAGTTGTTCCGCCTGGCCTTTGGATTGGAGCCAATTTGATTCCCTCCGCCCCCTTTTTCTTTTTTCTTTTCCTTCTCCTGCAATGAGGCTCCATTTTAATATTTTAATGTTCCATTATTTTAATGTTGTATTTTATTTTTGTTTTTAAGTTGTAATCACTCATCTTGTTTTTATTATTGCTTGTAAGCCGCTCTGAGCCTGGCCTTGGCTGGGGAGGGCGGGGTATAAATAAAAAATTATTATTATTATTATTATTATTACTTCTTCCCAGCATCTGCTGCGCCATCAACAAAATAAGCCACATAAATAATCTCTTTAACATCACATTTCCCACAGATTTACAAATAGTTTGCATTCACACCATCCAATTCTAGCCTCAAGAAACATCAGGGCTAGGGGAAACAACCACTAAAAATCTTAAGAAAGGCTCTATAGGAAATGATGCATCCTCTGTTATCTCAACTATGCCAGTCTGCCTAGAACTTTGGGAGCATGGCTAGCCTCAATTTCAAGTATCAGTTACATGAGAAATGAAAACAGGAACATATGTGGACAATTTTATTGCCTCATTAAACATGACGTAAATGCACAAGCAAGTATTTAATACTGCTTGGACCTTATCTTATGGGATCCATTCTCCCTCTCCTCATAATGTCAAGCTGAACAAGCCTTTTGGTTGTTGTTTTTCAAACTGACAGAAAACCAAAAACACAGATTAAGGAATGGGTAGCTCAGATAAAAGAAGTGGTTCAGCACCCCTCCATGAGACTGATCATTTCATTTTTTCTTGAGAATGCTATAAAACAAGATTGGATAACCTTTTTTTGGCCCAAGAGCTGCATTTACTGTTGGCCAAACCTCCAAAAGATTGGTGTGGTCACATCCACTCTTTCACACACAAACAGACCACAAACACACACCAATCACACACAAGTTTTATAATGTTATGAGTTGGGAGGGGAAGAAGGTTAAGGACCTTCTAACCAGCGAGTGTTAAAGCCATGTTAACTTCCTGGTAAGGTGGTCACCTGGCCATTAAGGGGAACAAATTAAGTGGATCAGTGTGAGATGGCAAATAGGTGGGGCACCCTCCCTCAACTCATGGATAGTTAGAAGGACAAAGCCAAAGTTGAGAGGAGAGAGTGAAGTGATGTTAGGTAGAAGAAAAGCAGCAAGATGGGGAGAGAGAGGGGGCAATGCCTGATTTCTGTTTTGAATCTGAGGCTGTGACTATGGGAGAAGCAAGGCCTTCTTGGGGTGTTGATACTGTGAACCCCTCCTTCATGGGCTCAGGTTGTATATATGTGTAAATAAACAATATATCATAAAAATACCACAGTCTCCTCTATGCATCATTCTGAATGAAAAATGAAAGCCTTGGTTATTGCCTGGAGCCTCTGGAATTTCACATCACTCAGAGATTGGGGTGGTGTGCAACAATAATAATAGGTTAAAAGCAAAATCTTTTTATAAATGTCAGCTTGAAGTAAAGCAAATTGGATACAGTGGTACCTCGGGTTACATATGCTTCAGGTTACATACGCTTCAGGTTACACACTCCGCTAACCTAGAAATAGTGCTTCAGGTTAATAACTTTGCTTCAGGATAAGAACAGAAATCGGGCTCCGGCAGCGCGGCGGCAGCAGGAGACCCCCATTAGCTAAACTGGTGCTTCAGGTTAAGAACAGTTTCAGGTTAAGTATGGACCTCCGGAATGAATTAAGTACTTAACCCGAGGTACCACTGTATAGGATTGCTGGATTATTATTATTATTATTATTATTATTATTATTATTATTATTATTATTATTATTATTATCTGCCCTTTTCCCTGACAGGGACTCTACAGCTAAAATAGAAACAGCTAAACACATTGGGTGTGGAAGAAATAATTAAAAAACAATAAAACATTAATAGAACATATGATCTATTAAAACACAGAACTACAGTACACATCATGTTAAAATGTACAATCAGTTTTAACAAATCAGTTTTCTTTTTTAAATAGCAGCTGCCTGTGCCCCCAAAACTGTAGTCCTAATTAAAAATATAAATATCAAACCCTCCAAGTTGCAATTTGCCCTGGGGAAAAGGGATATTTGGTTTTCACTGGGGGACTCAATTAAACCCTCTCCCCAATACTCTGTTGTTCGAATCCTGATTGGACCCTCCCCATGGCTGCTTTAAAATCAAAGAACAGATGCCTTAAATGTGAACATTCAGTAAAGTGAAGAGTTGAGCTCCCAGTAAGCAATCCCTTAGATGTGTTTGTGGCAATTTTTCCTCATAAGAATATACTTCACATATATAGCTTTTTTATCAGCTACCAATCTGAGCCTTGAAATGCATGAATGTGAAACAGGAAGTGGGAAGGTGGACACTCTTTCCCAGTTCCTCTTTCAGCTGTATGTTGTGTTGGCGTAATAGTGTTGCTGTGTTTAGTTTTTAATGAACTTTTTGTAATCTCTTGAACTATGTGGTTTCCAAGTCTTAGATCAGCACATCAGCAGCTGAACAGACAGCAAAGCACCTGACATGGTATGAGAAAAAGGGGAGAAATTTGAGACTGGGAATGCGATAGGAAAACAGACTGTGCAATGTGGAGAAGACATGGTGCTACAAGAGTTGGGAGAAATAAGGTACCAGAGAAACAGAGAGATGGAAACGCACACAATCTAGTAAAATGGATCCACTTGAAATTTCATAAGTTTGTAATGGGCTACCTGTCCCCAGGCAGACAGATACACCCTTCTATCAAGTCACATATCCCATCTGTCTCCACTGATTGAACCATGAAAATCAAAGATCTGGCCCTTTCTAGTACTGCCTTGGTGCAAAAACATGGATGTGAGGCACAGATCCCTATGGATTCTCGTAATTGTTTACAAACTATGCCCTAAAATCATGAGTCAAATCATAGGTCACCTCTAAGTGCATAGATATAATTGATTGACATCCTATGTAAAAATGAACCATGATGAGGATCCATGCCTTGAATCAGTGTTTTTGTCCCAGACACCATATCTATGATTTTTTACTTTGCAGTCTGCCAATGTAAGCTTTAATTTAACAGTTGCTGCTATAGGACCCTGTGTAACATCATGCAAATTCAAGAGGATTCATTTTAACATGGGCGTAGCCAGGAGAGGCAGAGGGGGCAGCTGCCCCACCTAAATCAAGTAAATAAATAGAAATCCTTAACTAACTGGCCAATTGCATCACAGATATCTCAGTTCTGCCCCCCAACATAAAGCCTGCCCCCCATAAAATAAATCTTGGCTACACCTATGCATTTTAACACTATTGAAGCTGTATTTTACCTCAAACCCTTGAAAAAGGAAACTGTATGTGTTCTCTCTCTCTCTTTGTAACTTTTGGGGGGGAGGGATGAAGAAAGAAAAGGAAGAAATTTGAAATGTGCTCATGGAAAGAAAAGGATTGGCAACGTGTACAGTAACCCACGCTTTGAAAATTATTCCACCAATATCTTTTCCTAATGACAGGTCATTTTTAGAACATCAATAGCATACAACACTGCTAAGGGTAATTTCACTGAAACTCGAAAATTATCAACATTCATCTAGAGAGAACCACTACACTTAGCATTTTGCCCCCTAAAAGATAATTTTTTTAAAAAAATAGTTTTAAAAAGTAGACATTACATTAATTACCAGCAAAATACTTCATTATCAACAAGAAATGTCTGGAAGTAAAACAACACCATGACTCTTTTTGTACTACTTCTTAAAAATAAGAATCAGTAAACAATATTTTTCATCATACTTAGTCACCAGACACATCTCCAATCTTAACTGCATCATTCTGTCACTGAGAAAGGGGGAAATTGCTTTAATAAATCTTACTGAAAAGGACAGGGATTTTGTTCAAAAGTTTACCAAATGGAATGAATCTGCAGAAATCACTTCAAGTAGCTTGTGAAAATGTCAGAAGAGACTCAACTTTAGAGGTCAGCTCTCTAGAGACTACTGAGTCTTGGCCTGTGGGCTTTTCACATGAAAATTGTTCCTTGCAGACACTGACTGATGCCCAGGGAATGTTAGGATTGTGGGAACTGGCAGTACTAGTAACAATGACAGACTGAACGGGAAACCAGTATATACAAAGTCTCTCTTCGCATTTCTTATAGCATAAGAGATGCCATCCCTTAGATAACATGTACATTCTCACCAAGGGTCAAAATTATTTCACACATCACATTACCCCCCCCCCAGCCCTACTCAAGTCTTTTTCAAAACATCAGGCACTGAGATGCTAGGATAGGGTAGACAGAGTTGTGAAAAAGAATTTTTAAAATCCACTGAAGTTATAGGAGTGTGGTGGAGTCTCCTTCTTTGGAGGTCTTTAAACAGAGGCTTGACAACCATATGTCAGGAGTGCTCTGATGGTGTTTCCTGCTTGGCAGGGGGTTGGACTCGATGGCCCTTGTGGTCTCTTCCAACTCTATGATTCTATGATTCTATGATTCTATAGGAGACAACCCTGGATCATGCTGTGTAACCAGTAAATCTGAATCAGTGTAGTATTTAATTGATGCTTAAATTAGAGAGAACCAATGTTCTGTCAGGGCTACATTCAGAAACCCACAAGTCTGTGCACAGCTGTGCACTGACCACGTTAATCTGGTGTAGGTAGCATTTGAAACCAAACTCAAGAGTACAATTTCATTATTGTGGAATTGAGGAGCTGGAGGTGTCACTCCTTTCAACCTTAAGATGACATGTACTAGGAACACATAAGGGCTGAAAGAAATGAGCCAAAACTTTAAGGAATCGTATGACAGGCTTGCCCAACATGATATATGGAAGTCATTCAGGATCATATATATTTTGCCCATTTAGAGTCTCTGCCAGGATGAAATTGTGTCTTAACCTGTTAAGTTGCCAGTCCTAAACTTAGGGAAAAGGACCTTCAAGAATCAAAATCCAAGATAGGTATCAAAAGCCTTTTGATGAACGTGTTTAAAGGTGTTACATTTTTGGAATGTTGATCTTATCTACTTGCTGTGTACAACAAACAGTTCAGAAGACAGATAATTTCCTGCAGTCTCCTAGTCCACATTTGATCCCAAGCTAAGAAGACAGACGAACCCCTTATATGTGTTTTTATGACGGAATCAAAAAAGCTGTTCATGGTTGTACCCATGACCCACTGAACTCTATTAGACATGATGTACGATGTTATTTTTAAACTCCAGATGTACTGGTAAAACAGCAACAGAGTATTTTTTTTGTCTGACTGTACTCACGACTATTTAAAAGTGTGATGAATTCATTTTAAAAAAGAAACAAAACAAACAAAGTGGGGGAGATTTCCCCCTGCAAAAAAAATCTCATAACTAATTTCTCAGAAAATCTTATTCCCTCCACCCAATCCAAGAAACCTATTACAGCTTTAGCAGTTTAATTCCCTTTTCACCCTCTCCAGTTTTCTCCCCCTCCCCCTCAACTGGCACCTCACCATACCATATGCCCTGAGAACTTAAATGTCCTCATTCTCCTATGTTTAAAAAGCAAACCATCAAGATCTTCCTTCGAAGTTAATATCAAACCTGACTGTCCATTATCTTGCCCCTCAGAAAACATCCTCAAGTATCAAAACTGCAGTGAGAATGCCCATCACCTCTACGAGACAATAGCAATGGATTCCTGCCAGTTGTTACCATAGTACTGTTAAGACACAAGGAGAGTTCTTGTCAGAACAGATCCACAACGAAATAGGAAAATGAAGATAAAAGACTGAGTACTGAATGTACAAACCAACCTTTTTTAAAAAATAAAAAGCTAGAAACTACCAGTTTGACTCGCATATGATCAAATGAAATAAAGCACTGCACATAGTCACACTCGCCAACTTTCTGAAGGTGTCTTCTTTCAGAAAAAGTTTACTCTTAATATGAGCTGCAGAATCAAGTCACAACATGCAGAGGTTGAATAATTTGTTTCAGGCTGCAAAGGAAACTACAATAAATACCTGTCCAAATTCTAGGTTGAAAAGAGTGCTGGAAGTCCTGGAAGAAATCCAGTCTGTTCAGAATAAATCACCAATAAGATGCTAGAAAATCTAAGCACTCATTTTCAAGTTGTGAATCAACTTGGAAGCATTTCTTGTACAAACCCACTGTGCTACTTCCTTATGCTGAAGAGCCAAAGCCAAGAAAATTAGATACATGCACAGCATGATCCTACACTTGTTTTCTCAGAAGTAAGTCCCACTCTATTCAGCCAGACTTTCTTTTTAACAGAGCTTTTCAAAACTACAGCCTTATTTATGCTGCTCTTAGGTGCTGGTGCATCCAATGCTAAGTATTTATGCATAAGCATAGCAAGCCTTAAGTCTGAACAGACAAGGGTATCTAAAGATAACTGATCTGATTCAGAGAAGATGCTTCCATGTGCAGGGCAGGAATACAAATGTTGCCTGTCAGCACTGCATTACTGCCAATGGAATGTGCATTTGGATCTGCTCTCATGCTCTAATCTCCTTCTCTTTTCCACATAAGGATCTTTTCATCACAAAACTTGACATTCTGAAATTCTACATATGTAGAATTGAAATTAATAGACATAACTTAGGTCCATTGATTTCAATGGGTCTACTTTAAGTAGGAATAACACTGGATACAATTCTAACATTTTCTGATTAAATGAAGCTCCAGTTTCTCATAAAATTGATACAGTTAGAGCACGGTGAAGTATCATTATGAGAAAGACTATGCTGGATTAGAGAGTGTTAACTTTTCTTCATGGTTCTGTTTATCCCTCTATAAAAAGGTGCAACTCGTCAAGGGATTGTTAAAGAATTTCCTTCATACCTTACAAAACGTAATTTTCAAGATGGCTCAACCAGCCATTAAAACCATCTCAAAATTAAAAAGAAGAAACAGTGATCAATGGTAAAACCTCACCTAACAATCACAAGTAAACATCCTCAAAAAAAAACCACAAAAAATCCATAGCAACATTAAAGAGATTAATAATTAAAAGCATTAAAAAGTCCAGACAATAAAAATATCTCCTGCAAGAACCTAATCAAATCCTATAGGAGAGCATTCCTGAAGAAGATACTCAGGAATCCACCTCACTTTTTGACAGCAGAGGGTCTCTGACAACTATTGGTTGCATCCAACACTGTACTCCTTTCACACGACACAACTTTGCCCTCTCTCCCCTTCTACCCATCAACATCTAGAGGGAATCCTCTGGAGCAGATGTCAGGAGGGGCTTGCAGGAAAGGAAGAGGAAGTCCCATTGGATACAACTCAATCCTTCTAAGTGAGCAAGTCTGTGTGAATGGTTCCTTTGCTTTAAAAACTTGGGTCCCAAAAGGTATACAACTTTAGATGTTAAAGATTGAGACCAGCACTTTAAATTAAACAGATCAGAGGCCAGTAAGGTGGTTTCAACACTGGTCAGCTATGTTCTGACTGATCGGTTCCAGTCAATAATCAGGCTGTTGTGTTTCAAACCAACAGACATTTATGAGTAAGCTTTAGAGGAAGACCCACGTAAAATGCATTGCTGAAATCTGGATGTTACAAGGAAATGTGAAACAGTGGTGTTGACAACTGTATTGTTATTCTTGTACACTGCTTCTGCTTCAGATGGTAGGATTTGCTATTGCTCTTTACTTGATACTTTCTAACCCCATTCCAAAAATTGTCCTCAGTTGCCTCCATGTTAAGTTATTATAGAAATTTTAAAAGACAGTAGAATTGTTTACGGTTAGGAGTGCACAAATTATAGCCAGGTATCTCTTTAAGGTAAACCCAAATGCCTCAGAACACAGCTGCAAGTACATAGGAAACAACTGTACAGGGAACAAGCAGCAGATGACCACATACAAATGTAAGCTTTGCTAAACAAACGCAAAGAATGAAGACCACACCAAATGGAAACATGTTTCAGTTTTAGAACAGACATGCCCTGATTAAAATCTCCTGTCTCTTAGCCAAAAGAAACAGAAAAGGAAGAGATAAAACTAGCAACCACTAAGTTCCATAAATGCCCAATAAAGTAAATGTAAAACTGATAACTCCAAAACTAGATATTAATATTTTTAGAAGTACTCAGCATTCATCAGATGTGCTGAATACATTAGGCAAGCACTGGATGAACACCTGGTATTTCAAGCAGGGAAACATGTATAAATGTTTATGATAGAGTATATGGCATATTTTGCAACATTATTGGACAACATTCAGATATTCATTTTTTCAGTGGGCGTAAAATCACAGAACACTTAAATAAAAAAGTAACAATTCAGTTTTGTTTAATAGCTACACCAAATATCTGTCATATTTTGTACTCACCGTTCTTCCTTTCATTGAGGGGAGGCAAACATTGGATGGGTTGCAAGGAGAGTTCCTGAAATTCATGAGCAACTGCCTCACTGTGTGGACTAGGTGCTAGGCGTGGTAATAATCCTGAATCATCTTCTGGCTCTACAGTTCCCAAGTGTTCCATTGTGTTCAAACAGCTGGAAATATTGACAACAGAGGACAGTTTAGTGCCAACAATTTGTCAAAATTGATCAAAAGTAATCACATGCAGATATTCAATAACTACACCTAGATCCACAAGTTATTCTTACCTTCAAAGCCTCCTATCATCATGGCCCCTTTATCTCTCTCCTCCTATGGATACCTATCTTTACCCATTCATAGCTCCTTCCAAAAGTCTTCTGTTCCCTCAGACAACTCTGTTCATTCTCCTTTGCTCCCCCCTATGCCCAAAACAGTAGGCTAGAACACCTGTGTGTTGCACCAGAAGCGATTTAGTCATGCTGGCCACATGACCCCGAAAGCTGTCTGTGGACAAACGCCAGCTCCTTCTGCCTGAAGCGAGATCAGCGCAGCACCCCATTGTCACCTTTGACTGGACTTAACCATCCAGGGGTCCTTTACCTTACCTTTACCTACTTCAGAACCCTTTGCAAAACCTTCTTTTATCTTGAAGTCTTTGGGCCCAGCCCCCTAGTTCCCATAATCTATTGAAACTAAGCTTAAGGTAAAAGAAATAAATGCAAAACTTCCCATTTCCCCTGGATATTTCCCCCCACAGGGAGGAACTGATGCAAGGAAACTGGAAATTGCAATCAGGTAAAATATTAAGTTCCCCCCTTCCCATTCCTCACCATTTCTCCACTTTCAATCTTAAAACGTGTCATGAGGTTCAGTTTGCATATGCAGTTTGGCTCTCAATAAAACAATAAAACAAAGTATGTATTCACATAGCAAGTTAAGAACAGCCCAACTGAGTACCATTTTTCACAGACACCATAATCTGTATCTGAAGAAGTGTGCATGCACACAAAAGCTTATACCAAGAACAAACTTAGTTGGTCTCTAAGGCAGTGTTTCCCAAACGTTTTTGGGCAACGGCACACCTGCTTACCGGAAAAAAATCTCGCGGCACACCACCATTAAAGCCCCGCCCCGTGACGTCAGCGCGCAGCGTCACGCCAGGAGGGACGCACAAAAGTGAAAGTTTTTTCCCTTCCCCTTGCCGGGGTGGGAGGAGGCAGCAGAGCGAGGGACTAAGGGACGGCGGCAGCTGAGGCGGCGGCGGCTGTTGTGCTGGTGGCGGCTATAGCGGGCGGAGGAGGAGCCGTCGCCGGGAGTTGCTGCTGCTGCTGTTGCTGCTGCTGCCCGGACATGCCGGCCTCCTCCTCCTCCGCTGTCTCGCAAGCAACCCACCCTCCCCCCGCTTCCCCAGACCGTCTCCCCCCCCCCACCGCCGTGTCCCCTACCTGTGCTGCAGCCCCACTAGCCCCAGCGTGATCACATGGGGCACGTCCAGCTCCGTGGGCCACAGGCCGGAGGCGATGCACCCGAACACGCCGCACTCCTCCCGAATCCCCAGCTCCTCGAATTCCATGGTGCCCGAGCGAACACGTGTTGTTGTCAGCGCAGCTGCTTCTGTTATTGCCGCTGCTGCCTCCTGCCGCCGCCGCCTGGGTTTGAGGGGGGGGGCGGAGGAGGAGGAGAAGGAGGCGGCGGCCTCAGAGGCGCGAGTTCCTCTCCGCGCCCACCCCTTGCGCCCGCCTCATTTACATGCATACATTACCAAGGGGCGAAATTCTCCGCCTCGGGGCTGCTCCGCGTGGTGGAGTTGGTTTCCCCACCCCAGAGGAGCAGAGCAAGAGAGGTCGCCTTCGGGGCGGGGGGGGGCTACTTTGTATCTGCCTTTGGACACAAGTTAGCTCCCGCTCGCTCTTTCTCTCTCCCCACAAGTTAACTTTGTTTCCCTCTCTCTTTCTCTCCGCGCGCGCGCGCGCTTCTGAGAGCGAGTTTTGCCCAGTGGCTCCGAGAGTGTAAACGGCTGGCTGAAGTGCTGAGGAGACCGCGAAGGGCGGAGGGAGCTGGGCTTTGCGCGCGACGGAAGGGGTTATTCCCCCCCCCTTATGGAAACGGGGTTTGAGGGAATAAGGGGTAGGGAGGAGACTTCGGTTTTTGCGCGACTGAGCAGGGGAAGGGGGCGTCGGCGGGCGCTCGCCTCAGATTGGAGAAACGCTACCAAAGGGTTGTGAGCGGGGTGGGTGGGTGTGTGTGTTAAAAACATCCCTCCCTCCGTGGGTGGAGGAAAGGGGGCTGGGAGGCAGGATGTGGCCCCGGCGGAGAGCTTTAGGTGGCCCAACCCCTTCCCTTTCCCAATGAGGTGGAAGCATTGGCGGGTTTCTGCAACCGCGCCCCGCCCCCTTCCGCCGTCCGTGCCTCCCCTCCCTTCGTACGCAGCCCCAAAAGTGCCTCCGGACTCCGAACGCGCTTCTTTTTCGGGTCGCTTCCCTCTCGCGCGCTGCTCACTTGGTTTTGTTCTCTCCTAGGCGCCCGACTCGCCCGCCTCCCTCCCACGGCACACCAGCCGGTGTCTCACGGCACACTAGTGTGCCGCGGAACACCGGTTGGGAAACACTGCTCTAAGGTGCTACTGGACTACACACACACACACACACACACACACACACACACACACACTGCGTCAGACCAACATGGCCACCTATCTGAATCTAGAACCATAATCTGAGTAATTTTTTTAAGGTGTCAAAGGAAGCCCAGGTGACTTTAAATACCTTTCTCCATGGGGACCACATAAGAACTAATGTTAATTATGTATACAGGTGATTGCAAATGACTGAACAGAAAAGGGACTCTTCTTGGCTACTGCTGGTAGATGCCTTGATGAAAATGTCAGTGCAAAACACTACTGCTATGAAAGAGTAAACTCCATACTAGGGATTCATAGCAAAGGGATTGAAAATAAAACCACCCATATTATAATGCTGTTATACAAACCTGTAGTTATTAAAGCATGAGCAAATATATACATTTCTTGTCTTTTTAATAGACACAAAGGCAAAAATAATAATCAAATATTGGGATTTGTTTTACAAACTGTCTCCATACAACTCTTAGTTTCCATACAACTCTTAACAGCTGTCCAGCTAAAGTAAGGAGCTACTAATATTAACAGCATATTATTATTATTTTTTTTAAAAAGCTTTCTGATTCCCAAGTGGAATATTCTGGCTACATATTCTCTTTCATAACCTCCCATCAAGTTAAGAGTGAGCCCTTTAAAGTTCTTACATAATTTCTCAAAACTCCCATTAATAGGAGCTAAAGTAAAATGTTGCTTATGATAAGATTCTGTGGGTGTATCATTTGCAAAGCTTTTATCTTTGTATGTCTATGACTCATCTCTCCTCTTGAAGCCTTTTTTATTATCCAGCCTTGCTTGCCTTCTATTCCACAGTCAAATGTTCTTTCTGTCCTAGCCAAGGTCACTAATGAGTGCCAGTAAAATTCATATATACTACTGTGGCCTTGATTTGACAAGAAACACTACTGTATAAGCAGTATAAAATTTGTGTAGTGGCCATTCTTTAAGTCTGGAAGATTCATTAGGATGTGTCAACACTGTTTGCCACCAGGTGGGCTGAGGATGGTTGTGAGGGGTGGGCACTGAGTCACCCCCATTACCTAGTGACATTTGGATTTATTGTGGCTAACCACCACCATTTGCAAGGGTATAGAAATTATGCAAGTAGTCCACTCCAGGAGACCTCTCTCTTAATGTCATGTTCTTTCAATTTCACATCAGGACAACTGTAACTGATGCAGTGGAGTAAAAAGTGCATTGTGTTTCCTCTTCTATTTCTCACTGGCCATTTGATTTCTAACAGCATTCCCTATATTAGCTCTAAGTCCAAGCCTGAATAATTTCCCATTTTAATTTCACAATCTGTACTCTCCGTCGCCTGGCCCTTTCCCCACAAGTTTGGCACTTTTTTACAGCTTCAGGTAGCTCTTTGCCATGTAATATTCAGTTTTGTCTCCCTAAGTTCTTAGCAATTCCAATCTATTTCAGATGGGAATGTGGGACTTTAAACTCAGATCTAACTGTTGCTGAGATCTTTGTTTCACTGTCCATGTTTTAATGCATTTCTTTCAGTTCAAGCATCAGGTCTGATAAGCTGATTTATTAGCAGATAAAACCAGGAGCTAGAAAATTATGTGTTCATCTTGCTGGCTATCAAGCCACTCCACCATCACCTCCCATACTCCCACAGCCAGGCTATTAAATGGAGATGCTTACTTGGAGCATGTAACTTCCCTGTTGAAACAACTGCACTAGCTACCAATTTGTTTCCAGACCCAGTTCAAAGTGCAGGTGATTACCTTTAAAAGCCTTTGCAGATTGGAAGGCTTTTCATCTGAAGCGCTGCCTTCTTAACAGTCAACTTTTTAAAAAATGTGTAGTGTACATGCTTTCAACCATCTGCTCACCCATGGTGTGCTGGAGTCTCAAGTCCCACAATTTATCACCAGAAGTAACATTTGATGTTTGATTCATAGGATACCAGAGTGGCACAGGGGCCACTTCCTGGTGGGTCAGATGCAGAGATATTCCAGTTAATGTTTTTTATTATAGAAGAAACACATTTTCTTCTGTCACAGTGCCACTACCATCTGTGCTTTAATGTTCTCTGCTTAAGCACATGTTTAACAATTCCACTGAAATAAATTGGAGATTAAAGTGTATAGCACTGGTTAGGTCAAGCTTTATATTATTATTATTATTAATAATAATAATAATAATAATAATAATATTAAAGCTATAATAATTCAACTAAACAAAGCCACATTCACATTGGGAGTCAAGAGCATCATTTAGCTGTGAAAGAGGTTAGGTTCTGGTGGTAGATATGAAATTCCTAGCGGTTAAAACCTCTAGGACTAACCACATGTTTGGGATCCCAACCACTAGTTTTGCCAGATGGGGAGAGAGCAGAAATGTAGAGCAGCCTTCCTTCAACTTGTTGCCCTCTATTCGTTTTGGACTACAATGCACATCATTCCTGACCATTGGCCATGCTAGGTGGCACTGTTGGGAATTCAAAGGATCTAGAAGGCTGGGAAAGCTTAGTGTAAAAGTGTGTAAAGCACAGCTAATTCTGTAATATACAATTTCAAATAAAGAAAATTCATAGGGAGCCTAGACTACCAGGTTAAAGAACTGAGGGGTAGGGTTGCTAAAGCACATTAATTCATGTTTCCTTAACTTATATGCTATTTTTGGCAGCGGGAAAGCAGATTTTGGAGATTTCCATGCTTATGTTCCAGAAAATGTGCTTCTTTGTACATTATAAACAGTCAAGTGCATCTCTAAGGTTAACTATATTTACATGTATAGAAAAAGAGAAGTGGCTTTGGGGTTTAATCAAATTTACAATCATATGTAGCTGCTAACTGCTTAATAATTAGCTTTTAGAAAGCATAGCTTGTCATAACCCTGCTCCCATTTTATGACATTATACATTCCCCAAACTCCCACATGTTCATTGAAATAGATACATCATTAGGAGAATCTTTTCAGAGCAGAATTCCTATTAAAATTCTTACACAAATGTAAATTGCTTAGTGACTTCAGCACCATTTCCATCAATAAGATAAAATTCAATTTAATTGCATATGCTCATATGGAACTAAATTCCACTAAAATCAATGAGACATGTTAATAAATGTACATGAAATTAGAAGTGTACCAGCAGCTTTGCTGTACCTTTGCCTCCATTTGAAATTAAACTGCAGGGAAACAATAAATTAGGACACTTTAAAATGCCAAAAATTAATCACTTGCTAAGATGCATTTTGGAAATCCAAATTTCTTCTGACTGAAATGTCAAATTATCTGCATATAAATGAAGTTAGGCTTTATTTGACTTTTCTATTATATTTCTTATTTTATTCATAAAGGGGTACTTATGAATTCTAATATAAACTTGGAAACAGAGTCACAGTACCTAGCAACAGTTGCTCCAGTTACTCTCACTTCTTATTGCTATGGATATACGCAATATAAAAAGAGCATTGATTGGAGGAAAACAAATGTTATGAACCAAGGCAAAATTAGGCAAAATAACTCTTGCTCTCTTCGACAACTGTTACAAAGGGCATGTGAAAAATAGGAAGGCCAAGAAAGTGATCAATGGCTTTACCATAAATTCCAAAACATAGCCTTCAACATGGAATGTAAGAATATAAGAATAGCCTGCTGGATCAGACCAATGGCCCATCTAGTCCAGCATCCCATTCTCAGAGCATCCCATCAACCAGGTGCCTGTGGGAAACATGAGCACAAGAGCACTTGCTCCTCCTGTGGTTTCCAACAACTGGCATTTGGAAGCCTTGCTGCCTCCAACTGAGGATATTCCAAGGAAAAGAAGCATTCAAAAATTATATGCAGCAAGTTTTAAACTGTCATAGATAGCTCTAGAAAAGATAGCACTATGTTTTTCTCCAGGTTCTCATATTTATTTATTGCATTTATATCTCACCCTTCCTCCGAAAGCAGCCCAGGGTGGCAAACACACCCATAATTTAAATATGAAAAAATACTAAAACAATTAAAATATCCTAAAAACAATTATAGTTAAAACATTTAAAAAGCAGCTGCAGTTAAAAGCATTCTAAAAGCAGTTCCAGTTAACAACATTGTTTCATGAAGTGATCTCATAGTTCCCAGGAACAGTTTTCTTCAGTCACCAAAATGCCTGGGTAATACACAGGAGTGTTTCCAAATGCCTCTTGAAAGTTAATAATGATGGGGACAGCCACATCTCACTAGGGAGGGCATTTTATAAACAGGGAAACACCAGCTTTGACTGAAGCCAGCACCAAAGTTTTTAAAGTGCCAACCTTACACAGAACTGATTTAATATTTTAAATGCCTAGACACCAGAAGCAGATCTTTAGGCATTTAAGCCCCAGATATCTGAGGTTTTCCAGCCCTAATTCACTATCAGAAGAAAAGTCTGATAATACATATGAATTATGTGGCAAAGAAGGTAAAAAACAACAATACAAATAATATTTGCTGCCAGGCCTATCACTTTTAACAGCAAAACGTGTTCATTCACCCATTACTTGACACTCCAAATCTACATACTAATGACCACCAATATTCCACTACATATAATCTTCTGATGCCCAAGCATCTGCCAAAAAGATACAGGAAGTTCCCAACTGTCAAATTCCAATACTGCAATCTTAACAAAGCTAGTGAAACTGATGGGTACTAGTTCACAAAAGTTTGCTTGCATAGTTTTTGCTTAGGGAAAAGTCACATACGAAAAGGTGCCAGGCTGTTTCATTGTAGTTAGCCTTTACAACAGCCTTCTCAAACCGGGTACCCTTCATATGTTTTTGATTACAACTCCCATCAGTACTAGCCAACATAGTCAATGGTCAGGGATGATGGGAATCACCTGGAAAGCACCAGGCTGGGGATGTTTTGCACTCAGTACTTCCAAAGACCTTTACATATCTTAGGCAAAATATACAGCAAGAAAGAGAAAGTGCACAACAATGGTCCAGTTCAGATATCATGACATCTACACTTTGCTATTCCATGTACAAGCATTAGCGGACACTGGATTCAAAATGAACTGAAACACTAACTCCATATTCCATTCATATCCAAGTTCATGAATATCCAATTTACAACACTGCAATAAACACTTATAAACTACTATTATGGATTTAGCTTTCTGCAAAATCCAACTATTTTCTCCAACACTATAGGAGATGCTGAGGCCTTCAAAGCTGACAGTTCATAAAGAGACACCACTGATTTCTAAAAGCATCATCACTGATTTCTAAAAGCAATACAGGCAATGACTGATTAATGCACGTCTGAAAGACACATGCACAGCACCCAACCTGGAATTGACAGAAAAGATCACAAAGCACATCACTAAAAGGGCATAATGAGGGGAACAGGAGTGGGGCATAATGAGGCATAACAGGGTAGGGTGTGTTCATATGCGTCCAGTCAATTCATGTGGGGGCTGGGAATGGAATCCCCACATGAAATGGTCATAAACTCTTATGCAATATTTCCTCTCCTTCACAGTATTTTCATGTATTTTCTTAATGCTGATAGATGTTTACTGAGCTTTTAATAAACAGTTAAATTTCTTTATGATTTCATTGTTATGCTTAGCTATCAAGCTATTTCCATTTATGACAAATTTGCAGGTGCTGCTCTGTTTATTCACATCCAGCAAGCCCTTGATTCAAACAAAGCAAGGAAAACGTTAGAATTAAACTACAGAGGAAGGAAATTCATGTTTGTTTCCTATGTGCACAACAGGACACTTTTCCAGCTGCTTTTGAGAACATCTCTCCTGTACATGGACTTCTGTGAATTACATTTATTCTAATAGTGTAAATACAGTAGCACAATTTTCTGTGTTCGGAGACAAAGCAAAACAGGCATTTATCTGGAAAAGAAATCAGTTTCCAGCAGTAGCAACAACAACAACAATCAATGCAGGATAATATACCATATCTTTCTGTGTATAACACACATAACCTGTATAAGTCGACCCCTATTTTGGGTGGCTCAAATTTAAGAAAATGGAGGGAGATGGCCCAGAGTTGTTGAGAGTTTTGGGGGGAGGGTTGCACAAAGTTATTGAGCTTTTTGGGGGGCGGATAGCCCAGAGTTGTTGAGCTTTTTTGGGGGGATTGCCCAGGGATGTTAAGCTTTTTGGGGGGGATGCCAAAAATCACTAATCAGAATGAAAATGCTTACAATCGCTCACATCGCAGAATCCAACAAGTGTGCCCGCTCACCAATCGCACACCCATTTGCCACAGCAGCAGCCAATCCAAAACAGCCCTTTCCATAGCAACCAATCACCCACACAATTACCGTAGCAGCAGCCAATCCAAAGCAGCCCTTGCAGCAGCAACCAATCACACACCAAATCGCCGCTGACAAGCTCCTGCTCGCGGCTGCAACCAATCACCCGTCCCCCCATGCACTATCAGTGTATAAGACAACCCCCATTTTCAAACATTATTTTAAAGAAAACCTCGTGTTATACACGGAGAAGTACGGTATATTGAAGCTTGATCAGTTGTTAACAGATCAACGGGGGAACTTAAAAGTAGTTATGTAACAAATAACACAATATCCATTTCAGGCAGAATAGTTTGCAACCAAGGTAACACCTAAGAATCTGCTTCCATGGAAGCTAATTGTATCACTTAATTGCAACACTTGCAAGTGCTACTCAAAAACAGCAATTCAGTTAATAATTAGATTTCAGTTTAATATGTATATTGAATCTCTTTCTCATATGCCTTAATGAAGGATGATGTACAGAGAAAAACATGCTTCTCCATACCTGCTTTAAAAAACACAGAAAAAGGACTTTAAACATATTTGCACAGCTATTTTCTTAGGTTATAAGATGAAGGTAGTATCCAAAGTGTTGAGAACACCTATGTATCTTTAATAGTAATGCTGCTCATACATTGGTTTCACTGAAAATTCCCAGAATTCACACTATCACACCAGGTTCAATGCACACCACATCTTCTATTTTGAGATTAATATTCTATTAAAAGCAAAACCCAAAATCCCTAACTGCATAAGCACATGGCTGAGTATTATGCCTAAATTCATTAAATTTTGAATCCCAGGAACCAAAACCATCCATTATAAAATCCTTCTTAGCTGGTAAGCTCACAATTAACTACATTTCTATATGCCATTGCCAACCTCTTTAAGAAGGGACAAGGAAAGGTTGCACTTGGTTCAATGAAAATGTTTACTCTTCAGTTGATTTAAGATAAATGCACATTTTTCACCAACTGGACCCCTAAATGGGTATTTAAAAATCAAATTAAAGACTCTATTACTAGCTAGATGTGTGGACGTCAGACAAGTATATGATAATAAGACCAGAGAGGCCCAAGTTCATATTCCTACTCCAAAATGTAGATCACTAGGTAACTTGGGCCAGTCCCTCTCTCACAGAGCAACTGAAATGGAGGAGGGAGAGAAAGAGAGAGAGAGATGGGACAGTGGAAGAGAATAATGTACACTGCCTTTAGCATTTTCAAGGAAGGGTTGACTATAAAATGATACAAAATGAAGCAATAGAGTTTTGGCAGCATGTGATTATTACAACACCTTTGATGGAAGTGCATACTAGGTTTAACTTCACCTTAGAGATGACACTCTGTTTTTCAGGGATGAATACATATCCCAGCAAAATGAAACCTCGTACCCAGATAAACAAATGGATCTTGTGAAGAGCCCTGACTGCTTAAATACTCACATTCTAACAATGGAAAGATGTCTCATCACTAGGGCTGAGCAATATCCGGTTTTCAACATCGCAATATACTGATATATCATGATGTCTGGAATAAGGATGGAACTATGTAGAGATGAACGCCTTCAGTCTATTGATACAAGACCTAACCTCTTCTGCTTTCTTGCTTGTGGCACACTGTATTATGCAAATATGAAGGACCCTGCTACAGCATTGGAGACCAGATATGGTAACTTTCAAGTTCCTGGAATTTGTTGAACATATCTTAAAAAAAAATAAACTGGGTACAAGTACTTATAAAAGTTGAGTTGTATCCCATATTAGTCCTATCAAGCATAGGTTGCATTGTACAGTTTATTGTTTTGACCATCATGGTCATAGGATACACACACACAATACTGAGTATCAGTAATAATCAAAATATATTTTTACATTAAAATATACCAAAATATTAAATACTTGATTAACTTACTGATATATTGATTTCAACGGGTTTACTCTGAGTAAGTTAGTTGGGTAATACCCATTAAGTTCCTTCTTTGTTTTTTTCTACCATTGTGTTATTTTGGCTTTTTGTTTTTAAAAAAACTAAGCCAAAAGTGATCTGACACCTTAAAACAAAAGATTACATGTTGAGGTGGAGTTGGAGACTGAGAATGCCTAATGGTATAGCATTTGTGAAGCTAATTGGGCATGAACCTAATTATCTCTTTGACAGATGTCCACTGGAAGTTTTAGGACAGAAATACAATAAATATTTTGTGGCCCACTGAATAATTTGAGGAAACTTGGTCATCAATCTGCAGCACCATGTAAATATTGTATTTTTAAAAATGGGAAGCAGTGGAGAAAGAAGAGAAGGCATATTCTTCTAGGCACCTTTCAAATGTGTAAAGTTTAAAGTGGAAATACATAGAAAAGTGACAATAAAGAGCAAAATAAAGCAGTGTCATCCTGCTGAAAACAGTGGCTTATGGTTCTTTAGATTCTTGTTAGGTCCTAACTTTTTGAAGGGCTGTGCCACTAATACAATATTTGTGATTCTCCATAAAGGACTAAGCAGCTCTATTTATTTCAGAACTGCATCTATGGTAACAACAGAGCCTTGACAACAACTGCAGATCTCTCTCAAGCATTTTAAAGGAGGTGGGGAAAGGATAGCTATATATTAACATTTATTTTCAGTATTTGCTTATCTACCAGTATTTGCTTATCTGAGTGAACAGAGATGTGTGTGAATTACATTGCATGGCAATCAGACTATCCTTCCATAGCACACTGTTTCCCAACCACTGTTCCGCGGCACACTAGTGTGCCGCGAGATGTTGCCTGGTGTGCCGCGAGATGTTGCCTGGAGGGAGGCGGGCGAGTCGGGCGGCGAGAGGCGGGGCGGCGGCGGCGAGGAGAGGCCGCCCAGCGCGGGGCTCTCGCCGTCTGCCTGCCTGGCTGCCTGCGAGCTCGGCGGGCAGCGCCTCCGTCCGCAGCGCCCGCCTCGCGGCTCTCATTCCCTGCCCCGCCAAAGCTCACCCAGCCAAGCCGCTCTCTCCTTCCTGCCTCGCTTTGCTGCCTCCTCCCCCCCCCACCCCCAAAGCTTGGAGGTTCCCCGGCAAGGGGGAGGGAAAAAAATTGAAACTTACACTTTCGTGCGTCCCTCCCGGCGTGACGCTGCGCGCTGACGTCACGGGGCTGTAATGGTGGTGTGCCTCGAGATTTTTTTCATCAAACAAGTGTGCCTTTGCCCAAAAAAGGTTGGGAAATGGTTTCATGCAATGCCTGAGCTGCTATAATGTATTTTCCATACTTCTTTTCTTGTGTGTGGAACAGGGCTTCTGTGCATGGAATCCATTGTTGGGATTCAAAATAGGATGAGAATTGTCCAATGATAACCTCACAAACACTACCCAGCCGCATAGTATTACAACAGTATTACAAGGTGGGTGGCAAACATGTATTCACATCTGCTGTCATAGGCCACTTATTGTGAGCATCTATCTTCAGACAGGAACCAAAGTGTTTTGGAATATTTATGGTAATCAATGCAAGTAACTGTTAATATCCATTTCAAAGTATGCATTTATCCAAAATGCAGAATGCATGTTCATGCTATATATAAGTACACTTCCACACACAGATTTCATCCCCAAGGATAATATTTTGACTGCATCACAGTTATCTCATATTAATTTAGTTTCTACTCAAACTAGGACTTTTGGTTGGCATTATCTGCTGCCCAGCCTTTTTTGATTGCAGTAGTTTTTGTTCTGGCTTTGATCAAACTTTCATTGCTCACAGATTAGTTGTGATCTGTCTTGAGTGCCTCAGAGCCCTTTAAAATAAATATGTAACGAGTATCCACTTATTATTATCCTTTCATAGCCCAATGTGTTTTCTCAGAAGTAAATCACCCCAAGCTAAATAGGACTTATTTCCTGTTAACTTACACAGATGCAGATTTACCAGCAAAAAGTCTCCATGAATGCAGACAAATTTCAAGCCTCTAAGAACAGCATATTCGATTACCTCATTGCTACTAAAATAAAATCACCATTAATGTAGGCTCCCCCAATGCGTAAATCTCCACTTTGACTTGGGATGCAAACAATCCTTGCAAGCTAAATAAACGGTAAATAGGGAGCTAACAACAGAATCTTACACATGTTTACTCAGACATACATTGCACTGTACTCAGGGGAACTTACTTGCTGGAAAATGTGTTTAGAATTGCAACCAAAAACATGCATAGGATCAAGCTCTAAGACATGCCACAGCATGAACTGTGACAAGACACATATTGGGTCTGGAGTCCACAGCTCAGAAAACTACAAGCAGCACAGAGGACAAAACTGTGGGCATCATGCCTAGATTTGGCACAAGACATCAGTTTCAGAACTTTCTTTTTATTTTTAATGCCGGCACTCAGGTTTGAAACATGTGCAGTAATAACATCTCTGTTAAAGTGGAGGCCATGTTTCCTCTCACCACTGAGAAATTTCAGCCTGGAGCCAAAGACCTAGGATTAGCATAAAAGATTTCTGAGCAAGATACTGGAACTTCCAGGCAGGCTGGGAGCTTCAACACCTTTTATTTGAAATATTAAGTGCACTGAGTGGAACATTTTATTCAACATGCAGAGAGAAGGTTGATGTTTTTAAAATTACTTTGGAGCTATTGATTTTTTAAATATATCAATACAGTTTAAACATGAACTACATTATTAATTTCGTGGCATATTTCTAATATTAGAACATTACAGAAAATGCAGCGTGTCTTGCTAAAGATACCTATAAAAATGTACTTGTTTTATGAAATCACTGCTTAAAGATTTGTTTAAGTTGTGCAGAATGCAGCCTTTGTCTTTCTTATGATTTGTTTGGGTTTCACAATTTAATCAAACCTTACGGGGTAGCATAACTAGAGGCCCCTCTCTCACATTCCTACTGGCACTATGCCCAGAGTTAACCTAATTTTCAAAACACTTTGAGAAGTGGCTTGTCAGATGTCCAAACATTAATAACCTGAAAATTAATTCCACATTCATTTGGCAGGGAAGTGCATAAATACAAACACTTTAGATCAAGATTCATAGCATCTGAATATTGTTGGTGTGTTGCGATCTGCAATATTCAACTGTTTGAAGCACTTTTTAGTAGTTTATGTCTCTCACACTTGGAAAGGAAGGTATTTACTCCAGCATACTCTGGGATAACAAAAGACTAAGCCAGTGCCTTAAGCAGTGATCTCAAGAGCAATTGTCCTGGAGGGAGCAAGCATGACATCAAGGTCAAAGTTTGAAGCAACTGCATGCTGAAACTAAATGGGTCTGGAAGACTGTTCTGGAAACCCATGTATGGCATTTTGACTTCCATCTTGAAAAAACTGTGGATAAAGGAAGGAAGGAAGGAAGGAAGGAAGGAAGGAAGGAAGGAAGGAAGGAAGGAAGGAAACAGAGAGATTGGAGGAGATAATATAGTGGTGGGTACTTTGTGAACAAAGGCCCAAGGAAACTGTTTTCTCTAGGAGACAGCTGGAGAAGAATGCTATGGTTATGGAGTGAAGTTTGTTTTTCTTTGTCCCTGCTAAACAAGGAAAATATTTTAACTTAAGTACTATTGATTTGTAGTATTAATTTGCACTATTAAGTACTATTAATTTTTAAACTGCCCTCCACCACAAGGTTGATGGGCAGGTTATAGCAATGTACAATGCTATTTGTTAAGGTGGAGCATGCCTCTATTAGAAATGTATGGGGGACAGGATGGTAGGGCTTTTGAGTGAAGCCTGAGCAGGTGAGGAAAAGAAGAAGTGGGATTAGAGCATTAAGGGCTATCCCTGCTTCTGGCCTTTCTTCCAACTCTGGAGAATTCAAGGAGTGGAGCTAACTGAGCCAACAGCTGCTGCTCTACAACATCACTTTGGCCACCATTCAAACAGGAACTTTATAAGGAAACCAACCTGGCAATTATGCCCAGTGCCAGGGCTGAGAACCAGGGATTCTGTTACTGGACTGACTACTGAGTAACAGGCTGATTGATTTGTTATCAGAATTGGTGTTGAGGTCCTCAAGCCTATCAGTGTTGGACAATTTCAAGATCCCTTTTGTGACCTCCTGAGTTCATGGTGCCACCTTATGTCTGTCTCCATGTTTAACTGTCACAATGCATGTTGCAGATGATTCTCTGGATTACATGTTTTATTCCAATCAGTGTGATGGTACCCAGATGGTAGGGAATACTGCTTTGGTAATTGAGAATATCATAACTTTAGTCTGTGGAGGGAGTGATGGGTCATTGAAGATTTCCATCCCTTAAAGGTGATTGGTACAAGGAATTACCAAAATGTTACCAGTCAATCTCATTGGCTGTCTAAAGGGAAGTCTTCTTTCTGCACATAACTGTTAAGTCTCTTTCTGCACAAAATTCCCGCCTTAGTACTTATGTTAACCAATCACAAGTTTCTGTGTGTATGTATCAACCAATCAGCCACAGGCACACTTTTGGCAATGCTTGTAATATTCAATAAAAGAGGCTCTCAGGGTCCGCCCAGAGAGACGCCTAGCTACACCCGCCTCTCTCGTCTCCCATGATTTTTCATTTCTACAGCTGTCAAAGCTCTAGCTGGCCTCTGGAACAGGGGGTTGACTCAGGCAGTTTATATGATAGCACTGATGAGTCTTCTCCCATGTCCTTGAATCTATAACTCTTCCTGGTATTCCAGAAAATAGAGAACATAAAGCAGAAGGGACATTGGGACAAATATAAAGAAGCATGGGCTGGTATCCACTTGAAGCCCTTGTTTTCTGAGTCATTCTATCCAAAGAAACATTTTCAGATAGTAAGAGGCCTATTACAACTTGGCTTACATTCTGATCAAATTCAAGCTCCAGTGGAGTATTGTGACATACAGTACTTGGGAGGCTGTGTGTATGTGTGTGTGTGCTTGTAGAGAATGGGCAATCCTCACAACTTAGCTATGTACAGTGGTGCCTCGCAAGACGAAATTAATTCGTTCCGCAAGTCTCTTCGTCTTGCGGTTTTTTCGTCTTGCGATGCACGGTTTCCCATAGGAATGCATTGAAAATCAATTAATGCGTTCCTAGGGAAACCGCTTGCCAGGCTGGCGGTGCGGAGAAGGGCTTTTCTCCGCACCGCAAGCCTTCAGGACAGGTACGGGAACAGAGGGGAAGGCGCGCAGCGCTTTCCCTCTGTTCCCGGGGCTTGCGTGGGAGGAGGGTTTTTCCTCCCCGCCGCCAACATTCAGAACAGCATTCTGAATGTTGGCGGTGGGAAGGAAAACCCTCCTCCCACCCCAAGTCTTCAGGAAAGCCATCCGATGCCGAGCGGCGGGAGGAGGCGTCGTCCCCCCGCCCGGCATCGGAGCTTCGTTCCGATGCCGCGCGCCGGGAGGAGGCGTTCCCCCCCGCCCGGCATCGGAGCTTCGTTCCGATGCCGCACGGGGGGGGAGGAGGCGTTCCCCCCCGCCCGGCATCGGAGCTTCGTTCCGATGCCGCGCGCGGGGGGAGGAGGCGTTCCCCCCCCGCCCGGCATCGGAGCTTCCTTCCGATGCCGCGCGGGGGGGGAGGAGGCGTTCCCCCCCCGCCCAGCATCGGAGCTTCCTTCCGATGCCGCGCGGCGGGAGGAGGCGTCCCCCCCCCGCCCGGCATCGGAGCTTCGTTCCGATGCCGCGCGGCGGGAGGAGGTCCGAGGACAGTGGGGAAGACGCGCTGCGCTTCCCCGCTGTCCCGGAGATTTCCCTATGGGCTGTCGTCTTGCGAGGCAAGCCCATAGGGAAATTCGTTTTGCGAAGCGCCTCCAAAACGGAAAACCCTTTCGTCTAGCGGGTTTTCCGTCTTGCGAGGCGTTCGTCTTGCGGGGTACCACTGTAAGACATATCCACAGTCTCAAATTATAAATTTTGCTTCAATGAGCTTCAGTTGTTGTTACCTGAGGATACAGAGTTCTTTAAAAAGCAAATCCAGCCATGTGTACACACTACTCTTGCCCATCCTAAGTGAGTCAGGAAAGGCTGGCCAGATTGGTCAGAATAGGCTGACCAGATTTATCTCTCTTCTGTGGAAAACTGTATTCTGCCCCTTTGAAGGCAACTATAAGACTTTTTTGGGAGGAGGGGACAGAATGACCCATATAGACCTCAATTACCTGCCAGTTTCTAATATGCTAGGAGATGTGAGGATTTTGAGACTTCTGAATATTACTGATTATATTGACCCACATTATTAGGCTTTAGGACTGAAACCATTTTGATTACCTTTGCCAAGAGATGCACAAGGAAGTATGATATATCTCCTGAACCTCCTTCTGGGTCACATTATGTGATTGGAAGCACTGCTTTGTGATTATTCTTCTCCTGCATCTTACGTTGGCCTCATCTCATTGGGTGCTATAAGATTCCAATTTGTCCCCTTTGTTTTGAGATATTTACATGAACTTGCTAGCATAAATTCGCTTGATGTTTAGCGCAAGAGGACATCATATAACACGGTGAAAGCTATAAACAGGTGCCTGAGGTAAATGACAGGATTGGGTAAGGGTGAATAAACAGTAGCTTAGTCTTAAGATGGAAATATTCATCAATGGCCTTATCTGGGAGCTGAGGGTTCCCCTAATTTGAATGGTTAGCAGTTTCAAGGAAAGAGCAAGTGTGCCGTTTGGGAATGTTTCTGGAACCTCAACAGGTCACAGTAAGGATAGCACTTGACCAGCTGAAGCTGGTACGTCAGCAGCAAGCACTCCTGAAAAATGGTGACCTAGCTACATGCCTGATAAACTTAAGTCTAGATTACTACAATATGTTCTATGTGGGGCAGCAGCTGCATCTGGAGACTGTTCAGAATCTTCAGTAGGTTCAAGATGCAACAGCCCCATTATCAGGAGTTACTGAGAGCACTTAAAACATGTACCAAGAGATCTATAATGGCTCCCAAACACAATTAAAAGTTCTTTAAAGCTCAACCATAAAGCTCTAATGGCTTTGGCATTTTTAGAGAGCATCATTTCAGTATGAGCCCCATACCCATACACCAAGGGTCTCCATCTTTGTCATAGGCTAGATTGAGGATGACAAGGAACATGTCCTTTTCCTGCAGCAGCATTTTTTTCCTGAAAGACTCACCCTAGGTCAACCAGATTTTCACCAGCCTTTTAAAAGAAAACTATTCTGTTTCAGGCCTTACTGATTAATGAGGAAACTTGAATCAAATCTACCAGTCAAGTTTTTATATTTTGTTCTTTTGGTTTTTTAATGCAATGATTAATAGTTTAAATTTATTCTGTTTCATTGTGTATGTTTTAGTGAATATGTTGTTCATTCCCCAAGGGCTCTGTGCAGCTATGCTGCAGGACCTAAATGTTAAAATATAATATTTACTCAAATCTAATGCTCACTGTTTTTAGCCAAATTACGTTGCAAAAATTAAGGTGTGCATTAGATTCAATGGCACATTTACATTCACCAGCAAATACCTTTTTTGGTTTCAAGGTTCTGAAAATTGAGGTGCGCATTAGATTCAATAGCACATTAGACTCGAGGCAATACGGTAGTATTGCTGATAGACATGTTGGCCTATTAGAGGGGGCAGGAGGGAATCCAAAGGCATAATATTTTTATTAGGATCAGCAAATCTTTTCGGTCCTAGTAAAGATACTGTGTTACGGCTGCTACATAAAATATTTTATTATCATAATACAACAAAACCTTAACTGATTTTGCAATTGTGAGGCATATTATCAGAGGTTTTAGAAGAGTTTAAATTATATCGCACAACTAATATGCTATTTTGGGCTATCTCTTCGGTTTCTGAAAGCTATAGTGCTCCAACTGGTTGAGAGGAAGGAGAAAGGAAGAAGCACTTGCACAAGTGCTGAAAACCTGGCCTCACAGTACAAGCTGACTTTTTTTAGAGATGGAAGATTTAGAAAAGTGAAGTGCAAATACGTGAACAATGCAATCCTATACATCTCTACTCAAAAGTAAAAACCATTGAGTGGGATTTACTTCCAGGTTAAGGTGCATAGTAACACATTTAAGGCTGCAGTCTTAAAGTGCTTTCTATGTGTGATGCAGTTTGCTGCCTGAAAGTGCTAAATCAAAAAGCACCTACTTGTCAAGAAAGAGAAATAACGACAACAAAGTTATTAAATCAGCCGGACGGGTGGACGTACATCCTGTAAGCCCAATTTCCCAACATTTCCTTTGAAAATGGTAATGTTGATACATGTTTGATGTAGATACAATATTTGGACAGCTACCGAACTGATGAGAGGCTCTTCCCACAAAGCCTACTTAGCCAATATCACAAAATGAACGTATACTTTTAAATTATATTTTAATGCAAATAAACAGATGTTGCCTGTATTTAGACCACTCCACTGTAAACATAATGTAAAAACTGATTTTAAAGCCTAAAAACATATTATGTTTGTGGCAAACCTACTTTATTTACTCTTACAAGTATTCTCTATTTTTTAAAAAACAACTTTTTAAGATTCAAAGAATAACCTTTATGCAAATACTAAGCCCATTACTGGTCTCAGACCATCACTTCACATCTCTAATTCATTCTGAGTGGGTGGAAGAAGAGTTTAGTCCCTGGGGCCAACAAGAATCAAGCTCTAATTAATAAAAACTTATTTGACAGATCCACTTATATTTCATGACTAACAGTGCATGATGCAAGGACAAGATTTAACTGACTATCCAAAACTTAGTGTGATAAACTGAAAACAATGTTGATCGTTATTGAGTTGGTGGAATATCTGCCCCATAAGAATAGTAAATCACAATGCAGTTAGAATTACAAAGTGTTCATAGGATCTCTTGTTCATATTATCCTCTCAAAAAAATAAAATGATGGTATGAAATTTAAAACACACACACACACACACACACACACACATTTTTCTTTACATTCATTTAATACATTAGGACCTTGGATCTTATAAACACTTATTACAAAGCAAGTGATTTGAGTAGAACTTATTCCTAAGAATATTTTAAGTGACAGTATTAACTACAGCATCTTTATAGATAGATTTTCTTTGTTTACAGACAAAAGGCAGTAAGGATCAATTCATTCATTTTGTCTTCAATGCGACTGAAAAAGTGACACAGGAACCACTCCCTACAGCAGGGATAGCTAACCTGTGGTCTTCCAGATGCTGCTGGACAACAACTCCCATCATCCCTGACCACTGGCCATGAGGAGGCCTCCTTGCCCTACAGAAGACTATCAAGTTGCTCTTTCACAGTGGTAGTAGTTTTAAATAAGCTGAAACGAAGTTGCAACACAAGCAACTACCCATGGAGAAACACCATCACACTTCACTCAATTTCAGCAGCCACTATTCTACAAATGCAACATATGCAGAGATTGAAAGTTGATTGAAAGTATTATTAATCTGGCCCTGTAATAATGTGTTTACTCTGATGCATAATCTGCAACATCCTACTGAATGCATGAGTTACTTAGGACTTCAACCAAAATTCAAACTGCAGGTGGGTCAAACACAGTGCACAAATATTGCTATTCTTGAAATTAGAGAAGTTTGTGTCCATTTTTTGCTACAGTGCATAATAATGTGTGACTTTCTTTGATGACTAGCATATCACAAATTGTTGTGAAACTCCCTTCAGTTTCACAACCGGTTTGTCATGTGGACAAGTGGGGGGTAAGGGGAACCTACTGTATGATTAAAAATACATTCAAAGCCCCATTGTGATAATGGAATCAGTTTCATAATTCTCTGGACATAAATGTGTTTTAATTCCAAAGGAGTAATATTTCATTTTCTAATTCTTCAGTTACTTCAAAAGATGTATTTTCAAGAATCTGAGTAATATGAAAGTACAAAACAGTAAAAAAACTTTAAGATGGATCTTTTAATATACTGATAAATACAAATTTGTTGTCAGAGCTGCTCGAAGATCCTAGCTCACAGAGGATCACGCTAGCCAGCGATCATTAAGTAAAAGTCTTTATTGAGTTACAGTTTCTATTCTCAAGCTGCTGCGTGCAACTCTACGTCTAGTAGCTAGATCGGCGAAGCTCCGTCTGATTCTCCGCCCCTTGTGCACCAACTTAATATCCTAGCCCTGCTCCACCTTTTCCGCCTGACTGTTCTCCTCTGGGTCCCTCTGCCCCCCGGGGTTTCTTCCTTCCGGGATTCTTCTGACGCTGACCCGGACCCTCCTGCCTCCTTGCGCTGGGCTTTAGGACCTGGCTCCCTTTCCGGGCTGCTTACTGCGCCGCCTTCCTCTGCATTTGAACTTGGCGCGCGCGCCCAACCTTCCACTTTCCGCTTAACCGTTTCTTCGCTCCCCGATGGAGGTGTGGCCACTCCTGACTCATGCCCTCCCTCCTGTGGTGAGCTGCCAGCGCTTGCCCCCTGGCTCCCTTCCTCCTCCCTGCTCCCTAGCGGTGACGCTGGTCCCGATTTCCAACTGCTCTCCTCTGAGTCCCCTCTGGCTCTATCTTCCTGGGGTGCCCCCCTAAACTCCCCCCTTGCCCTGGCCACTGGTGCTCCTTTCTGTGAATCCTCTGATTCACTGGAAAGACTCGGAGATCTCGGGTCGTCGTCATCACTCATCTTTTCTTCTGCCTCCTCCCCTTCGCTCTCTGTTTCCTCCCTTGCCCTTGCCTCTGCTCCTAAACCCCTGACATCCATCCCCCCCTCGAAGCCCCCCATTCCCCCCTCCCCTCCTTCCGGTGCTGGAGCTGGGTGCTGCTGTTGCAAAGGGACGAACGTCGGATATCGTTCGCTTCCCGTGGCGGACCTCCATCTGAAGGCTCCCGGGTCTTCCTCCCTGCTCCCGTCGACGACGGTCACCTCCGCTTCCATCTCTGTGCCGCCGTGCTCGAAACCAGGGTCGTCCCCGAAAACGTCCATGTCCGTCTCTCCCTCACTTCCTCCTGGCGGCGTTGCTCGTCCTGGGCATTCCAGCCACTTTCTGCGGAACTGCTCCTCTGGTTTATCGTCCCACCAATACGAGGGTTCTGATGCAGATCCCGAGGGTGACCCCTCCGGGGAACGGACGTCTTGTGTCGGGTCCTCGTCCGAGTCGAACCCCCGGAAAGTGCTGGCCGAAAGCGTGGGCGTGAAAAGCCAGTCGTCGAAAAAGTCTGCTGGCATTGGTCTATGTGGGAAGAGGGCGTGAAACTCGTCTTTGAGTAGAGGTTCGTCCAAGGCGTAGCCCGGCACCCAGCTGTTCGCACTGGCCGGGGTGCCCTCCTTGGCGAGAAAGTATTCTACCCCCTCTTCCCCCCATCTGGAGTCCAAAATCTCCGTGACTTCGTTGATTCGCTCCTTCTGTGCCACTCCCGCGTGCCCTGTTCTGTCTCTGACCGGACTCGGCGCCGTTCCGGGTTCCTGGAACCTGTGCGGTGCCTTGTAGGGAGTGAGCACCGATCTGTGGAACACCGGATGCATTCTGGAACCCTCCGGAAGTGCCAGTCTGAAAGCTACCGGGTTGACCTGCTCTTCGACTTGGTAGGGCCCCAGTTGTTTATGCCCTAGTTTCTTCTTGGCCAACGACCTGGCCGGCACTGCGTGGGCTGCTAACCAGACCCAGTCTCCCACGTGGAGCTCTTCGCCAACCCTTCTGTGCTTGTCCGCTTGTACCTTGTATGCGTGTTTGGCCAGCTCCAGGTGGCGCCTCAGCTGATCGTGGACTTCCTGCAGCTCCGACGCGAACGCATCTGCTGTCTGCGGCTCCCCCTCCCCCATTCTTTCCAGTCCCGGGAAGGTTCTGGGGTGCCTCCCATTGTTGGCGAAGAACGGCGTGACCCCCGTGGACACGTGCTTCGTGTTGTTGTAGGCGAACTCGGCAAGCGGCAGGTAATCCACCCACGTCGCAGGCTGTTGATTTGCATAACATCTCAGGTACTGCTGCATGATGGCATTGACCCGCTCCGCTTGTCCGTTGGTCTGCGGGTGTCTCGCCGACGCCAGGTTGATCTTGACGTTCAGGAAGCCCATCAGCTTCTGCCAGAAATTCGAGATGAACTGCCGCCCCCGGTCGGACAGAATAGACCGTGGCAGACCGTGAACCTTGAACACGTGGTCTATGAACAGTTTGGCGGTTTGCTCCGCCGTGGCCACCTTCGCACACGGAATGAAATGTGCCATCTTGGAAAACAGGTCCACCACCACCAGCACTGCCGTCTTGCCTCTCGAGCTGGGCAGATCTGTGACAAAGTCCAGAGCCACCCTTTCCCAAGGTTCGACCGGAGTTTGCAGCGGTTCCAACAGTCCGGACGGCGGTCTGTGCACTGGCTTGGCCCTCTGGCAGGTGTCACACCTCGCCACGTAGTCTGCGACCTCCCCTCTCATTCCAGGCCACCAGAAATCCCTGGCTACTAATTCCACCGTCTTCTCCTTGCCAAAGTGCCCGGCCGTGGGCGCGTCGTGCAGCTGCTGCAGCACCTTGGCGCGAAGGTCGTCTCCCGGCACGTAGATGGCCCCTTTACGGATGAGCAATCCATCTCGTAGCTGGAAACCGTCGGCCGCAGCCTTGCCCCTTTGCACCTCTGCCATCTTTGCTTGCGCGAAGGAGTCATCCTGCAACGCTCGTCGCACCGCCTCCAGGTCCACGGTGGCCGCGGCGCACGCCCACACTGTTGGTGCGAAGATGTGCATGGCGGCCGCTGGCGTTGCGTCCTCCAGATACTGTGGCTTACGGGAGAGGGCGTCCGCCATGATGTTAGTGTCCCCCGGGACATACTCTATGCGGAAGTCGAAGTTCGCAAAGAACTCAGCCCAACGTATCTGCCTCTGGTTTAGGAACTGTGCCGTGCGCCAGTGCTCCAGATTCTTGTGGTCCGTGCAAACCTGCACCGTGTGCTTGGCGCCGATCAGGAAGTGCCTCCACGCTTTGAACGCTGCATGAATGGCCAGCAACTCCCTGTCCCAGATGGTGTAGTTCTGCTCGGACTTGCTGAGCTTCCTGGAGTAAAACGCTCCCGGTCGCCACACCCCCTGCTGGTCCTTCTGCAGCAGGACCGCCCCCACGGCTCTGTCCGAGGCGTCTGTCTCCACCCTCATCGGCCTGCTGGGGTTGACATGAAGCAGCTGCTCTTCCGACGCGAAGAGACGCTTGAGTGCCTGAAAGGACTGCTCCGCCTGCTCCGTCCAAACGAACTTCTTTTTCTTGGAGCTAAGCGTGTCTGTGATGGCCGCTGTCTGCATAGCGAAGCCTTTGATAAACTTGCGATAGAAGTTCGCGAAGCCGACAAACCGTTGGACCTCCTTCCGGTTGCGTGGACTCTTCCAATCCAACACCGCTCGAACCTTGGCGCTGTCCATGGCGAGCCCCTTGTCAGACAGCTTGTAGCCCAGAAAGTCCACCTCCGTCACGTCAAATTGGCACTTCTCCAGCTTGGCGTAGAGCCTATGTTGCTTTAGCCTGCTCAGCACTTCCTTGACGTGCCCGTCATGCTCCTGCTGCGATTCCGAAAAGATCAGGATGTCATCTAAGAAACAGACGCACGTCTTGTAGAGAAGGCCCGCCAACACGTGATGCATGAAAGCTTGAAAAACGTGGGAGCCATTTTGCAATCCAAAAGGCATAACTCTATATTCGTAGGTCCCCAGTGGCGTGAACATGGCCGTCTTCCACTCATCTCCTTCCCGCATGCGAATGAGGTTGTACGCCCCTCGCAGGTCCAACTTGGTGAACACTTTTCCCTTCCGCACCTTCGCTAGGAGGTCGTCGATTCGGGGCATGGGGAAGTCCGATGGCTTGGTCCCACTGTTTAAAATGCGATAGTCCACGACCAGTCTTTTTTGGGGCGTGTCTCGCTTTTTAACAAAGAATACAGGACTGCCCCCCGCTGCCTTGGACTCTCGGATGAAACCGCGCTCCAAATTATGATCTATGAACTCCTTGAGTTCTTGCAGTTCGTCCTCTGACATGGAATACAGTTTCCCTTTAGGCAGCGCCGCCCCCGGCAGCAGGTCAATTTTGCAGTCATATGGTCTGTGAGGGGGTAGTCTGTCCGCCTCCTTTTCGCAGAAAACTTCCAAAAATTCTGCGTACTTGTGGGGAATCGCTTGCAGCGTGCCTAGCAGCAGCTGTGACTCCTCTTCCTCTCCTTCCTGCCGGGGCATGATGCAGTGTTCAGCACAAAAGGAAGAGCCGAAGATCAGCTGCCTCTGGTACCAAGCCAGCGTTGGGCTGTGCTTGTCCAGCCAACTCATTCCCAATACAATGGGCGTATCCGATAGTTGAGTGACATTGAAGCTGATGACTTCTTTGTGATTCCCAAGGCGCATCACCATCGGTGGCGTCTGCTTCACCACTTGCCCCCCTAGCAGCTCCCTGCCATCCACCGTGACAACCTGCAGAGGCAGTGTGGCCGGCAGCAACTGTATAGCGTGTTTGTCGACAAAGTCCTGCCCTATAAAGTCCGCATTGCTGCCCGAGTCCACGGTGATTGGCACGTCCATGGTGATTCCATTGGGCAGCTGGAGAGATGCGGTGAGCCTCACTACTGGTTTGGGCGGGAGGGGGTTCACGGGCTGTAAAATCTCTGGGGACTGCGTCACTAACACGTCTGGCTGGGCCCCAGTGCCTCTTCCTCCAGCCAGACTGCGTCGTTTCCCTGCTGTGGTCCACCTTGCTGCGTCGCTGCAGTCACCATTGCTGAGGCTGCAGTGAGCTTGTGGGGCCTCTGGGGACACTCTTTCGCCATGTGCCCTGGCTCCTCACAGACGTAACACTTCCTGTTCCCTCTAGGAGGCTTCGCTTTCACTGCTGCCGGTGCTAGGGCTCTGGTTGCTGACTGAGCCCTTGCACCTCCAACCTCCATAGGTTCCGCTCCTCCTCCTGGTGGAGGCGTGGATTGCGCCCGCGCTGCGTCTCTGGGAAGGAAGGAGGGGCCCCTGGCTGGTTCGCGCCCTCCACGCCCTTCGTCCCTGCTCCACGGACGTTCTTCCAGCCGCACCCCCACTGCCAGTGCCCTCTGAACGACCTCCTGGGTGGTCCGGGGTCTCTCCCCCCTCGCGATTTCATCTTTAATCGAGCTGTGCAGCCCCTCCCAAAAGAGGTCTCTCACAGGGGCCGAATCTCTGTCCCATTCCAGGGCACTGACCAAAGCGAAAAAGCGGGCATGATATTGCCTTACGCTGGCCCTCCCTTGCCTTAGTCCATGCACCTCCTTCCGGGCAAGATCCACGTCAATGCTTGATAAAAAACACCCATCCATCGCTTTAATAAAGGCATCCGCATCTTGGAGCGCCGGATCCTTATCTCTCCATAGATTGCGCAGCCATGCTTTAGCATCCCCATGCAAATGGGACATGATGAATCCCACCTTCTCTTGCTCAACTCTAAAGTCTTTATTCAGCAGTTGCAGTGCGCACAGTACATCTGCTCTAAAGTTGGGATACTGTTGCAGGTTCCCATCGAAGTGAGAGACCAGACCGCCTGTTCGTCTCGCCAACCCAATTCCCTCCTGTCTGGGTGTCTGCTTTGTAAGCACGTCTAACCTGACTTGGAGATCCCTGCAGGCGGCAGCTGCCTCCTCCTCTCTCTTCCGGGATGCGAGAGCCTCTGCATTCAGTTGTGACACTGCTTTTCTGAGTTCCTCTATCTGCTGCTCAGCCGTCATGTCGGCTGCCGTTCGTGAGCTCGCTGATAGGCACCTGCTTCTCTCCCCTCCTCGAGGCTGTAGATGCCCACACTTGTGAGACGGAGCTTACTGTCAGAGCTGCTCGAAGATCCTAGCTCACAGAGGATCACGCTAGCCAGCGATCATTAAGTAAAAGTCTTTATTGAGTTACAGTTTCCATTCTCAAGCTGCTGCGTGCAACTCTACGTCTAGTAGCTAGATCGGCGAAGCTCCGTCTGATTCTCCGCCCCTTGTGCACCAACTTAATATCCTAGCCCTGCTCCACCTTTTCCGCCTGACTGTTCTCCTCTGGGTCCCTCTGCCCCCCGGGGTTTCTTCCTTCCGGGATTCTTCTGACGCTGACCCGGACCCTCCTGCCTCCTTGCGCCGGGCTTTAGGACCTGGCTCCCTTTCCGGGCTGCTTACTGCGCCGCCTTCCTCTGCATTTGAACTTGGCGCGCGCGCCCAACCTTCCACTTTCCGCTTAACCGTTTCTTCGCTCCCCGATGGAGGTGTGGCCACTCCTGACTCATGCCCTCCCTCCTGTGGTGAGCTGCCAGCGCTTGCCCCCTGGCTCCCTTCCTCCTCCCTGCTCCCTAGCGGTGACGCTGGTCCCGATTTCCAACTGCTCTCCTCTGAGTCCCCTCTGGCTCTATCTTCCTGGGGTGCCCCCCTAAACTCCCCCCTTGCCCTGGCCACTGGTGCTCCTTTCTGTGAATCCTCTGATTCACTGGAAAGACTCGGAGATCTCGGGTCGTCGTCATCACTCATCTTTTCTTCTGCCTCCTCCCCTTCGCTCTCTGTTTCCTCCCTTGCCCTTGCCTCTGCTCCTAAACCCCTGACATTTGTTTTCACAAAATGAGTTAGGATTAGAATCCATGGTTGAGAAATTCAGTGAATAATTCCTAAATGAGCAGAATGGGATTTCTTAAAATGAGTAAAATATTTGCACAGGAAAAACTGTCAAGGAAGTATGAAACTATTATTAAATTTGAAAGCATAACTAGGAAATTATTGGAATGGATAGATTAGCTTGGATCTGAAAGACCTTGCCATGTGACTGAAATGCATAGGGGCATGCCAATCCCACCCCACCCCCCAGCTATACCCTCCCCTTTTCCTCCACTGCCCAAAAGATTGCTTTGTAGTGTTTCCCCTTCGTTGGCAGAGTTTCCAGCAGACACAGGGATTGTAGATGTGGAAGATGTGGGTTGATATACAACCACTCTCACTGTGTGAGTAGAAGACCCATTCCCTCGCACAGGAATCTAAAGCCAATCATGTGAGATAGCAATTATTTCTGCCAAGTGAAAATTGGGAGAAATCTAGCAAAAAAATGAGGAACTGTTACCCATGAACGAGTTTTAGATTCTACTGAAGAATATATAAGCAAACAATGAAAATAGTGTTGCCAACAGCTGTATACAAGATGAACTTGCTGTGGCTGAAGGAGCTTTGAGTACCCTGTAGAAAGCTGGTAAATTTCAGCTACAGTATGTTTTGAGAGGACTAATACATGCTGATATGTAAACTTACTTACCTCACCACTAACCACTTAAAATCGTGTCCCTTCAATACATTCAATGTGAATCTGGAAAATGAAAGATCACAAAAAAAGAATCTAAAATTTCCTCTTAACATTTATTTATATATACAAATAATCTTAGTTCCTGATTCAGGAAGCTGCCTTGTGTGATTGGAGCAGGTCCAGTTTTCCTGTTTCCACTAAATACATGGAGAAGATAAAACTAATTTGAAGGGACCCTGATTAACTTAACATAGTTCTCAAGTACAAGATTTGCACAATGTAACATTTATCACCCAGCTAAAGAATTAGAAAATGACATTCCATTAACTGTACGGAATAGTATTGTCGTCGTCATCATCATCATCTTTATTACGGTCAAAGACCAGCATAGGTTAAAATAGGAACACACAGTAATTTAGGAAATAAAATGGGTAAAATGAGTGACTCAAAGAAGGGGGTATGCATGAGGGAGACTTAAAATCAGCTAGAGAGTTAAGAGCAAGCAGTTGCAAAAGTAACTATAGAAGGGAGGGTGCAAGAGAGGGCACGGGTCTTGAGTTTAGGTCTGGTACATGACCCAAACCATTCTTCGGTGAATGTCCATCTTTGCAGTGCAAAATTTGGCAGCTGAGTATATTACATCTGGGTTTGCATCTTGAAGTAGCAAGGAGGTATAGCATTGCTCTGTCTGTGCAGAGAATTGGTATAGAATTGGCAGGATGAACTTGACACATCTGCATAATATCGGCAGTGGAAGAAGACATATTCAATAGTTTCTAGCTGCCCTGAGACACAGGGGCATTTCTCCTCCCCGTAAGGTATCTTCCTAAAACGGCCTTCCTGGATAGCTGAGGGGAAGGCCTGACCTCGGGCCAAAGTGAAGGCCCTTTGCTGTTTTGGTATTTCTATGTTGGTTATATATGGCATTTGGGAATTGAGGTATTTTTTTGGTTTAGTATTATAGCTACTTAAGTTCTGAGCCTGCTATGCTGTTCCTATTTAGAATTCAATCTAAAAGATATTAAAGTTCTCCATTATACAAACACTTATGCATCGAGCCTTTGCTATCAGAACCATAGCAAGAATTCATAAATTAAATTCACACACTTCTAATGAAAGGTTTAGAAGAGAAAACCAAACATTTTCTCTTCTTTTCATCACCAGTTTATATTTCAATTAGAAATATTTCCCCAAATGGCAATTTCAGAAAACTCTACATAATGATGCTTACTTTTGCAGAGAAAATGAATAAGAACATGCACCATTTCTTTTTTGAAAAATGCAGAGAAGACTACTTCTCTCCCCCCCTTCACAGGGGCTGCTTTATGTCAAACATCTCCTTTAATATACAGAACGTATACTGGATGTAAACTTAAGTTTAAAAGCAGTTTAATACATAGAATTAAGATGGGGTCATCTGAGGATAATTGCTGGTTAGTTTCTAGTGACTGCTGTACTATTATTTAGTTTGTCTTAATCTTTGTCCAAATATACAGTGCACCAACTATTGTGTATAAAGAATTGCTCATCTTAAATTTTTATGTACTTTTAAGTCTCATATACGCAAATGACTGTTATAAGATCAGGAGAATACCACTCCTATGTTATAACTCTTGTTCACAATGTTTATGTAACCATACACTCTGTTATGTAAATATTACCTCACTGATTACTGCACATATAACTATTCCAGTCATTCAATGGCTGCACTGTAGTAAGAATGCAAAGGTTCCCATCTTATTTTACCATATTGACTCTAAGCTCTCTTTATCTTCTTTCTACCTTAGAGGCTCAGGTAGAGGAGAGAAGGGTGTATTCTATGCCTAATGAGCTGTTGTAAATAAAAATATGCCCTTTTCCCTTATGGGGTATCCAAGAGCCCATATAGAGTCCTTACATAGGTTCCCTATTGGTAGGAGAAAATAACAGAGGCCAACCAGAGAATATTGAGAAGCAAAGCAGCTAGTAAGCTTGATCTTTATTGATCTGTTGCAACAGGGTACCCCCCTCACACGCAGGAGAGGAAGAGGACCCAGAACAATGGCCTGCAAGGCCTTATAAAGACTTTTGAAATTCCCCTTCTCTAGATCAGGACCACCCCCAGAAACATTATGCATACATCACAGAAGGGGTGTAACCTAAGACCACCCCTCAGATACATCCCACCTACATCACAGAAATTTAAATGTTGTTTTTCTCTTCTCCTTGTTTATCTCCTGTCTAGCAGGTTACTTGATTGGATTTTCTGGGGAGCCTGGCCATTCTTTTGTAATGCTAAAATACTTATTTCCTGGGCCAGGTCACAGGCTCACACCTTATTCAAACACAGATTAAAGGAAGAGACAATGGGGAGGCTTTTCCATTTTTAACCTTGCAGAGAAAGGATTTGGTCAGTTTGGGAATCAAAATGGTTCCAGATTGGCCTTCCTGTACTGATCTATGTATGTGCAGTTATGAACATTACTATATATCTAAAACCATAAAATTCCTATCACAATTTCCCCCCTTTGGGGCTAGAATTTTTCTTAAAAATTTTTGCCCCACAAATAATAACATCGTATGTTGTAGATGGATGTCTTTGTATGAATATATCATATAAAAATAACACATGTTGCGTTTTGCTACTAAATTACTTGTGGCATTCTAACACTTTGGGAGAGACCATTTACTCAATAGTGTTCTATGCTTTACACCTAGCAGGAAGGTAAGGTCCACTAATGACTGAAAAGTGCAGTTTGCTTCCCCCCCGCCATTTTTGTGTGTTCCACGTTGGCCTTCCTGTACTGATCTATGTATGTGCAGTTATGAACATTACTATATATCTAAAACTATAAAATTCCTATCACAATATTCCCCCCTTTGGGGCTAGATTTACAACAGAGCAAAGGTGCCTCCGGCAAGGTAGTACTGAGAAATTATACAATACACTGGATGCCCAACAAACCAGGCAGATAGAACTGCCTCCTTGTGTGCAGGGGTTCCAAGATAAGAAGAATAAGGATGGCACATCCCATATCACTTATACACTTAAGGCCACATAGATCAGGATCAACTCCTAGCTTAAAAGGAAACTCCAATTCTCACTTTTGTTACAAAACAAAAATGATCACAATCATTACTAGAGCTCCTAGGAGACTGAGCACCCAAGTTTTAGTAATGTTTGCTCCTGGTGTTGGAGCATATTCCCAACATAAATTATACTTGCTTCTCCATTTTAGCCAAAATATATAGAATGGAAGAGGCACCAAACCTCAATTAAAATACAAACATTTAAAAAGCATACCATGAAGCATTGAACTGTGTTACAGCAAAGCTTTTCAAAATAGCAACTATATTCAAATAAGAGTTAGGAAATGTTTTGCTCTGGAAAAAAAGCAATGGGAAGGGAATATATTTATCCTTTACATAAATAATAAAGAATATATCCACAATTGTTCACAATGATGCTGTACTATGACTGCTAAGAAAAACACATCCCTCGTGCATAAGTAGTTTCAGGATGGAATATATTTAATATTGTAAAACAAAAATACAAATTTTCATGATCGGCTGAATCTTGAAAATATTCAGAATTACTCAGAGTTAAGGAAGTTTCTTAAAGGCGAAATATTGAAGGCACAAATGCAAAAGTAGCCTTTTCAACTGTTTTGACTGTAGAGCAAGCACCTTCCAAGCATAATCACAGTATGTGATAAACCACATATGACATATCCCAGAAGGCAAACATTAATTACAAAAAAGTAAAAAAAGTTGTATCCCACAAAGGTATGTCTTGGCTCCACTGCAGTTCAACAACTCCTTAAATAATTTGAAAACCTGAGTGAGAAACACGCTCAGTCAGTTTGCAAATCATATGAGGATCCGCAAGCAGCATAAAGAAAAAAGGTTATCCTTACTTAGGGTGGTATTCAACTAAGCTTTACGAAGAGCAGACCCAGTGAAATTAATAAACTTAAAGTATGTAGGTAAGGTTTAAGGTTGTTACAAAATAGGCAAATAATAAGATTGCATTAACAAATATACTGTATGCAAGACACAATGAGGGTAATAGTCCTGATCAGTTGAAATAAGGCCTCAGCTACAGTCTGATATTTACTATGATAAAACCGACAAACATCAGTTGAGCCAACAAACCTAGTTTTGGACTTCAGGTATGTATGGGTGTGCTACATGATGAAAAAAAAAGCCTACACACAGGTGGGGGTATCTATGATGTCAGGAGAAAGCTATGGTAGACCCTTTCCCCCTCCCATGTAGCTTTCCATATGGAAGGTGACAGATAAAGAGAAATTTTCTATAATTGGTGTCTTCACTACTTCAACACTTACAGGAAATTTTAAAAGATTAGTACCAGGAAAAGGATTGTGTAATTAAGTTCAACAAGTAGCAGCTTAAGATCTTCAGGCTCCCAGACCCAAAGGTAACCAAAAACGATTTTCACGTTGTGTACAAAAAGGCTAAGGTTACAGAAATTCAAAAGTGACAAATTTGCTCCACTTCCCAGTGGGGAGGAATTGTGGTGGACCGTGTGGCCACCCACTCCCCACCGGGGGCGGAGGACTCTGTCCCCCATTGCCTGGGGGATCCCGGCCATGTCAGAGCCCAGCCAGCCTATCCGCTGGCCGGGGTGTGTGACCGGGACAGTTTAAACCAAGGAGCAAGCCAGAGGACGTCCTCTTTGGCTCTCTTCCTCAATTCAAAAGTGACAAATACATCCACTGGAGCAATCCAGCTGCCTCTTTTACAGAATACAGGGATACCTCGAGTTAAGAACTTAATTTGTTCTGGAGGTCTGTTCTTAACCTGAAACTGTTCTTAACCTGAAGCACCACTTTAGCCTTCTACTGCCGCCGCTGCACAATTTCTGTTCTCATCCTGAAGCAAAGTTCTTAACCCGAGGTAATATTTCTGGGTTAGCAGAGTCTGCAACCTGAAGCGTATGTGTCAGGGCTGCCTCAGGTCTCAGCTCACAAAAGACCAACGCCAAGTTCTTCTTATATACAAGGATGTTTATTGCAGTTCATAGATGGTTCCATCACCGAGGCGTGCAGCCTCCACGTCTGTTAACCTTAGACCGTTGAAGTCCCCTCTGAATCAGTCCCTCCCCTGCACCAGTTTAAGAGGCTTACGCTGCTCCACCTCTTTCTCGGCTGCCGGAGCTGTTTCCCCTGGCACACTGGAACCTCCCCCCCTTCGCTGCGCTCTGGAGGGGAAACTGGCCCTGATTCCCAGCTGCCGCTTTGGGGTCCCCTGCTGGCCCCCCGCTCCTGACACTCTCCCCCTGGGGCTCCCCTTGCCCTGACCACGGGCGCCCCCTTCTGGGAATCCTCTGATTCGCTGGAGAGACTCATAGAATCCCCTGCGTCATTGTCATCCTCTTCCTCGCTGTCCTAGGATTCCTCTCCATCACTCTCCATTTCCTGCCTTCCCTGTGCCTCCGTCCCTGTACCCCTGACAGTATGTAACCTGAAGCATACGTAACCCGAGGTACCACTGTACAGAAATCTGGGAATTGGGAAGGGAATGGGACATGAGTTGTTCTCACACTGGAAACTCAATGTTCAGTACAGTTTAAGGAACTACTGGATGAGATCCCATGGTCAGAAATACTCAAAGAGAAGGGGGTTTCTTAAAGGTGAAATATTGAAAGCACAAGTGCAGATAATTCCAACAAGAAAGGAAAGTGGGAGGCATCTGAAGAAACCACTATAGCTGCATTTACAGCTGACCTGAGATGTAAGAAGGGCCTGTATAAGAAATGGAAGAAAGCTGAAATCATGAAGTAGCCAGCAGTGGCAGGGAGAGGGTCAGGCATAACGAGCTCAGGCTTGCATGAGAGGTTAAAAACAATAATAAAAGGGCTTTTTTTGCTATGTTCAAAACAAGAGGAAGAACAAGCAAGCAGTAGGTACTCTGTGTGGAGAAGATGTAAAAGTATAGAAGTGGTACAGTGTCCAGATCAAGGAAAGTCCTAGTACTGCTCTAGTCTGCTTTGGCCAGACCACACCTGGAGTTCTGTTCCCAGCTCTGGATGCCACAATTTAAGAAGGATATTGACAAGCTGGAACATGTGCAGAGGAGGGCAACCAAGGGTCTGGAAGCCAAACCTTATGAGGGAGTTGAGTATGTTCAGTCTTGAAAAGAGGAGACTGGTAGGAGATATGATAGCCATCTTCAAATATCCAAAGGGCTGTCACATGGAAGATTGAGCAAGCTCTTCTTCTGCTCCACGGGGTAGGACTCGAACCAATGGCTTCAAGTTACAATAAAGGAGATTCTGACTAAACATTGGGAATAACTTTCTGACAGTAAGATCTGTTTGACAATGGAACAGACTCCCTCAGAAGGTGGTGGACTCTCTGTCATTGATACTTTAGTTGAGATTCCTGCATTGCAGGTTGTTAGTCTAGATGACTCTCAAGATCCGCTCCAGCTCTACAATTCTGTGAATTTATTATTCATTTTATTGCAGTGATTTTACAGTTATAGTAACCCTAACTGGTATAATAAAAGTTTCAGACAAAAAAGTAATAAAGCTAGTCCCTCCCACTGCAGCAATGTCCCTGTTATTTTATGGACTTTCCCTTAAAGGCTGTGCATCTCCCTCTTAATCAGTGAAATAGAATAAATCCCACACCTCTCACAAATGAAAAAAGAAAAAGATCTTTTGATAACGTAAGTGAAAGTTATAAACCTCAGTTTAAGACAAGAGGGAAAAGCAATACTGTCACAGCAGCAGGCCATCTCTACCCCGCCCCAATCTGTATTCCATTAGTGCTAAGATTGTGTATTGAGGGATGCAGACATTTAGATTCGGCTCCCCACCTTTTCATAGAATCATAGACTGGCAGAGTTGGAAGATATTCCCAAGGGTCATTTAGTCCAACCCCCTGCAATGTAGGAATCTTTTTGGCCAGCACACGGCTTAAGCCCACGACCTCAAGATTAAGAGTATCACACTCTACCAACTGAGGTATCCACAGTCTCAGTGGTCAGTCATATCCCTGCTAATCTGAGTAGACATGGATACATACAGCTCTGGCTGTTAGCACCCAATGCTACACATGCAAACAGCTAGATCAGGGCCAAATCAGGTGAATAAAGTGGTAGCGCTACTTTCCTCAGTAAAGAGCACAGGCAAATTGTTGAGGAAATTAAGAGAACAGAAACACAGGGCCCCAGAGAATTCAACAGAAAGCACATAGTTCCCTTCATACTGATTGCAGCGATTTTCTTCCCCTTGCAACTCCATGTAAAATGGCAAAACTTCCACTGACACAAAATTGTTCATTTAAAATTCTCAAGCATTAGGGTTAATATTGTTACTGAAAAATAGCTACTTGTATATTTTCCATACACTAGATATAGACTTTTCCAAACAATGTGAACTGAAATATTTCAGGATTCCCTAGTCCCAATGAAAAATTCTCATCTTTTGAAGGGACAGGCTCACAAGTCATTCACTAGACAAGTAATGAATATATTTGTCCTGTTGTATAAAAAGTACTTTTTGAATACTAAAAGTACACCATAAATTTATTTTACTTTACTTGTTACATTTTATCCAGTCCCATCTCTGATGTTTGGAGGCAATGTACACTGTGCTTGCTCTCTCTGTATGATCCTCACAACACCTTGCAAGAGTGTAGCTGGGGACTTGAACCCTGGTCATTCTAACTTCTAAATCAGAAACAGCCAACACAGTGGCCTCCACATGATGCTGGACTACAACTCCCACTATCCTTGCCATTGGCCATGCTAGCTGGAGCTGACAGGATTTGGAGTATATCTAACAAAATGTGGAAGGTTCTGTGTTGACTATCCCTGCACTACATTATGCTGGACGCAGTTTGCTTCTAAATACTGTACTGTACTGTGCTTGAAACCACAGGAATTGAGAGTAGTGTTGCGCTCAGGTCCTGTTTACAGGTTTCCCATGGCATGTGGTTGGCCACTGCAAGAATAGGATGCTGGACCAGAACAGGTAATTGGCCTGTCCCAGCAAAGCTCTCCTTATGTGCCATGGTCTATTATGATCATGATACTCTGCATGTGTGTGTTTTAAAACTCTGCTACCATTCCTGAAGGATGCAAGAACAGGAATACTGGAAGTTGCCTTATTCTGAGACAAACCACTGGCCCATCTAGCTCAGAAGTGTCTACCATGACTGGCAATGATTCTCAGGCAGGAGACTTCCCCACCAAAAGGAGCCAACTCCTGGGGGCCAAGGTCCTTTCACCTTCCCCAAACAAAATATTTGAGGGTGCTAGCACCTCCCAGTTGACGGGCAAACGTTGTGGTGCACCCCATCTATTATGCAGGGCAGGTGCCCCCCCAAAAAAAATTTATTCAGGCTGGCAGCCCTGTTCCCAACCCGATCTGGAGATGCTGGCAGATGCAGTACTACTGCGTTACGACCCTTCCCCTTGAGTTTCCAGGTACAGCAGGTAGGTCACTGTCGGCCCTAAAACAGCCGACGCCCATGATCGGTCCTGCTGACTTTTGGGGAGGGCGCCATCCTACCTAGTGGTTCCACCTCTTCCCCTCCCCTCCCCGCACCTTGTCATGGTACCACAGAACCCGAAAATTAAGACCGTGCTGGCACACGCATTCACACGTATGTAAGCCTAACCCGCGCTGACCCGACCACGGCGGCAATCTTGCCGGCTCTAGAAATGCAGCCACTTCTGGGGAGGGTCCCTGCGGAGTTCGCAGCCTCCTGGAAGCCCCGCCCCCTCTGGACCCCCGAGGTCACAATCTGCAGGCGCTCGCGCAAACAACCAAGACCGCGGAACGGCTATGTGTGTCGCGTGCGCGCGCGCGCTCGGTGGGAAAACGTCGCCCCCTGCTCCACCCCGCCCCCCCCCGCCCAACCGCGACCCTTCGCCTCAAGCCCGCGCTGCCACCGCCGTCGTGGGGGGGGGGGGGAGGGAGAACGGAAAAGATGGGAAAGAGGGGGAAAAAATAATTTCTCTCAAATATATATAGAGTTACACACATTACGCCCTCTCCTCCCCTTCGTCAGCTGAACCCCGCCGCGAACCCGAAGTCCGCCCCTCACTCACCCTCTCTGGACGCTACAGCCGCGGACATGTCCTCTCGCGAGCTTTGGCGGCGAGAGTTTACAAAAGTCGACAGTGAGAGGAGGAGGAGGAGGTGGGGTGAGAGGGGAGAGCACCGTGCGCGAGGGAGCCGGTGGGGGGGGGTGCGCGTTGGTGGGCGTGGCGGGGAGACCCAGCGCGCTCGGCTGATTGGGCGTCGCTTCAGCGCAGGAGCGCCAAGCGGACAAAGGTGTTTGCGGAGGGGAAGGCACGCGACGCTCCCTCGCGCTAAAACCGTTGGCTTTCCTCGGGGAGAGGGTGGGGTGGGGAGAGAGAGCGGCCCTTGGCGCCACCTCTTCCATCCGGGTGTTTTCCCACCTTTTTTCACCCCCACCCCCCACCCTTTCCACCTCCTGCTTCTTTTGTAACTTTCTGAGGCGAGTTGGCACAAGCTGCGCGAAGTTGCCAGCAATGCCAGCCGGAGCCACCTCACACTTGGGAAGCTTCTTTAAAGCGTTTCCCTCTTACCTCACGAAACAAAAATGCGTATAAACGAAATGTTTAGGAGCGTGCGAGAAAAGGCTTGTGGCACCTTTAAATGGCACAAGCTGCAACCCCTAACCCCGTTTACCTGGGAGAGAGCAGCATTGAATTTAATAGGATGTACAATAAAGGGAGGAAATGTAACGAACAAACAAAACAAGGGTTCCCAGCCATTACCTCATAACTTTCTCATAAGACTACCCAGTGAATTCGATGTTAAAGGGGGGGGGGCTTTTTATTTCATATTTCTTAACTGGATTGTTATTTTAACTTCATAATAAAAGTTTTGAAAACTTAAAAAACTAACAGAATTTCCTTTTCACCAGACCTGGTTAGGACTGCGTTTTAAGAGACTTGGCTGTGTAGCCAACAGTCCTACCAGGAGTAGACCCACTGAAATTAATGGGCTGTGTCCATTAATTCCAATGGGTCTCCTCTGAGTAGGGCTGGCATTGAATCTCGCCTGTTGCAGCAGATGCTCTGGTGGCCTCAGGACCTTGCTTCAGGGCAGAAAAATAGATGCCGCAAATCTTTCAAAAGTGCTACAAACCTGCCCGTGCTCAGGGTCACATACTGCAAATTAGTTGCCTCCTCTTTCCCCTTCCTGTTTTAATCCACAGTCAGTGCAGTTAAAGGTGAAATTTTCCTCCAGCCTTCATATTTTCATAAATCTATGTGGTTAGAACACTTTCAAGCAGCAAAATTTTCCTATTGTTAACCAGCACTGAGCCAGGAAATGCTGTGCCTAATGAATTCCTTCCTGTCACACAGATGTTACAAAGGGGTTTGAGACCTTGCCAGAGATCAGTGGCTGTCTTATCTGTGATAGCGACTGTACAAAACTAAGGGTTGTTTGGTTGTTAATTTTTAAAAGCATAGTGGTCAAGGCTATTATTTACTTACATTTATATCCTGTATTTCTTTTGTCATGGAATCCAAAGGAGTGTCTTGTAAATGTTGGGCACTTTATTTTTAAAATCAAATAGCCATTTCACTTGACTACAAATACATATTGTCAGAGCTGCTTGAAGATCCTAGCTCACAGAGGATCACGCTAGCCAGCGATCATTAAGTAAAAGTCTTTATTGAATTACAGTTTCCATTCTCACGCTGCTGCGCGCAAACTCTACGTCTAGTAGCTAGATCGGCGAAGCTCCGTCTGAATCTCCGCCCCGTGTGCACCAACTTAATATCCTAGCCTTGCTCCACCTTTTCCGCCTGACTGTCCTCCTCTGGGTCCCTCTACCCCCCGGGGCTTCTTCCTTCCGGGATTCCTCTGACGCTGACCCGGACCCTCCTGCCTCCTTGCGCCGGGCTTTAGGACCTGGTTCCCTTTCGGGGCTGCTTACTGCGCCGCCTTCCTCTGCATTTGAACTTGGCGCGCGCGCCCAACCTTCCACTTTCCTCTTAACCGTTTCTTCGCTCCCCGATGGAGGTGTGGCCACTCCTGACTCATGCCCTCCCTCCTGTGGTGAGCTGCCAGCGCTTCCCCCCTGGCTCCCTTCCTCTTCCCTGCTTCCTGGCGGTGACGCTGGTCCCGATTTCCAGCTGCTCCCCCCTGAGTCCCCTCTGGCTCTATCTTCCTGGGGTGCCCCCCTTGACTCCCCCCTTGCCCTGGCCACTGGTGCTCCTTTCTGTGAATCCTCTGATTCACTGGAAAGACTAGGAGATCTCGGGTCGTCGTCATCACTCATCTTTTCTTCTGCCTCCTCCCCTTCGCTCTCTGTTTCCTCCCTTGCCCGTGCCTCTGCTCCTAAACCCCTGACATCCATCCCCCCCTCGAAGCCCCCCATTCCCCCCTCCCCTCCTTCCGGTGCTGGAGCTGGGGGCTGCTGTTGCAAAGGGACGAACGTCGGATATCGGTCGCTTCCCGTGGCGGGCCTCCATCTGAACTCTCCCGGGTCTTCCTCCCTGCTCTCGTCGACGACGGTCACCTCCGCTTCCATCTCTGTGCCGCCGTGCTCGAAACCAGGGTCGTCCCCGAAAATGTCCATGTCCGTCTCTCCCTCACTTCCTCCTGGCGGCGTTGCTCGTCCTGAGCATTCCAGCCACTTTCTGCGGAACTGCTCCTCTGGCCTATCGTCCCACCAATACGAGGGTTCTGAGGCGGATCCCGAGGGTGACCCCTCCGGGGAACGGACGTCTCGTGTCGGTTCCTCGTCCGAGTCGAACCCCCGGAACGTGCTGGCCGAAAGCGTGGGCGTGAAAAGCCAGTCGTCGAAAAAGTCTGCTGGCATAGGTCTATGTGGGAAGAGGGCATGAAACTCGTCTTTGAGCAGAGGTTCGTCTAAGGCGTAGCCCGGCACCCAGCTGTTCGCACTGGCCGGGGTGCCCTCCTTGGCGAGAAAGTATTCTACCCCCTCTTCCCCCCATCTGGAGTCCAAAATCTCCGTGACTTCGTTGATGCGCTCCTTCTGTGCCACTCCCGCGTGCCCTGTTCTGTCTCTGGCCGGACTCGGCGCCGTTCCGGGTTCCTGGAACCTGTGCGGTGCCTTGTAGGGAGTGAGCACCGATCTGTGGAATACCGGATGCATTCTGGAACCCTCCGGAAGTGCCAGTCTGAAAGCTACCGGGTTGACCTGCTCTTCGACTTGGTAGGGCCCCAGTTGCTTATGCCCTAGTTTCTTCTTGGCCAACGACCTGGCCGGCACTGCGTGGGCTGCTAACCAAACCCAGTCTCCCACGTGGAGCTCTTCTCCAACCCTTCTGTGCTTGTCTGCTTGTACCTTGTATGCGTGCTTGGCCAGCTCCAGGTGGCGCCTCAGCTGATCGTGGACTTCCTGCAGCTCCGACGCGAACGCATCTGCTGTCTGCGGCTCCCCCTCCCCCATTCTTTCCAGTCCCGGGAAGGTTCTGGGGTGCCTCCCGTTGTTGGCGAAGAACGGCGTGACCCCCGTGGACACGTGCTTCGTGTTGTTGTAGGCGAACTCGGCAAGCGGCAGGTAATCCACCCACGTCGCAGGCTGTTGATTTGCATAACATCTCAGGTACTGCTGCATGATGGCATTGACCCGCTCCGCTTGCCCGTTGGTCTGCGGGTGTCTCGCCGACGCCAGGTTGATCTTGACGTTCAGGAAGCCCATCAGCTTCTGCCAGAAATTCGAGATGAACTGCCGCCCCCGGTCGGACAGAATAGACCGTGGCAGACCGTGAACCTTGAACACGTGGTCTATGAACAGTTTGGCGGTTTGCTCCGCCGTGGCCACCTTAGCACACGGAATGAAATGCGCCATCTTGGAAAACAGGTCCACCACCACCAGCACTGCCGTCTTGCCCCTTGAGCTGGGCAGATCCGTGACAAAGTCCAGGGCCACCCTTTCCCAAGGTTCGACCGGAGTTTGCAGCGGTTCCAACAGTCCGGCCGGCGGTTTGTGCACTGGTTTGGCCCTCTGGCAGGTGTCACACCTCGCCACGTAGTCTGCGACCTCCCCTCTCATTCCAGGCCACCAGAAATCCCTGGCTACTAATTCCACCGTCTTCTCCTTGCCAAAGTGCCCGGCCGTGGGCGCGTCGTGCAGCTGCTGCAGCACCTTGGCTCGAAGTTCGTCTCCCGGCACGTAGATGGCCCCTTTACGGATGAGCAATCCATCTCTTAGCTGGAAACCGTCGGCCGCTGCCTTGCCCCTTTGCACCTCTGCCATCTTTGCTTGTGCGAAGGAGTCCCCCTGCAACGCTCGTCGCACCGCCTCTAGGTCCACGGTCGCCGCGGCGCACGCCCACACTGTCGGTGCGAAGATGTGCATGGCGGCCGCTGGTGTTGCGTCCTCCAGATACTGTGGCTTACGGGAGAGAGCGTCTGCCATGATGTTGGTGTCCCCCGGGACATACTCTATTCGGAAGTCGAAGTTCGCAAAGAACTCAGCCCAACGTATCTGCCTCTGGTTCAGGAACTGTGCCGTGCGCCAGTGCTCTAGATTCTTGTGGTCCGTGCAAACCTGCACCGTGTGCTTGGCGCCGATCAGAAAGTGCCTCCACGCCTTGAACGCTGCGTGAATGGCCAGCAACTCCCTGTCCCATATGGTGTAGTTCTGCTCGGACTTGCTGAGCTTCCTGGAGTAAAACGCTCCCGGTCGCCACACCCCCTGCGGGTCTTTCTGCAGCAGGACCGCCCCCACGGCTCTGTCCGAAGCGTCTGTCTCCACCCTCATCGGCTTGCTGGGGTTGACATGAAGCAGCTGCTCTTCCGACGCGAAGAGACGCTTGAGTGCCTGAAAGGACTGCTCCGCCTGCTCTGTCCAAATGAACTTCTTTTTCTTGGAGCTAAGCGTGTCAGTGATGGCCGCCGTCTGCATCGCGAAGCCCTTGATAAACTTGCGATAGAAGTTCGCAAAGCCGACAAACCGTTGGACCTCCTTCCGGTTGCGCGGGCTCTTCCAATCCAACACCGCTCGAACCTTGGCGCTGTCCATGGCGAGCCCCTTGTCAGACAGCTTGTAGCCCAGAAAATCCACCTCCGGCACGTCAAATTGGCACTTCTCCAGCTTGGCGTAGAGCCTATGTTGCTTTAGCCTGCTCAGCACTTCCTTGACGTGTTTGTCATGCTCCTGCTGCGACTCCGAAAAGATCAGGATGTCATCTAAGAAACAGACGCACGTCTTGTAGAGAAGTCCCGCCAACACGTGATGCATAAATGCTTGAAAAACGTGGGAGCCATTTTGCAATCCAAAAGGCATAACTCTATATTCGTAGGTCCCCAGTGGCGTGAACATGGCTGTCTTCCACTCATCACCCTCCCGCATGCGAATGAGGTTGTACGCCCCCCGCAGGTCCAACTTGGTGAACACTCTGCCCTTCCGTACCTTTGCGAGGAGGTCGTCAATTCGGGGCATGGGGAAGTCCGATGGCCTAGTCACACTGTTCAAAATCCTGTAATCCACTACGAGTCTCTTTTGGGGCGTGTCCCGCTTCTTAACAAAGAATACGGGACTGCCCCCCACTGCCTTGGACTCCCGGATGAAGCCGCGCTGCAAATTATGATCAATGAACTCCTTGAGTTCTTGCAGTTCGTCCTCTGACATGGAATACAGTCTCCCTTTAGGCAGCGCCGCCCCCGGCAGCAGGTCAATTTTGCAGTCATATGGTCTGTGAGGGGGTAGCCTGTCTGCCTCCTTCTCGCAGAAAACTTCCAAAAATTCAGCGTACTTGTGGGGAATCGCTTGCAGCGTGCCTAGCAGCAGCTGTGACTCCTCTTCCTCTCCTTCCTGCCTGGGCACGATGCAGTGTTCAGCACAAAAGGAAGAGCCGAAGGTCAGCTGCCTCTGGTACCAAGCCATCGTTGGGCTGTGCTTGTCCAGCCAACTCATGCCCAATACAACGGGCGTGTCAGATAGTTGAGTGACGTTGAAGCTGATGATTTCTCTGTGATTCCCAAGTCGCATCACCATTGGTGGCGTCTGCTTCACCACTTGCCCCCCGAGCAGCTCCCTGCCATCCACCGTGACAACCTGCAGGGGCAGTGTGTCCGGCAGCAACTGCACAGCGTGCCTGTCGACAAAGTCCTGCCCTATAAAGTCCGCATTGCTGCCTGAGTCAATGGTGATTGGCACGTCTATGGTGATTCCATTGGGCAGCTGGAGAGATGCTGTGAGCCTCACTACTGGTTTGGGCGGGAGGGGGTTCACGGGCTGTAAAATCTCTGGGGACTGCTTCACTAACACGTCTGGCTGGGCCCCAGTGCCTCTTCCTCCAGCCAGACTGCGTCGTTTCCCTGCTGTGGTCCTCCTTGCTGCGTTGCTGCAGTCACCATTGCTGAGGCTGCAGTGAGCTTGTGGGGCCTCTGGGGACACTCTTTTGCCATATGCCCTGGTTCCTCACAGACGTAACACTTCCTGTTCCCTCTAGGAGGCTTCGCTTTCACTGCTGCCGGTGCTAGGGCTCTGGTTGCTGACTGAGCCCTTGCACCTCCAACCTCCATAGGTTCGGCTCCTCCTCCTGGCGGAGGCGTGGATTGCGCCCGCGCTGCTTCTCTGGGAAGGAAGGAGGGGCCCCCGGCTGGTTCGCGCCCTCCACGCCCTTCGTCCTTGCTCCACGGACGTCCTTCCAGCCTCACCCCCACTGCCAGTGCCCTCTGAACGACCTCCTGGGTGGTTCGGGGTCTCTCCCCCCTCGCGATCTCATCTTTAATCGAGTTGTGCAGCCCCTCCCAAAAGAGGTCTCTTACAGGAGCCGAATCTCTGTCCCATTCCAGGGCACTGACCAAGGCGAAAAAGCGGGCATGATACTGCCTGACGCTGGCCCTCCCTTGTCTCAGCCCATGCACCTCCTTCCGTGCAAGATCCACGTCAATACTTGATAAAAAGCACCCATCCATCGCTTTAATAAAGGCATCCGCATTCTGGAGCGCCGGATCCTTATCTCTCCATAAATTGCGTAGCCATGCTTTCGCATCCCCATGCAGATGGGACATGATGAACCCCACTCTCTCTTGTTCATCTCTAAAGTCTTTATGCAGCAGTTGCAGTGCGCACAGTACGTCGGCTCTAAAGTTGGGATACTGTTGCAGGTTCCCATCGAAGTGAGAGACCAGCCCGCCTGTCCGTCTCGCCAACCCAATTCCCTCCTGCCGGGGTGTCTGCTTTGTCAGCACGTCTAACCTGACCTGGAGATCCCTGCAGGCGGCAGCTGCCTCCTCCTCTCTCTTCCTGGATGCGAGAACCTCGGCGTTCAGTTGTGCCACTGCTTTTCTGAGGTCCTCTATCTGCTGCTCAGCCGTCATGTCGTCTGCCGTTCGTGAGCTCGCTAGTAGGCACCTGTTTCTCTCCCCTCCTCGAGGCTGTAGATGCCCACAATGGGGAGACGGAGCTTACTGTCAGAGCTGCTTGAAGATCCTAGCTCACAGAGGATCACGCTAGCCAGCGATCATTAAGTAAAAGTCTTTATTGAATTACAGTTTCCATTCTCACGCTGCTGCGCGCAAACTCTACGTCTAGTAGCTAGATCGGCGAAGCTCCGTCTGAATCTCCGCCCCGTGTGCACCAACTTAATATCCTAGCCTTGCTCCACCTTTTCCGCCTGACTGTCCTCCTCTGGGTCCCTCTACCCCCCGGGGCTTCTTCCTTCCGGGATTCCTCTGACGCTGACCCGGACCCTCCTGCCTCCTTGCGCCGGGCTTTAGGACCTGGTTCCCTTTCGGGGCTGCTTACTGCGCCGCCTTCCTCTGCATTTGAACTTGGCGCGCGCGCCCAACCTTCCACTTTCCTCTTAACCGTTTCTTCGCTCCCCGATGGAGGTGTGGCCACTCCTGACTCATGCCCTCCCTCCTGTGGTGAGCTGCCAGCGCTTCCCCCCTGGCTCCCTTCCTCTTCCCTGCTTCCTGGCGGTGACGCTGGTCCCGATTTCCAGCTGCTCCCCCCTGAGTCCCCTCTGGCTCTATCTTCCTGGGGTGCCCCCCTTGACTCCCCCCTTGCCCTGGCCACTGGTGCTCCTTTCTGTGAATCCTCTGATTCACTGGAAAGACTAGGAGATCTCGGGTCGTCGTCATCACTCATCTTTTCTTCTGCCTCCTCCCCTTCGCTCTCTGTTTCCTCCCTTGCCCGTGCCTCTGCTCCTAAACCCCTGACATATATGTTAATCTGAGTTGGTTATTTGCTTAGCTCCAATACCCAGCCTATACCCTCCATTTCTTACCTTTCCCGTCACAAAAGTTGGATGCCCCCACCCCCACTCTTTGCAATATTCCAGGCAGTTCCAGGCACTAACACAGGGTCTATGTTCTCTTGGAAAATTTAACGCATGGCAGAAACTGTTGTAGCTTTAAGAAATATTATTTATTCACATATTTACACCTACAGTCCACATGGAGAGAGTCCAGATCTTACATGTTCATTTCAAGAGGAGTTTGTTCCCCACAGCAGTGCAGCACTGGAGTCAAAGGCGTCTCTCGCAGCCAGTCTGCCCAAGATCAATCGCTCCCTTTTTTCTCCCCCTTGTTCCCAGCACACCTTGCTAAAGACACTCTTTTCCTGTTTCTTCACACTCACAGATAGGTAGCCGTGTTGGTCTGCCATAGTCAAAATAAAAAAATTCCTTCCAGTAGCACCTTAAAGACCAACTAAGTTAGTTCTTGGTATGAGCTTTCATGTGCATGCTTCTTCAGATATCTGAAGAAGTGTGCATGCACACGAAAGCTCATACCAAAAACTAACTTAGTTGGTCTTTAAGGTGCTACTGGAAGGAATTTTTTTATCTTCACACTCAGTTACTCTGGCAGTCTGCCCAGGCCCAAGATTGCTCTCAGGTGGGCCATCAACACCTTTTGTCATGTTAATGCCTCTATCCCAGGTGGAAAGCAAGCTTAGCCTGTATTTTGCCCACTCGCCTGCAATCTTCCCTTCAGTACTCCAAATAATCAAAATCCTACCATTTTTAAATTTCTATGGTTTAAGAACCCTCTATAACAGTATTTACTGCATTTTAAACACCTGCCCACTCCTCCACAGAGCTGGGGTTCTTCCCCTTTGATTATTTATTTATTTATTTATTTATTTTAGGTTGGTTAGGCTAAGAGATCGTGAACTTCTTTTGGTTACCAGCAATTAAACCCCACCCATGTTTATTCAGAGGTAAATCCTATTGAGATGGATGCAATAATAGTGGATTTATTCTGCTTTAGGTTTTTCTACAGTGTTTCCCCAGTGCTACCACATTATTATTATCTGGAGGGACAGCAGCATAGCACAAGCAAGTCTAAAAATAAAATATGTGATATGGAATATGCAGTGATTGGAAATGAAACAGAGTCGCCACCCCAAATGTTTACAAGCTCAAACAATATTGAAAGTGGGGTTGCGTGTTACTTCCCCAAAAGCATGATGAGCACAAATCACAATGAATACACAATAAAAAGGACGTCTGGAAGGGATCTTAGCTACTAGGATACAAAGCATTTTGTTACAGATCCCCACTTGTACATCTGTTTCAGACCAAATAACCCCCAAAGTGGTGTGTTCCTGATGGAAAATGCAGTTGAATTTAGCATTAGTTATGCTGACAAACTATGTGCAAGAGCTTGAAGAAAATGTCCAGAGGAAAGCAGCCAGATTAGTTTAGCATTTCTGTAAACAAAAGTATTACCATTGAGTCTCCTTTAAGTCCTTAACAATTGTGTTTTTCCAAAAATAATCATAAGAAAATAACCTGACTTTATTGCAGAACTAAACGGGCTTCTCAAAAGAAAGTATGGAGCCAGTTTCCAGTTTCCAAAACCAAAATCAAGATAAAAGGTGTATTATTAGATCTCAGAAAAAGAAACCATACATATGGAATGGGGAAATGTTCCATGAGTGTTTTACCCTGGAGTATATCTAATTAGGCAATCCCATTTTCTAATCCTTGCCAAAGATGGTATAGCATCCTGGTCCTTTTGTTTCTTTTTATTCACAAATACTACCCAAAAAAAGTTGGGTGGGAGGAGATGCATACATTTAAAGCACATAAAGAAAAGCACTAGATAAAAGTGTGGCACTGATAATACTACTAATGGATATCCTGTGTTTCTGGTTGCTGGGCAGCCAACTTGAGAGTCCAGGAGGTTTTAAGTGCTCCTGATCCTGAATATATTATTTTCTATATAACTTCTCCCTGCACTGAAGAAGTTTATAGGAGATTTTAAATGTAATCAGAAACATTGGAACCTGCACTTAGTTTCATAATGGGCTGGGCTAGATTGGAACCTAATTGTCACAGTGACCATGTAAACATACACTACCCTCAAATCCAGAGCTGCAACTGCCACTTTTTGAATCAATACAAGTTTGGTAGCTCAGGGTCCAATGGTGGGTAAGCAGGCAAGGTTGACTTCCCACCCTTATAATTTATATTGAAAGCTCCTTTGGGACAGAGAGATCTTTTTATTTTTGTTTACAGAAGTCTGTTAAACTCTGTAAATGTGTGTTGATGGTGCTGAATAAGAATAATAAATGAGGAGCTGGATCTTGCACCTCACAGTAGGAAGCATGGGTACATGGAAGCAAAGACATCACTTTGGACATTGTGCAAAAGAGTAGGAATCCATCCAGATCAGGAGAGAGAGACTGGCTAGCTTAGCGCTGTATTTGGGCATCCCAGTGGGGCCAGAATCTACTCTCAACTTTTTTGATACAGGTGGTCTGTTTTCCCTTCATGTCTGTGGCTGGATGGTCAACACTCTGAGCAGTCTTTCAAGTTCCATGATTTGTAAGCATCAATGAGCTCAGTTGCAGCCACACTGGAACTGAAGTTGATGCAACAGAGACCAACTAGCAAGAACTTGAAAGGATGTCTGCCTGCAGTCAAGTTCAAAAAGTCAATGAGCAAGTTCAGAACCTCCAGCCTGCTTCACAATTGGTCAAACTAGCTCAGAACCTCATTGTCATAGCAACCATGAAAAGATTACATGATCATAGTGACCATGGAAAGTTTTCCTGGGTTCTAGAGCTGCAGTTACCACTTTCTGAATCAATTACAAAATTATTGTTACATAAGCCCAGTGCCAGTCCCTCTCTCTGCCAAGCCATGGCAAGAGCACATGGGATCTCAGACGCTCACACAGGGTCTGTGTCCCTTTGGAGAACAGAAGACACAATGGAGGCTGTCATGCTTTAAGAAATAGGATTTACTCATCTATTTACACCCTCAGTCTGCATGGAGAGAGTCCAAATCTTACAGCATGGCCCAAAGCATTAATCAAAACCCTGGCAGTTACTAATTCATAGGCTTTACTCCAAATCTCTAACAATATGTATGCTAGCTCTCACAGGGTCCATTGGTGGTTAATTAGGCAAGTATCCTGAACCCCTAGCCTACCTGGAAGCAAGTCAGTATGTCAAGTCCCCAGACCAGGGTCAATCCACATGTCCAACCCGAAGCAGTCCAACAGAGATCCTGAAGCATCAAAGCCAAGAGCCATCAACATGCTGCCTTTTTTATACCTTGCATGCTGATTGCAGCATCTGGGCTTGATGTGGCATGTGACCCTCAAGTGTTCCAAGCCTACTCCAGCTGAGGAATCACACACTTTCTCCCAGAGCTAGGGAGCTGGGCTGTGGACCATTGCCTGCATTAGTCTCGTGGAGCACCACTTCTGCTGCTCCCAGAGCCAGAGGGGCCCACTGTGTTCATGGGGACAGGGGCCCCTCTGGCTCTGGTGATGGGTCCTGTGGCACTGGGTCCTGTGCACTGGCCCCCATCCCCTCGTCATCCTCCATCACCTTGTGAGTACTTCCTACTACACCAACATCTTCTTCCCCATCCCTAGCTTGCCCCGGTGTGTCCCAGTCCCAGCTACACCTCTCGCTAGGATCCTCTTCCTCCTTCCTGCCAGTTCATGACAACAAGGTTGCCACCTGGAGTAGACAAGACACTGGGGACCAATATTAGTGGCCAGGGAAAGCCTGTGTCTCCTGTTTATTTAAAGTGTTTAATCATGTGCTTTAGCTGAAAACATTTTCCAGAGTGGCTTGCAAATGTAACCGATCAGCAGTCACTGACCTCCCACTTACAATTTAAAAGACACAGCACGGAAGGAAAAGAGGTTGGGAAGGAGGAAGAAACAACAAAAGCAAACTCTTCACTGTTTCTAATTACTCCAGGAGTAACCCTCCAGATGTTGGACTATAGCCCCTGCATGACCAATGGTCATGGTATGATGGGAGTTGTAGTCCAGAACATTTGGAGGGTACCACATTAGATATCTCAGAATAAATAGACATCAGACAGGGCTGGATATTTGCTTCAAACACAGCTTTAGAGATTCCCCAAATAACAAGAGGGAGAGGCAACAAAGTATTGCTGTGTGGAATGCTGCTGTTTAGAATCCCATCCGTTCCACCAACAACCACCACTCATTTTCTACACAAAATACTCAGCATTCTGTTGTCCACTGAGCAGACTCAATCTTCATCATACTGTTTTTGGTGTACCTCCCACTCCTATTTTTTAATATTTCTGAAAGTCTTGGAGTTCCACCAACCCTACTGATACCTCCACTCATGTGTATGTGTGTGGTACTCTTGGCTACACAAGGAGCGGTGCTCACAGCCTGAACATTGGAAATAGAAGGAATGATATCAAAAGAAAAATGTTCTCTGGTTATAGGGATGGGGGAGAAATTCTATTCAGTTCACATCTGAAGGCAAACTTGTCTAATTCTGCACTTCTAATTCTGAAACGATATGCAAACAGAGACAAAACTGTCATTTGAAATTAGCTTATTAGAATTTTGCAACGCAGTTCTGCAGCCAAGTAATATGTATGAAAACGCACATGCTAGGGTAAAATGTGCATATAAAGGCACACATTAGCAACAATAACATACAAAAATGCATGTTAGGTTGAAATGCTTTGCAAAAAATGTGTATATTAGACAAAATCGCATATAAAAATGTATACAGTATATAGTAGGATACATTCACACAAAAAGGCTGAAGAATTTTAATGGGAACTTGAAAAGAAAAAAATGCAAACTGGTATGGAAACATGGGCATAACCAGAATTTTTGTTGGGGGGGCAGGCCTTTTGTTGGGGGGGGGGAGAACCTCAGGTTGCTATGTATTTTAATTGATTTTTATTGATTATGAGGGACAGCTGCCCCCTCTTGGCTACACCCATGTATGGAAATGTAGGGATCTAAACGTAGGAATGGAAAAATGAGAAACTGAAGAAACAAAAATGCATGAGATTCTTCCATGCCAACTGATTAATGTTAAGAGGTGCTCCAAATAAATCTAAATCAATCAATAAATACTTGTAAAAGAAAGTATAGAGAGTGATATCCAATGACATGTGACTGGATTTCCCTTCTCTCTTCTATCCTCTGCAGCCCCCCCCCCCAAATTGTTCTGCAGGGTCCCCACCCCTGCCTTTGCAGCAGATTTGGTCAACATGTGGGGGGCTGCAGGGAAGAGCAATCCCATTGGAGTAGCAGAAATCCATGCAGAACTGAGTATCACTCAGGTCACTGGAACATGATAATAATGGAAATACATTTTATAACAGCCAGGATACCAGGGGAAAAGAAGTTCAAATACTTTGAGGTTTAGTTTACTTTAAGTACAACTCTGGTGCCAAACTTTTTTTTTTTAATGAACAGCTTTTATATCTTCTTTCTCAGCTGAATTGAAAGGCTTTGCATGGAGGCTTTAGCAAAACGAAGAGAACACTCAGTCCTAGCAACAAAATGAAAAACAGAACAAGCATCCTAAGAGAAAACTAAGCCCAGTTTACCCCTCGGATATACAGCTCTAACATTTTTTTAGCTGTCACTCCTCTAGTGGTGCTATAGTACTTATCCAGAGTGAATTCAATCCAGTTTGCTGTCTAGATGAACTTGGACTGCAGTTGTTTTCATAGTGACCAGTCAGGATGTTGGTAACTGGCCCAGTCCGGATTTCACTGTTAGACACGACAGGTTGACATTGTTCAGAAGAGATGAGTTATGAAGCTTTTATCACATCTTTTTAGCTTGCCATCTGCTATTAATAGCAAAGATGTTTTCCCTGTTCTAACTCCACAAAGATTATAAAGTAACCACTCACATGGGAGGCATTTTTCAATCTATTTAATATATGAACAGAAAGTGTTATTGGCACATTTTTTTGACCAGCTCAACATAGTTAGAAGGAGGAACACAAGCGATTGCAGCAACTGGCCATCAGCAGTCTCTGAATATAAAATAATCTCATCTAATGCACTGGACTATAGGCAATCCTATTTAAATTCAGAGTGGGGCTGCAAGTCTGCTTCTAGTTAGAGTAAGGCTAAGTTACACAGTCACTGCATCAGAGCTCCCAGTTGGACATACTTGCAAGTACATAGGAACACCAGAAGCAGTCTTCTACAAAGTCAGACCATTAGTCCATCTAACTCAATCTTGTCTACACTGACTGGCAGCAGCTCTCCAGGGTTTCAAGCAGGGAGTCTTTCCCAGCCCTATAGGGAGATGCTGAGAACTGCACCTGGGACCTTCTGTATTCAAAGCAGATACTCTACCACTGAGTGATGACCTTTCCCTAAAATAGTTGTGTAGTGGACAAGTCCAGTGTTAGCACAAGGCATGTTCGGGCAGGTGCTGGACACCTGCCATCCCCCTCACACATGAAGAGATATTGGCACTATGGGGCTGAGCAGCTTCTGACTGCCATCTTGAATTTGTCCCCAATACCCCAGAAATCGGGACGTCCTAAGTAAAAGCGGGACATTCCAGGATCAAATCAGAAACCAGGATGGCTTCTATAAATCTGGGTCTGTCCCTGGAAAATTGGGGCCCTTGGAGAGTCTGCATTCTGACATGAAGAGAGGTGCAAAGAGCATATCTCTGGGGCAAACATGGCGGTAGCTGAGGTAGTATAAGTTCCCCCCACCCCACCTGATGGGGATAGCTGATGAGGAGTACTCACACACCATTGTGTGGCCCTCTTTTTCTGCTCTTTTAGGTGTGGCAGCCATTTTATGTTATGTTACATATCCCACTATGGGCATTTTGCATTGTATTACATGACTGGTAGCCATTCTTAAAATTCCCAAAGGCCCCAACAGGCCCCCCCCCAAGAGTGGTGACCCTTTACCCAGCTGAATGCATTGCACTTCACAGGTCAGCCACATGCATAACTGCATTAAAAACTTTTAAAGTATTTGTACTCCTTTTCTTCCACAGGATTTGCTCTTGAGAAATGTCACTGGGGAAGCTGCCTTAAATCAACAACAGTTCTTACACACCAGCAGGCGTGACTTCTCTGCGCTGGTAATATGAGACTTTGCCTGTATCTATGAAAATGACGCCTGGAAACGTAAGCTAAGAACAACTCCTGCTTTATATATAGAAACTGTTTTATTTGCAGACCAGACCCAGAATAAATAGTGAGGTAATTTTTAAGAGGAACCCAGAGCTGTAGTCTGTTAATGTTAACCAAACAATGGAAAACAGTTTTGCCTCTTGATTTCTGGAAGACATTCATTATCGGAAGACTAGTAGTCTCTTGTTGAAGGCAGTGCCTTTTGCATTTATAGTATGAGTCACAATACTTTCTCTTTGAGGTTCTTCCAGAACACTTTCTGCGTCCTGATCCTATGCAGTGGGAAGGAAGCCCCACTGAGTCCAACAGGGCTTACTCAAAAGAAAGTGTTCTTAAGCAGGACCTGCAAGAACATGTTGCAGCATGAGGTTCCTGTTCAGGAGTTTGAGAGAAGCCAACCATGTCCTTTTACAGGAAACTCCATTCCATTTCCCCTCCTCAATTAATTTTGAATCAAACGAACAAATGTACATAAGGGGGAGAAATAAAGAAACAAACAGAAAAAGAGCTCTTCTGGATCTCACCAAAGGTGAGGACAACTTGGGGAATGGGAAGAACTTGAGAATTTTTGTGGTATATATTAAAAAGAGGAGGCCTATAGAATAATGCAAACCAAACCAAAAGCATAGCTGTCAACTTCTCCCTTTCCTTGCTAGGAATCCTATTCGGTACAGTATAAGGGAATTTCCCTTAAAAAAGGGGGAAAGTTGACAGCTATGCAAAAGTAATGTTTGGAATCCTACAGCACACTGTGTGTGTGTGTCATTATTTAGACCATCTATTATGCAAGTTGAAGTGGATCATTCTTTTCCATTGAAAAGCTGATCTTGTGCTTAAACGTTCCTCTCTTCAGACCTGTGGATTTGCAGATGCAGGTACCTACAGTGGGATGCTTCCTCCCCTCCTCTCCTTTTTTCCCCTTTGGCCTTTGGGATGTGCCAACTCCTATTATTAGGCTTTGTTGGCCCTGCCCATTTGTCATGGCTCTACACCAGCTGAAGCGGGAGAAAAGGGGAGGGCAATAAATAAGCAGCCCCCATTTGAACAGGACTAGTGTATCACTGCTTCCAAGTGCTGTCCTCCTGCCTTCATTCAGTGTACAGAGGGTAGGTACATCTTCAAGATGCTGTGTTGTTCCTAACTATTAAGAAGAAACAAGGACTGTGTTATGAGTTAGATTAATGGTCTCAGTTTTGTTTTTAGTGTGCTATTGCAATATTTAGCAAGGCTCTGTGGGCTGGTGGGAGCACGACACACACTCGGTGGGAGCTTTAAATAGAAGGGGACGACTAGGATTCTGAACAATCCTCCTACTAGAGAGTCAAATTTAACAGGGGCTAGCCTTGAGATCTTTGTATTACAAGGACCATGATCTGGTTAAAGCAGGGGTGGGAAAGCTGTGCTTCCCCAGCTGCTGTTAGACTGCATCTCTCTCATCCATGAACAAGGTGGCTGGGGCTGATGGGACCTGGGAGTCCAATTGCATATCTGAGAGTCCAATAGCATGTCTGACTTTTGAGATCTTGGTGGAGGAATGAATCCCTAGGAGTTCTAGTTGATTCTGCATGCTTTAGTGTACACACAGACAAATGGTTCTAAAGGGCAAGAAGTGTTCTCAGTGGTCAAACCCTAGTCATAGAAGTCTTTGATCTCATAAAGTTTGACGGAGCCCATCTCTTTATGTGCCTTACTGGATAGCAAATACTTTTTTTGTAGGGCGACAAGCTTTTGTTTTGTCTTTTGTATCTCCTGTTTGAGCTTTTTAAAAATGTAAGTTGCCCTGCATGGTATCATCTTAAGGCGGAAGGGGCGTTTCCCATTCTCTTAAATGCAGGAGAGCGTAAGATCAATTAAAAGCGTTGTAGCACATTAAAATCAAGACAAATTTATCATGGCACTTCATCAAATGCACGAGGTGTTGCACACGGGCTCTAGGTGCTGTGCCCCTGCTCACATTTCTCCCCAGCTCCACCAACCTCCACCTCCCAGTACCCCAAACCCCACCACTTGATTCCCTTAGACAAGGGATCATTTCCACCTTGCAGGCCAGCTTTGACAGGTGGGTTGGGCAACGCCTCCTCTTGCCACAGCTGCTCATACTATCAACACCATTTCTGTCTCAGCAGTCGAGTGCAATGAAGATGCAAGCAGCAGGCAATGACATCAGAGCAGGATGGTTGTGGGGGAGCTGCTCTGTCTCACCTATTACTCTGCAGCTTACCTGGCCCACTGGCCCACCTGTTTGTCTGCCCACCTCCATCTTGCAGAACAAGAGATTTGGCACTACTTTGCATAAAAGTCACGACCTTTTTCTACAGCAAAATGCTGTTTATTCCCAAGGAAACGGATTTACCATCAAGGCAGTCGTGATGGTGCTATGATTTGGGGCGAGTTAAAATGCAAAACTGCACATGCTCTGGACATTTCCTCCTTTTATATGAAGACAGGACACAGATCATCCTTCTGTTCCTGACCATAGTTACTGAATATTAATGCAAGTATTAAAAAATAATAATCCTGTTAAACACAGGGAACTCTTCAAAAAACAACGAGTCTTGTAGTACCTTAAAAGAGCAACACATTTTATTGTGGTATAAGTTCTGAAAAGTACCTTGTAGTACCTTAAAAGAGCAACACATTTTATTGTGGTATAAGTTCTGAAAAGGAGAAATCTGCAAATATATACCATTTGGAGGGTACTCAAAATTGTAAGAAATTCAGGGTTATTACAACATAGAATTAAAAATCCACAGAAATATTCCGCTAGGAATAACATGTCCTCTAGCCCCAAGTAGATATCTTTCAACTCCCAAGTTTACATTTTTGTTTGATTTCCACTAAAGCCAAAATATTTCACAGATAATTTAAATGTTTTGACCAGGAGTGCATGTGTGCAGAGTAGGGATGGGGAGTCTGTTTCAATGGGTCCAAGAATTAAATGTTTAATGACTACCACACAGGCAATTTTTGCAGACTGGATTGTCAAAGACGTGTGCTGCTCCTTGTATGTCCCTGCAGTCTTCCAAGAATGAAAGATGGAGAAGCCCCAACTCTTCAGTTCCTAATCAAAATACTAAAAGGCAGGCATGATCCTTACCCAACTTCATTTAGAGGAAGAATGGAAAGATCAGTCAATTCCGGTTCTCTTCGTTTCTAATTTTACAATCTTAAATCCAGTTCTTCACATTTTTGCAACAATGTGTGATTTAAAAACAAAACAAAACAAAAAAACAAAAAGCCCTCTTGAAAATCCATCAGCATCTTAGGGCAAATTTCTCCTAATGTATTTGTATGCCATTTTGACTAACATATACATTCCTTACAAGAATCTTCCCTAATATAATGCACTTTTGTATGTTATTTTCATGCATACATTCATCGTTATGCATACTGTCCCCTGATATGCAGTGTTTTTGGTAAACTTTGCTTGATTGGAGAACTGCATCACAAATTTCAGATAAGTGTGAATTTTGAAGGATGGCTGTGTTTTGGTTCTCATCTTGTTTCAGGATGTGTGAATTAGGTAGCTTTGCCTTTCAGTGCAAAATGGATCAAATTTCTCTTCCATCCCTAGTTCAGATAGGCTTCATATAAAAATAGTATACCTGTCTGAACTTGCCCAGGCCTTAAAACTGGAAATTTCACATTTTGGTATTTGCAATTAAAATTGGAAACTACACATGACCTTAACTGCAGAGTTCTGCACTCCCTAGTTTTCCTCTGACACACACAAACTGCAAATGCAAGACACTTATTCTGGATGAGGATGGGGTGTGTGGGTGTGTGGGTGTGTTAAGGTGGATATAAGCTATTGTCCCTCTTGCAATCCCTAATCAATTGAGGCTCTTTGTTCCTGCAATCTGTAATGCCAAAAATTCCCTTTGAAGCAAATTCAATGAGAATTGATTTTTTGCAACAGAAAAAGGCAAACCACAGACCACTGACCAATTGCATCTGGAACAGCTCCTATTTGTTGATTGCTAGCAACATCCTTCCAAAGGAATGCTAGACCAGGCAGACCTCGGTCTGATCTGCAAGGTGCTGGCTAGGTTCTTAACTACGACAGCAGACTTGGATTGTTTAAACACCAATCAGTAATGCCATAATTGTTAAAGGATTCTGAGATTTGCTTTGTGAATACAAAAGCAGGAGCTGCGGCAAAACACTGCAGGGTGAGTGCTGCTGTTCAGGATTCCAGCCCCATCCACCTGTCAGCTAGCATTCACAGTCCCCCTATTGGGTTGTCTCCCCCCCCCTTTGACCCCCTACATGTTTTTATTACTTCTGCAAGCCTTGAGGCTCTTGCTAAGCCTGCTGATCCTATCCTCTTGTGCATGGGTGATGCAGTTTTGGCTACATAAACCACGGCACCTACAGCCTGAACACCAGAAACAGAGTGACTCATGAAACAGATGGAACAGGAATTCTTGTAAATAAGCAAACAAAGGCAAAGAAGTCAGCCCCCTCCTGTTCTAATCAGTTCCTTGAAGAGAGGAGTAGTTTCTGGAAATGAAACCTAATACCAGTAAGCTTGGAATGTACCCCACACGTTTATGCCTGCAAAAGATGATCAATTCAGACACACGCATTTTAATTCCAAAATATTCATTTATAAAGAGTGATACAGTGTGTCCCATGGTCCTCCAACCCAGAATTTCACCACCATACAAAATTGATTGCTAGCATTTTTTTACCTATTTTTATTCACTAACCTCTAATTATAATTTTAAGACACTTCATTTAAAAGCTTCTGGGCCGATAAGAGCCCCATAAAACTTCCCAAGGCATTGTACCATTTGGAACTAATCATCCCATTCAGAAAATGGATATGGCAAGGGGAGATCACAGGCGTGAAGTGTTTCACTTCACTGAAATGAAATCCCAGGGTGTGGAAACCTAGTGTGCCAAGGAGAAAGCTATCCTTCTCAATGTGCTAGCTTTCCACTGGCGGGCTGCTTTGGCTATAGGACAGCATCCCAACATGTTAACATCTTTACCTGTATTCTGAAGTGGTCTAGTTCCCAGAGGATCACAGCAGATAGCTTTTCTGACTGGGCAGTTCAGCTCTAAGACATGACAGCAATTAGCCAAGGCACTCCAATTTATCACCTCTTGTTTTTCCCTTGAGAAACGGCCTCTGTAAAGGGCAAATGAATGAATTCATAAAGCTGCTTGGCATTGCCGGCATTGCCCAGAAGTTCGGCCAACTTGTCCTGAGAAAGGGTTATGAGTTCTGCAACGCTCTTAACATGATTCATTATGGCCTGGCAGTTTTTGGCATTCACACCGGGCATTTTGAGCAAGAAGTCTTGGGGACCCGGGTTGTATCTGTCCGATTCGGGGAGGCTTTCTGAATCTGCTGTGACAGCCATGGCTGTAGCTGCATCAGGCTGGGGACGCTTCCTTTTCAATTCCTCAAACAATTCAGCCGTCACGTACGGAGAAGGGCACCACAGGAATCGAAGCCGGGAGAAGTGGAGAGTGAGGAGGGTGAGTTTGGATATAATGTCGTTGCTCGAGATTTCTTGATGGAGGGATCCCCGGGGAGTGAGGGAGAAGGATTTGCTGGGGTCAAACTCTATGAGAAGGACGGGGCGCTTGTAATAGCGAGACATGGAGACGCACTGCGTATAAAGTCTCCCGCTGTTCAGGGAGCCAATGAGATCGCTGATGCTCTTGCGCTCCACACAGATGTCGGGGGTGAGGATGTAGTCACCGACTTCCAAGGTCACGGGCTCAATGTCAATGCCGCGGCGGTGGATCAAAGACGGAAGCTCGCTACGAAATTCACGCATGTCCACGACAATGCTTTGCGGCACGCCCCTCTCTTCCTGGCCACCTGAACAAAACAAAAGGGATCAGGGAAGAGAGGACATACAGTGGTATCTCGGGTTACATACGCTTCAGGTTACATACGCTTCAGGTTACAGACTCCGCTAACCCAGAAATATTACCTCAGGTTAAGAACTTTGCTTCAGGATGAGAACAGAAATCGTGTGGCGGCAGCAGCAGGAGGCCCCATTAGTTAAAGTGGTGCTTCAGGTTAAGAACAGTTTCAAGTTAAGAACGGACCTCCAGAACGAATTAAGTACTTAACCCGAGGTACCACTGTACTGGTCTTTCTGCTGACCAGCGAGACCCACTGGATCCTAGCTTCCTAGCTGCAGTTCTGTCTCTAAACGGTTTAACAACCTCTAAGCGGTTTAACAAGGCAATCTAAAATATTCATATACAATACTGGCTTTCTATATGCTGTAACAGCCCCCCTCCCTTGGGACTTTTTGATGAAAGGCGGCTAAGAAATACAATGTAATAATAATAGGAGTAGAGGCTCCCTCTTGCCAGCCCATCCTTTGTTATTTCCCCCCAAGAATGCCTCAGACACAGCATCATTCCAGGGCATGGGGTGTGTGGTCACCATCCCCCCCCTAAATGAAATAATATGTCTGGAGCATTATGAAGTAAAGAAAACAGCAGCTGGTCTGTTCAGAGGAAAGCTCTGCCATGGTTTGTGATAGCAGCAAAATGATGTTTTTTAGAAACTGAAGGAGGCTGCTACTGTTGGGGTAAGGCCCCCCCCAATGGTAAATCCCACTACCCCACAAATAAGCAAAATGGTCTCCTTTCACCATTCAGAGCTGTGAAATTCAGAGGCCATTTGAGTTTGCCCCTAAATGATCTGGCAGCCCACCATTTGACTACAATAAAAGATCATTACACTGACGATGTCCATGCAAATTCAGCTCAAAAATCTGAAAGGTGTGTTTTAAAATAGTCCCATAGATATCAAGAACTTACCTGCTTTGCGCGTATCAGTGGAAGCAGTCGCTGGGGTTGCATCTCTTACTAGATCCAAGTTTGTTTCATCTCTTCCTTCCCTTTCTTCAGGGATCACCATGCTGGCCTTCTCACTGAAAAACAAAAATTATGAACAGAAATGTTTGAGGCATTTTCCTCAGAATGGATGTGTTAAAATTCTAAAACCTTCCTGCTTCCAAGCTGGAGCAAAAGCTATAGCAGTACCTCTCCCTCCAATCAGTTTAGGGAATTTCCACAAACAGGACATCCCTTGATGTTATTCCCCCAGTGACCGGGGTTCAGAGGCATGGAGATAGTCTACAGGCATCCTGACTAGCAGCCACTAAGCTATCTAAGTTGGCGGCCATCGCTGTATATTGAGGGATCCTATTCCATAGTTTAACTGTGCTTCCACCAACCACGGCAAGACATTGGAGCCCTGGTCCCGGATCGCCAGAAAACATAATAAACACTTGTTCCCGTTTCTGACGTTACACCAGGCGGTGCGGGAAGGAAGGGCAGGATATAATTTAAATTAGTAACAGCAATAACAACAAGACTAATAGAGCAATCCTATATGGTGCAGAGAAGACAGAGCAGCAGATTCCCCACCAGATCTGCAGCCCTGTTAGTTCCTGCCAGACAGGAGGGAAGTGGCTGTGTGTGTGTGTAGCTTATTTTCCTTTTCTGCTCTGCCAGTTCTCAGGCTGGCACAGCACAGGTATCCGGAGTGGAGCCCTCAACAGGAAACATGGCAGTTTTAAGTCCAGTGGCTCCATCACTGGCCTTGGTCCAGCTCCAGAATATTCTGTTTTGGGGTCTTATGCTACTGGCAGTAGCACATGCCCCAATGGCTGAACCCAGGGGAGACTGGCAGAGGGAACCTCTGCTATATTCTATCCCCCAGCAGCAGCACCGACCAAGGGTTAGGAGTGCTCTTTAAATAAACAACATAGAACAATATTCATAACATCTGAGGAGGTTGTTTCAGGGGTATGCTTTGCCATTGTTATTTATTTTGTATTTATCTGATTTTAAGTTTCATTTAGCCAGAAAACTGGAACAGGGAACAGGTTTGCTTCTTGCAAATCAATCTGTTAAAATTCTGCCTGAAAGACTTTGCTTCGTATCTTTACAAGTAAAATGTTTATTTTTAAAATGAGAACTGAATATTCAGGGAAAGAATCTTGAATAGCTTTGAGGGGGCTCAGCTAGGGATGTGATGGCCTGGAGAGAGAGAGAAAACAGGAAAAAACACTTTTTTTCCCTCCTGAGGATAACTCTCTTCTCCGCTGCCCCCTAAAAACCATGACTGGGAAACTTGAGGGACAGCCAAATATGCTGCTGGTCCTTAATATTGTGACTGTGCCAGTCTGCTTTCTGTCCAATTTACTACGTATTTTGTGACTTTTTTGTCAGTTTGGTCTGGTTGGTAGAGAAGTCTCTGAGGTCTCAGGCAAAGAAGAGTTTCTCCTCATTACTTTCTACCTGATCCATTTAGCTGGAGATGCCACAAGCTGAACCTAGGACCTTCTGCCTGCAAAAAATGTGTTCTGCCACCAGATGCACAATCCCTTCCCAAGGACAATAAAGTGGGCACTAGTCCACATGAACTCCTGCAGCAGCCAACCTGTTAATCTTCAAGGTGTCACAAGGCTCTGCTGTTTGCTCTGGATATAAGGGAACATTTCTTTTCCCCCTTTGCAAATTTGACATTTTTATTATATAAGTCTATAACGATCTTTCACAGTATTCAGCTGCTTACATAAGTTTGCTACCTTGGTAACACTTGGAGTGGGTGGGGGAAGATGAAACAAGCCAGAGCTCAGAGCTGCATAGCAACAATAGGATAACCAATGTGCAGTCTCTGCCTTTCGAGCAGCTAGAAATATGCCAGCAGAAGGGGAAGATCTGGCAGAGAACCGGCTTCCACCAGAATTAGCTTTACAATTCTGCCAGCTTTAAAAGGGGGGAGATTTATCCTGCGGAAGCAAAATACATATTGTTTGACACTGCAGGGCTGGCATCTCTGGGCAGGTAGTGGGACCCCAGCACCTTGGCAGGGGGCGCCTGGCCCCTCCTTTGAAAGGCCAGCATTTTCCAAGGGCAGCATGCAAGATGCACCTTACCGAATCAGTTTTTCGAAAGCTTCCTTTTCTTTCCGTAGTGCAGTAAGATAGCGTTGTTCTTCTGTCGAACCTCCATAGATAAGGAAATAAACCCTGCAAGGCAAGACACAAAGACCTCTCCAAATCCAGAAGACAGTGGCCAAAAGTCTATCGATTCCAGCATCTTGTTCTCATAGTGGCTAACAAGATACTGATGGGAAGCTTGGAAGTGGGATTTGAGAGCAACAGCTCTCTACCTCTATTCCCAGCTACTGCTATTCGGAGACATGTCTAAGGTAAAGGTAAAGGGACCCCTGACCATTAGGTCCAGTCATGGCCAACTCTGGGGTTGCGGCGCTCATCTCGCTTTATTAGCCAATGGAGCCGGTATATAGCTTCCGGGTCATGTGGCCAGTGTGACTCAGCCACTTCTGGCAAACCAGAGCAACGCACATAAACGCCGTTTACCTTCCCGCCGGAGTGGTACCTATTGATCTACTTGCACTTTGACGTGCTTTCGAACTGCTAGGTTGGCAGGAGCAGGGACCAAGCAACGGGAGCTCACCCCATCACGGGGATTCGAACCACCAACCTTCTGATCGGCAAGTCCTAGTTTAACCCACACACCACCCGTGTCCCCCTGCAGTCATGTCTGTAGTGCACAATTCTAAGCAATCCCTTTTGGGAGGTTCTCCCTCACAGACACATAGGAAACTGCCCTACATACTGTGTCAAGACGACTGGTCTACCCGGCTGAGTGTTGCCTACTCTGACTAGTAGCAGTTCTCCAGGTTTTCAGAGAGGTTTTCAAACAGCCGCAGGCTGTTCATGGGACATTCTGCATGGAGAGATGATGCTCTGCCCCTGAGCTGCGACCTTTTCCTCGCCGAGGCTCAACGTACCTCAGAGGCCTCCCAGGCCTGCTTGCTTTAAAAATTTCCAGCTCGCGAACAAACGTCAGCTCCGCGTCGTACAGCACGACGTATCTCGGGGCCACTTCGTGCAAGACGCGAGTGAGAGCATAAGGGTCCCCACAGCCGTTCAGTGGGTGGATCACAGTGAGTGGCTCCTTTAAGATCCCATAATAGGCATCCGAGGAGAGGTTCAGGTGAAGGTCTTCGGGCTTGGCTTCTCCAACGCTCTCTTGGCTGCTGCTTAATTCCTCACAGCCTTCTTCCTCTCCCAGGTTTTCCTGCTCCTCTTTGTTCAGCATTTGGGTCAAGGTCAGCTCTGGCTTCTTCGCCTTCTTTGGTTTGGAGGAATCCGTTCTGGCTTTCTTGGCCCGTGGTTCTCTGGCACCGTTGCCCCGGCCCTTGGCTGCCCTTCCGTCCTTCAGGCAGGCTACGGTGGCTTCCTGGTCCTTCCCAAAGGTTTTGTTATACAGCCTTGTTAAGAAAGCTTCTGCCCCAGCCGTGATGTACTCCTTGAGCTGAGCACAAGTGCGGTCGTCGCTTGCGCAGATAAGCACTTGCCCTGCAATTGAGAAACGGTTGTCGTAATGGGATGGCGCGTAGAACCGATCACCCATTCCCACCCCCCACCCCAAAATGCAGGGGGTGGGAAACGAAAGGTTGAGACCCACAATAAAATGGTGCAGTGCATCCTCACCCCCTGTCCAGGACTCTGGCACCCTGTAGTGTTCTGTTTGGGGCTCGAAAGCAGGGGAAGCTTCAGGAGAGGGAGACGGAGAACTGATACCCTCCCCTTCTTTCCTAACCTATTGTAAAACCTCCCCCTGCTATGTTACACAACCCCAAAACTGAACACTCTGTTGCTATCAAAGGTTTTTTGGCTAAACCTTAGGAAGAACTTCCTGATGGTAGTGCTCTTTAACAATGGGACACATGTCCTCAGAAGATGGCAAGTTCTCTTTCACTAGAGGTTTCTAAGCCAAGGCTGGAAGGCCACCTTCTCAGGGATGCTGTGGCAGCAGATTTCCTGCACTGGCAGAGGGCTGGACCAGGTGACCTTTGAGTTCTAAGATTACAAATGCCTTTGCTCCAGGTCTCTTGGACTGCTTTAGGACCAACGCTGAATAGAACCATTCGTGCCTACTGAGAGTTGGCATCTGTCTGTCTCGAGACAAAATCGAGTGCGCCTCTGGGGGTGAAGTCAAACCACTGCATTAGCAGCACCCAAGTGTCTTCTGGTTGAAAGGGATGGATATGGCTAGCTTAGGCCTATTCATTTCGGGGGGCGGGGTGGGGGTCTAGTCTAAGGAAATGTTAGTTGGATACACACCGGTGGATGTTAAGCAGTATCAACGTTGACGTTGTTGAACTAAATAATACGCAAAACATCCTGCAGGTTCCAGAAGTCACTGAGATAAAGGTTCTTGTTGGGAACAGTCTTAGGGAAGAAGAAAAACTGCTTTGCAAGTATGATAGTAACAAGTACAGTATTATATTATTATTGCTGGTGAATAATAATAGCTCTAGCAAGAGCAGCAACCATAACTGCCTCTGCCCAGCCCCATCCCGCTGCCCTGCCCCTCCCAGCTCACCTGGCCCGCCCAGAGCTTCACTGTTGGCATTCTCCGTTTCAATCTCCTTCAGGACTTCTCCAAGAGCCTCCCACTTTGGGTTGCTTTCCAGGATCAACTCCCTTTTCTGGTCTGGAACACAAGGTCAGTGGATGCGTGGGGAATTAAGAATTTCTCATTACACCTTTCTCGGACGCTTTACGAATGCTGGGGAATCCGCCTGGCACTTATACGTAGATTGTGCCCCGTTGAACAAACAAACGTCCAGGCTGAAAGCACGAGCTGAGCATGAATTAACTGAATGGGACCTAACTTGGTCTGGATCTGGCCCTGTATGATTTAGAGCTGCTTGTTGGCTTTCTGGCCTCTTACACTCAGGCTGCATATACACCTTACATTTAAAGCACATCCCCACCCCCTGCAAAAAAATCTGGGAACTGCAGTTACCCCCCAGCAGCTCCAACAAACTACACTTCCCAGGATTCTTTGCAGGTGTTATATGCTTTGAATGTGTGTATGTAGCCTCAGATTCACAAATTCTGAATCAGTACAGCAGCCTCTTGTGGTGGCTGCAACTGCGACTGGTTGGTGAAGACCCACCAAGCTATTGTGTACTGAGTCAGACCATTGCTCCATCCAATATATCAGGCAGGGGCCTTTCACAGCCCTTTACCAGAGATCCTTTTAACTGGAGACACCGGGGGATCAAACCCGGGACCAAGTGCATTGAAAACACATGGCTTGGCACCAAACAATCCTTGGAACTGACCGTCCCTTGCAAAGGCACCTCTGGCTTGCCACTCCATCACAAACCATGGTTTGCTAACTTAGACATCTTCTAAAGTTTAAACTCCTGTTATGCTTCTTTAACTATGGGTTCATGTGATGTCCAAATTCAGCCTTAATAAAATCCTCTCTGTTATCGCCATGGATAAAGTAAATACGTGTGTGTGTGTGTGTGTGTGTGTTTGTGTGTGTTTAGAGTTTGCTAATTGTCAACACAAAGTTCAACATCAGACTCCTATCCTCCCTTCTCTGATCACTGTGCCATTTATACTGAAACATGAAATAAGCTTACAGTATTATTACAACATTATCAAGGCAGGGACATGCCCTTTTGTACCCTGCAAAGTACACTGATGCCATCATCATAATAAAAGCACCCATTACTATTTAATAAATTAAAAGGTTTTGCGGTACCTTTTCCTTCTCCTCCGATATCTGCTTTTTCGGCAGCTTTTCTTTTTTTATTTGCTTTGTCATCTGAGAGGCGATACACTCTGCCCCGAGCATTTAGAAACATTGACGTACTAGAATCGAGAAAAAGCCAACCTAGCAGATGGAGGGAGACAAATATATATCCGTGGCTGCAATTACAAAATGCCCACTAATTTCTTTAGCTCTCTTCTTCCCCCTCTTCCCCATCATCTTTTGAAGCAGTTGTGCTCACTTCAAATTAGTTTTGCAGGGATAAAAACAACAACTTTGAAGAAAGAAGCATGCCTTTATTTCCATCTCTCAACCTAGCTAGCCTACCTCACATGGGGTTATTGGGGGGGGGCAGGAAAACAGCCCAGCACACTGCCTTGGTGCATTTGAAGGCAGCGCTGTTTAGGGAAGCTTTTCATGTTTAATAGGTTGTTGTGTTTTAGTGTTCTGTTGGAAGCTGCCCAGAGTGGCTGGGGAAACCCAGCCAGATGGGCGGGGTAAAATTATTAATTAAAAAAATATTTTAAAAAGTGGTAACAAGCAATATAATATGGCCCTAAATACTTTAAAGTAGAGCAAAGAGCACAGCCTTGTTATACTGGGGTGGGTCTATGTATCTAGTCAAGTAATTTTGCCCTGATGTCCCAGATTTAATTTACCTGGTGTAACCAAACATTGAACATACACAGCCCCACTTCCTCTCTCAGTCCAGGAAGAAGCTTTCTCACTTGACACTGCTGATGGTATGGCCAGCTCCAGGCACTATATTATTCTTATCATCATCATCATCATCATACCTTTCATCCAAGTTGCTCAAGCTTCTCATTTTTCCTCCCCTCACCATTTTATCCTCATAACAACCCTGTGAAGTAGGTTAGGCTGAGACACAGTGACTGGCATAGAGTCCCTTGGCAGGCTTCATGGCTGAGTGGGGATTTGAACTCTTTTCAAAATCAGCAGCCTAAAAAGGGTGTGTGTGTGTGTGTGTGTGTGTGTGTGTGTGTGTAACCTTCACTCTGCCTAATAGTAGGGCTGGCCCCAGGATCATGTAAACCTGGCCCATACCGGGGGCACAAAGATCCCACACTTCTGACAAATGTCTCCAGCTGCTCAAAGCCCAGTCTCCATGTCCTGACGTTCTTCCTTCTTCTGCAGCTAAGTCCTTCTTATGTAATTATCGACCAAAGAAGAAACAACAACTCAGGTTTTCTGTATGAACATTTGCAGATCTTTTTCGAGGAACAGAAGTTCAGTGGGAGGCTGAATATATTCACTGTCAGTAAATCCTACAGCCTTATGGCTGGCTGAAAACATTTGGGAACGTTCATGCACATGTGTGTTTTTTTAAATTAAAACTTCACTCTTTATTTTTTTTAATAGCCCAACTGATTCCTTTGTATAAAAGGGGGGGAGGGGGGAGAGAAACTGTTCATACCTGAATTCTGACCAAAGGCTTTTTCTGAGGCTCTTAAGGACTCCAAAAGGTTAAGGAAAGTGACGCAGTCATACTGAGTCAGGTACTGTAGCAAAGTACGGAGAATCTTCAAATCTTGGACCAAAGTTTTGGTTTTTGATCCCAGCTGGTGCCAAAGAGGATCCAAATAGTGACGAATTGTCTAGAAATATAAAATTAGAAGGAACTGCTGACACAGTACTGTCATGATCTGAACTTGAACTTCAGAGGCCTTCCTAAACTTTTAGCAGCTTTAGAACACAAATCCTGGATTGTGTCTTTTTAAAATAAAAATGACAAGTTTCTAGTCCTCATGAACACAACTGAACAATCTGGCAATAATTCCAGCCTTCTGACCCTCAGCACCCATCCTCTCACTCTCATACATGGAGCCCATGGCAGGCAGCGACCATTTTAGGTTTATCTGATATGTGTGCGACCGTGCATTGTGCCGAACCCAGAAAAGACCCAAAAATGTCACAAAGGGGAGTGGGGCAGGGTGTTTGCAGACTTTTCCAAAGGTGCTTCAAATATACACAATTTCACTTAAACCGTGTGATGCCTTGGAACTTAACTGCTGCATAAATTGGGAGTTGCCTGAACTCTATTGCTTCTATATAGAATTCATTGTGCGTTAATAATAAAAATAATAATTTTTAATTTAACAGGTTACACAAAAATAGCAAAACAAACAAAACCCACCCCCAACAATGGAATAGTTCTATGTGCATTATTATAAATACAGAGAGGATCTCATCAATTCATTGTCTGCCAATACATGAGCATACACAATAGTGCTTTCCACAGAAATAAGTGTGCATGCTGATTAAAGTGCTCTATCACCTTAGTGCAACAAATCCACTTTAAAATAAAACAACAGAATTTTGCAGTTAGGAAAGTCACGGGGAAATGCACTGAAAAGTGTGGGATGAACGCACAGTTAAATGGGAAGATGTACTAACACCACGCAAGCAAATCAGGATGAATGCTCGTTGTATAACTGTTCTACAAACAAATCAGAATGGATGCTCAGTGAAGACCGGACATGGTCTAACCTCTGCGTAAGCTTTTGTGCAAGCAAATCAGGATGAACGCTAAACAAACATGTCTTGAGAGGCTCACCAGCTTGCCCACTTAAAGTCACAGCTGGTTCCACTAGAAATCTCCCCCTCCACTTTCAGGGTCAGTAGATCAAGGCTGTTCAGCACAGATATATGGATTTTTACAAAGAACAATTCCAACCATGTTATGATCCTGGCACACAATGCCCAAACAAAAGAACGTTTATTTCATTGTTAACAAGCTTACAATGAGCCAGCCAGAGTCTTGGAGAGCTAATAAAACACTCTTTTATGTAAAAACACAGTTAAACTATTAACAGATGTCTAAATCCCTCCATTAAAAAAAAAAGATAGCAGACTTTCCTCCCCTAAACAAAGTGCAGCTGTTGGGAAGGGAGGACAGTCAATTGGAGAGCTCTGGCCGGCCTGAGCCTGTGACATGCAAGAGACTTTGCCAAAGAAAGGATCGCATCGCTTCATTGCAAAAAAAACACAGCTCTGCAATCTGGAAAGAAGATCACCAAGTTAATGAAGACAAGGGAACCTGCCATTAATGAATCTGCAATTGCCAAGCAACATGCAGTGCTTTTGTAAGCTGGCCCACAGGCAAGAGAAATATTTCACTATTCTGCTCTCCTTGTGAACTAGCCAAGCCCTTCATCTGAGCCGGGATCCTGCTCCGGAATGCACTTAAAATTGCCAGAGCTGAGCTCTGGGGAGAGATGTGAGCTCATAATCCAGACGAGACTACCCCAAGCATGTGCAGATGTCAGGGCTGGGCTGGGGGCAAGCAGACTGAGTCGAGCCAGGAGCCAGGAGAAAGGCCAGTGGTTGGAACCTATGCGTAAGATAGGACCAGAAGGACAAATGAGGAAACAGGAGCGAAGAGCAAGCCAGGCATCAAGGATAAGACAGGGTACACACAAGTCTTGTTTGAGCCAGGGGAAGTTGGACATGGAAGCCCTTCCTGCCTAGCTGGGTGGAGTCAGTCCAAAAGGTTCTTCACCAAGAAGGCAGCCACCTGAAATTCAGCGGCTCATGGCAGAAAGCAGCCAGACATTAATTCCAGCAGTTCCCTCAAGTTTAGGTAAACCATAGCTGTTTGACTCCTTCACTGAAGTTATGGGTGGATGTTCATCTGTTGGGGGTGTTGTGGTTGCACTTTTCTGCACTGCAGACCCTGCCCTGAGCAAAAGGTTTGAGAAGGCAACTTCCACAGTTCTTTCCAACTCTATGATTCTGCAGCCAGCTGAGCAAACAAACACCTGGGATACAGGTAAATGGAATCCACGCCGGACATTGCAGGAGTCCAATGAGACATAATCCTCCGTCTTTTTACGAAGAAGCTGAATACTGCTGCCCTGACTGAGTGACGGAGATGTATGCCCATGATCCCTGAGCAGATTCAGAAAAGTGAGCCAAGTGGGAAGTGCAATGGAATTGGGATGCTGTCTAGTTATGCTCTGCTGCTTTCAATGGAATACGTTACAGCTGTGTATACATATTACGTGGGGTGGGAGGGAATTGTAAACTGTGATGTCCAAAGGAAAGGAAATGCAGAAAAGCACAGAGAGTGATGGTTAACAAATGTTAACAGCGGCATAAACCAGGAAAGGGGAAACCTGCGGCCCTCCAGATGTTTTTGGACGACAACTCCCATCATCAGGCAAATAAAACAAAAGAGATTCAGGACAGAAAAAAGAATGCATTGCTTTACGCAACACAGAGTTAAACTATGGAACTGGTGCCCACAGGAGGCTGTGAAGGCCACCAACTTTAAAAGAGGATTAGATATATTCATGGAAAAGAGGGCTTCTAGCCAGGATGGCTAGGCTAGAACCATTGAAGAAGAAGAGAAGAAGAGTTTGGATTTGATATCCCGCCTTTCACTCCCTTTTTAAGGAGTCTCAAAGCGGCTAACATTCTCCTTTCCCTTCCTTCCCCACAACAAACACTCTGTGAGGTGAGTGGGGCTGAGAGACTTCAGAGAAGTGTGACTAGCCCAAGGTCACCCAGCAGCTGCATGTGAAGGAGTGGAGACGCGAACCCGGTTCCCCAGATTGCAAGACTACCGCTCTTAACCACTACACCACACTGGCTCTCTATTGGAGAGAGCAGTGCTTCACCAGCTGCTGAAACCACAGGAAGGGAGAGTGCTGTTGTGCTAAAATCCTGCTCTTTCTCACAGGCATCTGGTTGGCCACTGTGAGAACAGGATGCTGGACTAGATGGGCCGCTGCCCTGATCCTGCAGACTCTCGGTTATTCCTGACCCTTGGCCACATTGGCTGGGAATGAGGAGAGCCGGAGTCCAACAACACCTGGGAGGCTGCAGGTTGTCCAGTCCTTCTTAAAGCTGTGCTCATCATCACAGGGAACAATCACAGCCCTTCGAGGATGGTGTAGCAGCCAAGGACCCCGATGCCGCTGACTGCACTGCCTGTGCCCATATAAAAAAAACCCGCTAGAGGCCGATAAGAAAAGTCCAAGAACAAAAACGAACGACAGTTGAAAGAGCTACCTTGTCAAAAGCTTTCCCGATAGCATCTTCCAGCGACAGATCCTCTGCTTCCAGAGCCGGGTTGCACTGCTTTAGTTCTTTCAAACACGCGTTCAGGATGTCCAGAATGGAACTCTGGATGGCTCGCATGGCCGGGGTCATGCTGACGTGCATTTCAACCACTTCGGGCTTGTGCCGCTCCAGGAAGGAGTGCACTGCTACGTGGAACCTGGGAAGAGAAAGGCGGGCTGGTGTTAGGGAGAAGGATGTCAAGAGACCCACGCAAATCCCAAGCCTCTTCCCCCACCCGGACAAGAAAAGGCAAAAATAGATGTGAGCTCCCTGTCCACAACGCCTCACTCCTATGGTGCTCCTGATGGGGCCTTTTTGTTTTTTTGCTGGGCTTGTTTATGGGTTATTGAAGGTCAGCAAGGTTTATTTTGCCTGGGCCAGATCGGTCCCGCCCGCAATTTTCGGCATCTGCACAGACACGATTTCTGGCACCACAGAAGCGAGTCCCCGTGGTGCTGCGCCGGTTTAGCACAGTGCGCGAGCGGGTGGCTCGGTTCAGGAGCGGCTCATGAGCTGGTCAAACAACCTCCACAGGCTGCTTCTGGCCCATGGGCCTTAGGTTGCTGAACCCTGGGTTATCGGGACAGTTTTAATTAAATGCCATGTTTTATATATTCTACTGTTTTGGCTCTCCCCCCCCCCCCCCCATTTTGGAAGCTGCTTAGAGACTTTTTTTGTAGCAACTAATAAGTCAAATAAATGAATGATGCCCCTCAGAACTAGACAAGGGTTAGATAGTCGTACAGAGCCTTGGGAACACCTACTCTGCCACCACTGATGCAGCTGCAGAAGACTAAAGCAGAAGGATAAGGTAGCAGGAGTGGTCAGCACATGGATTGGCAGCAGCTGGTCCACTTCACCTCGGGTGGCATAAAGTCTTGTGCCCGCCCTGTTTACTGCTCACCTTTCACGTCTAGGAGCGCCCATCATTTTCCTTGGTCCCCAGCAGCAGGAAACCAAAGATATACTGCTCCTGATCCTGAAGGTTCTGTTTTTGCATAATTGCTGCTGATCAACATTATCTGCCCTGTCTGTGATCAATTCATCTGCTCAGTTACCAAGGAAGAATGGCCTCACCTTGGCCAGAGGTAAAGCTTCCTCACAAAGAGATTTCTCATCACTCTTTCCACGTGACAGAAGCCCGTACTGAAGGCCACGGCATTGTCTGTAAAAGCCTTAATGAAACCCTGCTTGTTCTTCTGGCGATAGAGTCGCAAGATAAAAGCTTCCTGGCAAGACTCAATGATTCTGTGGGCTTTGTACACCAAAATACCTGGCAGAACAACAAGACGAATAAACTCGGGTCATACATACAGGAGAAAAGCAAAGAAAACAACAATAAAGCACAGGACGTGATATTTTGCAGAGTAGGTCATGAGTTTCAAAGGTTCAACCAATTAAAAAGAGCATGACACCATCTAACTTTCCTTTGGCTTTTTTCCCACTGATGGAATTCAGCGGGGCTCAGATCTTTCCCACCTTCAATGCCGCGCCAGTGAAAATGCTGCAACAATTTAAAATGTGTTAATTACCGGTAAGTAGGAAAAGGTACTTTCTGCTCAAAACAACAAACCAAATAAGAAAGATGGCAAGAACCCCCAACCTTAATTTATTTATAGGAGCGTTCTCGGAACACAGCAACGGTGCAATGGCATTTGCAGCCTGAACACTGGAAATAAAACCAACCATACAGGTAAAGTGGGAGCCTGCTACCTTGTTGCTTTAAACTATTTGTAAGAAATAATTGCATTTTGGTAACAAAAGGACCACAAGCAAACAAGGCGACAATAAAATCCTATGCAACGTGCTAGGACATGTGAAGACAGTGGATTGGAATCACATCTAAGAGTATGATTTGCACTGCATTTCCTTTTGGAGATCCACCTTTAGACACTTGGTCATTTCCCTATATAAGGCAGTGGGGAACCTTAGGCCCATGCAAGAAATGCGATCCCCAGGTTTCTCTACCAGGCCCTGGGAATTCCTCTTAGGCCCCAACTTTCCTTGGCCCTCCTTAACATCCTGAATGCTTTTACCTAGCTGGAACATGTCCTTGAACTCTGATAACTGATAGGGCTATATGTGTGTGTGTGTAGAAGCTTGCCTTTGGTACAAAGGTAAAATTTACTTTTCTGGCTGCACCCACTTTTGCCTCTGGCCCCGCCCAACTCTGGCACATGGCCTTCAGGAAAAAAAGTAACTCACAGAATGAAAATGTTTTCCCATCCCTACTCTATAGGGAAAAGATTTTTTATTTTATTTTTAAATAGGGTAAGGGCGTCATACTAACTTATAGAGCTGAATACAGCTATTGATGTCCTTTTCTGCACCCTGAGCCACAGCAGATTTTAAAAATAGGTACAGTTTATTAATACTGTAAGTTTTCTCCAATGGTAAGCCTACTCAGAGTGGACCCACTGGAATGAATAGACATGGTTAACTCAAGTCTCTTAATTTCAATGGATCTACTCTTAAGTAAAAGCAAATTGGCAACAACCCTGTATGTTTATGCCCCCTTTCCTCCCCAAAGCTCCAAGTAGCATAGTTGGTTCTCGACCTGACACCCATCCTGCAGATGAGGAAGGTTTTATAGCCTGAGATGGTCACATTCCCACATTCAGTGGAGGGCAAGGCCAATGGCAAAAGAAGGCAGAGCAATACATGCGAATTTTACCTTTGTATCACTAGGCTAGTTTCTGCACACATTCGCACAGCCCTTTCCAGCCGAAGAAGTAAGGTGTTATCAGAAGGACAAATTCCAGCCAGGCAGAAACACTCCAGGAGGAAACCAGGCAGGGACAGAGAGAGGTGTGACCCTCTGAGGAGAGACTCAAGGGCCAAGCAGTGTGGCTTGGAGGGCCACATTCAGCCTTCATGCCTGAAGTTCCGTATCCCTGTTGTAGGTGGTTAGACTGAAGAGACAGACTCGTTCAAGGTGCCTGAGTGAGCTTCAAGGCTCAACTTGGAACCCCAGCTTCTCTACATCTTTCCCACTCTGTATCCCTTACACTACACTGGTTCTCAGCATATGGAAACTGAACACTAGGCAGGATAAATTCCAGAGACACTTGCATGGCTTGGTCACAAATCTGCAGCTTGCTCAGCATAGGATCTAATCAAGGCTTTATGTCACACTGACCTCTAGTGGGAGAAGGTTTTTATGACACCACATCTATTTAAAGCAGTCTTATTCCCCTTTAACAGTCAAAGCTCCCCCCCCCCCCCGATGAATCCTGGGGATGGTAAATTCTCAGCACCCTTAATGAACTACAGTTCCCAAGACTGTCCATGAATGCTTTAGTTGTATGGTGTGGGTATCAGCCCAGTCTTTGAGGTGTCACAAGACTCTCTATTGTAGAAGAGCAAGGTGCCATTTCAACAATGAGAAGCAATAAACTTTATATCTGCAGAATTGTGCAGGAGTTAGCATGAGGGAGCCATGTTTCTCAGCCTAGACTTAGATTATGTTAACATTCTGAGCGGTGGGCGGGGAAGAGGGTTCGAATCCGCTTTCTCTCGTGGTAAGATCTTACCGGTGATAAGATCTGAAGGGATTCGGTCGGTCAGAAAATCTACCACCAGAATCCGGCTGGTGGCAAAAATGACACCCCCTTGGGCGTAAACTTCATAGCGGTTGCTGCTTGCGATTTCATTTGTGACGCGTCGAGGAAGATGAGCTACGTTATCGGTCCTCAGCTGGTCGATAAAAAACTCCTAAAACCAAAATAAAGTTATTCACAACAAATCCAATGTGGAGTAAGGGGGGGAGGGAGATACTTTGTGCGGCTGTAGAGTAAGAAGCAGTGCAAAAGCTATGATTAAATACAATATTAAATATTCAGTAATCAATGGGACCTGCCAACAAAAACGTTACGGCGGAACGCTCCTGCTCTGAGTTTCAACCAGCAGTGCAGACTGATCCATTAGGGCAGATGAGGCACTGCCTGATAGCTGAATCACCAATATTTACTTCTGAGTAAACATGCTTTGAATCATGATGAAAATACAAATCCCAATTCCATTGCTTTCTAAGTGTGTAAGAGCTAGCGAGCCACTGCAACAGGGTAGGCACAGCAGTCAGCTGAGCACCTAAAGTTTGCCCGGAGTCCAACACTCCATTAAATCATAATTCTGATGAAGCTTTAAGACTTGACCTGCTGCTTTTAAAAACTGACTTTTAAAAAAGTTGCTGTTACTTTACTTTATTTTTGTTATGTTTTGCTTTTCTGCACTTTTAGTCTGATCCTGGCATTTAAACTTTCATTAATACTGTTAGAAATAGGAATAATGCATGACATTGTATAAAAAGTTAATTTCATTGTTTCATAGTATTATATGAGCAGGATACCACCTGTGCTCTTTGCTCATGGTCCTCCCAACCTAATGTCGGGTCAGATTGACACAGACCTGCAGCGGGGCCTTTTCAGTAGTGCCCCCCTCTGGGCATCTGCATTTAGATCAAGTATGGGGAACCCCTTCCCCTTCCAGATGTTGCTGTACTGCAATTCCCATCTGTGGTCACTGGCCATGCTGGAGCTGATGTAGTTCATCAACATCTGGAGAGTCAGAGGTTCCCTATACCTGAATCAGATATTGATTGAATACTGCTTGGTTTCAATACACCTTTGGTTTTCTGAGGTTCTTCTGTCATTTCATACAAGTTTTGGTTTTATCTGCCACTTTTTCTTATTTGTTCAGTTTCTGACACCTGTGCTTTATTTACATTTTCACTGCCTTACAGAACAAACAGCCCTGTGAATAAGGGAAGCAGCATCTAGTTAGCAAGGCAAAATACCACCACCATCAGCTCTTTAAATAGACCACATTAATTTTGTTTAAGAAATGCTATTTTAAAAACCTATTATTCATATTGCTCTTACATAATCTGCCATTGGGGACCTTGTCAGCTGAAAAGTGGGAAGGAAATGCTTAAAATAAACAATTATTATTTCTCGTGCACATAGCACAGTCAGCATGCCTGGTGTTTTACAGAGCTTAATGAACCTTTGCCCCTCCAGATGTTGCTGAACTAAAATGTCCATTCACTGACCATGTTCTTGAGGGCTGAAGGGAGCTGTAATTCAGCAACATCTGGAGACCCAAAGGTTCCTCACATTTGGTTTAAGAGAACATGTCCCTGCTCCAAGTAGATTAGAATCTAAAATTAAACACAGGGTGAAGGACTGAGGGATGAGATGAGCAGTGGAGGCAGGTATAAACAGAGAAAAATCAAGCTGTTTCACTTGCACTGCCCTGACTCCCGCAGGATCAATAAATTCATAGACTCATAAAATAGTTGGAAAGAACCACAAGGATCATCTAGTCCAACCCCCTGCTATGCAGGAAACTTTTGCCTAACGTGGGGCTCGAACCCATGACCCTGAAATCAAGAGCCTCACGTTCTACGAACTGATCTACTTTCATTCTGATTTTGGTTTCTAGTAAACCACAGAGCCTAGGACTTGCCGATCAGAAGGTCGGCGGTTCGAATCCCCGCGACGGGGTGAGCTCCCGGTGCTCAGTCCATGCTCCTGCCAACCTAGCAGTTCGAAAGCACGTCAAAGTGCAAGTAGATAAATAGGTACCACTCTGGTGGGAAGGTAAACGGCGTTTCCGTGCGCAGTTCTGGTTCGCCAGAAGCGGCTTAGTCATGCTGGCCACATGACCTGGAAGCTGTACTTAGGCTCCCTTGGCCAATAAAGCGAGATGAGCACCACAACCCCAGAGTCGGACACGACTGGACCTAATGGTCAGGGGTCCCTTTACCTTTAGAAACTTTAATGCTCAAATCACTATGGTACTAAGCAAGGGCCAAAGGCACAGCAGGTGCAAGGCATGGCAAAGCAAGCTAAAACACTGGCTCCTGTGACTCCTGTGATAAAGGAGTGGAGCAGGCATGGCTTAGTGCAGAGTGTGTGGCATCTTTTGACTGGGCAGGTAAACGGGAACTGCTTCTGGTGGATTGGGCCTGAGCTGATGCAGGCACTGGCATCTCTGTGATCTAGGTGGCAAGAGGAGACAACAGCACCTGTGCAAAACTAGATTTGGCACCTGACACCTCCTCTGGAGGTAGAGGCTTGCCAGCAGGAATTAAAGGAAGAGAAGGCTCTGGCAGGGCAAGAGGCCAGACTGGCTTGGGCTGAATGACAGAGAACTAGGTCCCTCCCCAGGATCAGCCTCCTCAACTGCTGCATCCCCACGGGCAACTCTGATGTCTCAGGAGGCCTGAATGAGGCCCATCCCAATCCACTGTGTCCCTCCCCAAACACTGGCCTCCAGTCCTTCAAGCTCCTTTCACTCCTTATCTTGACATGACCACCAAGATGGCTCCACAGGACTCATGACATGCGTGTATTCAAGCTTAGTTACAGTCTGAGACACAGGCAACTTCCCCCACTTCACAGCATAAAACCACAAAGCAAAAAACACAAAATACGTAATAAAAACAAGAACAAAAAAACCACTCGCAAACCAGTAACTCCCTCCCTGGGCAGGTGTACTAGGAATAGGCCCTTTTCGGTGCTGGCCCCATTATCGTCCTCCATGAAGTTCACACATCTCTTGCTCTAGTGCAGTGTCTCCCAACCTTGGGTCTCCAGCTGTTTTGAGGCTACAACTCCCATCATCCGTAGCTGGCAAGACCAGTAATAATGATAATGATAATAATTTCATTATTTATACCCCGCCCATCTGGCTGGGCTTCCCCAGCCACTCTGGGCAGCTTCCAACCAAATATTAAAAATACATGAAAACACCAGTCATTAAAAACTTCCCCAAACAGGGCTGCCTTCAGATGTCTTCTAAACGTCAGATAGTTGTTGATTTCTTTGACATCTGATGTGGTTGGGGATTATGGGAAATGTAGTCCGAAAACAGCAAGCTTGGGAAACACCGCATATAGTGCCTTTTAAAGGAACTTTCAGGAAGTCTTTCTTTCGACCGGTGCTTTTGCAGCTCATTTGGGATGGGAGGGGTGCAATTCTCCATTTCCCATTGTTTGTTTGCGTGCCTGGGCTTGTCTTTTTTTGGGGGTGTTTTTTGCACGTTGCCTTGTGAGGACCCCTGCCCTGAGAAGCGGAGCAGCCCCTCCGAATAGCAGAGGCTGAGGGAAGCTCCTCCCGGGCCCCGCGGCGCCTCTGCCTACCTCCTCTGCCGGGCTGGTGTTCAGCACCAGCACCAGCCTGGCCGGCTCGCAGTAAAGGCGGAGGAAGCGCAGGAGGAGGCGGTCGATGCCCAGGCCGCGGGCGCACACCACCAGCCCGTCGTCGTGGAAGAGGTCCAGGAAGATCTGGTTCTCGTGCTCCAGCGGCACCGCAGCCGGAACAGCCGCCGAAGAAACCGCCATGACAAGTCGCTGTCAAAGAGCCGCGGCTCCCACTGCACATGCGCAAACCGGGAAGCGAACGTACTACTACGCGAATGAAGCCTCAGGCTCTCAATGCCGTAGAGATAAAAAACCTTCAGAGTGACACGCGCACGCAGAATCCTTAAACTCCCCATGGAAACGGAAAGCCTCCGTTGTTCGCGGGTATTGGCGCGCGCCTCCCCCCTCCCCACCCACCCGCGGCCTTGCTGTGAAAGCGTTGCCTTCCAACGTGTTGTTTTACGTCGGGAAGGAAGAGGGGGAAATTGTTCGAGGTTAAGACCGGAAGTGTGCGGCTCTACATTTTTAGTTCTCTATAGATAAGGGGAAGTGGGGCGGGGTGTGTGTGAGAGAGAGAGAGAACCGCAGCATAGAAATAGGAAAAGTGTAGAGTGACAATGTGTGGTCGGGACTCGCAAGTCCCATCAGCTCCAGTCAGGGTGGCCCGATGGTCAGCGATGATGGGACTTGTAGTCAAACAACGTGGGGCGGGCGGTGGGCTCCCCGTTCCTGATTTAAAAGCAATAGCCGGATTACTGCAACCTCCCTCGGTTGCAAATAAAGGAGAGGGCGGGCCGTGGCTGAGACACAGCGACTTCAGCGGCACAGCGATGTCGTCCACGATTCACATTGCAGGCTCGAAGTGGGGTTAATGCTGGTTCAGGTTCACCGGGCAAAATGTTGCTGTTGCGGCTCGTTTGTTTTCAAGACGTTGCTTCAGCAAAGGTATCGGAGTAATGGAATGGCACAGGAAAACCTGTCTGCTCCACTGACTTACATGCAGATGCACAGAACTTTTAAACGTCGTTTGGAGACTTGCGAAACCGAAACGCCGCCAGTAAAAAGACCAGCGTCAGAGCACAATCCTCTCTACGACTGCTCAGATGCCCAAAGGGACTTCCTTCCAGGTAAGTGTGTTCAGGATCGGAGCCTTAGAAAGGAGCGGAATCTCCCATCTCTTCTGCTGCTGGTGCTGCTACTTCCCCTTGAGTAGAAGATAGGTAGCCGTGTTGGTCTGCCATAGTCAAAATAAAAAAATTCCTTCCAGTAGCACCTTAAAGACCAACTAAGTTAGTTCTTGGTATGAGCTTTCGTGTGCATGCGCACTTCTTCAGATTGGTATCTGAAGAAGTGTGCATGCACACGAAAGCTCATACCAAGAACCCCCTTGAGTAGACTTCCCCTCTCGTCATCAGCGTGCGCGCTCCCGATCCACGCTGCCAGCCGGCGTGCGCGTCCTCCCCAGTTCTTCCCTTCGCTCTATGGGTCTTCTTTGCTGCTGCTTCTGCTGCCGCTGCTAACGCCATGATCTTCCTGCTGGCCCTGTTTGCCAGCATCTTCCAAACAGGTGAGCGTTGCTGAGATCTGGGGGTGCCCAACTTTGCAGGCTGAGATCTGGGGGTGCCTCACCAGCCCTTCCCTCTCTCTGTAGCTGGGTCATGCTGAATTAGCCGTACTGGGGTTGCATATCTGTTCTTTTGCCATCGGGAAGCAACGCCCTGTGCCTGCCCTCCACCCCGCCCGCCCCCGCCCCCAATTGGCTGTCAATTTTCGCCAACCTGGTGTCTTCTAGATCAGTGTTTCCCTACCTTTTTTGGGCAACGGCACACCTGTTTAATGAAAAAAATCTCGCGGCACACCACCATTACAGCCCCGTGACGTCAGCGCGCAGCGTCACGCCGGGAGGGACGCACGAAAGTGAAAGTTTTTTCCCTCCCCCTTGCCGGGGAACCTCCAAGCTTTGGGGGTGGGAGGAGGCAGCAGAGCGAGGGACTGAGGGACGGCGGCAACTGAGGCGGCGGCGGCTGTTGTGGTGGTGGCGGCGATAGCGGGCGGAGGAGGGGGCGGCGGCGGGGCTTGAGGAGCCGTCGCCGGGAGTTGCTGCTGCTGCTGTTGCTGCTGCTGCCCGGACATGCCGGCCTCCTCCTCCTCCGCTGTCTCGCGCTCCTCCCTTTTGCACGCGCTGCCCCGCCGCTCGGCACCACCACCGCGGAGCCGCCCCCGGCTCGACGCGGATCCTCGCCGCCGCCGCCTCTCACCGCCCGACTCGCCCGCCTCCCTCCCACGGCACACCAGCCGATGTCTCACGGCACACTAGTGTGCCGGGGAACACCGGTTGGGAAACACTGTTCTAGATCAGTGTTTCCCAACCTTTTTTGGGCAAAGGCACACTTGTTTGATAAAAAAAATCTCGAGGCACACCACCATTACAGCCCCGTGACGTCAGCGCGCAGCGTCACGCCGGGAGGGACGCACGAAAGTGTAAGTTTCAAATTTTTTCCCTCCCCCTTGCCGGGGAACCTCCAAGCTTTGGGGGTGGGGGGGGAGGAGGCAGCAAAGCGAGGCAGGAAGGAGAGCGCGGCTTGGCTGGGTGAGCTTTGGCAGGGGCAGGGAATGAGAGCCGCGAGGCGGGCGCTGCGGACGGAGGCGCTGCCCGCCGAGCTCGCAGGCAGCCAGGCAGGCAGACGGCAAGAGCCCCGCGCTGGGCGGCCTCTCCTCGCTGCCGCCGCCCTGCCTCTCGCCGCCCGACTCGCCTGCCTCCCTCCAGGCAACATCTCGCGGCACACTAGTGTGCCGCGGAACAGTGGTTGGGAAACACTGTTCTAGATAAAAACACACAAACATAAAAAGAGCCCTGTTGGATCAGGCCAAACGGGGCCCATCTCCTGTTCCCACAGTGGCCAACTAGATGGCTGTGGAGAGCGCTTTTTCCAGGGGGTAAAGGTAAAGGGACCCCTGACCATTAGGTCCAGTCGTGGCCAACTCTGGGGTTGCGGCGCTCATCTCACTTTATTGGCCAAGGGAGCCGGCGTACAGCTTTCAGGTCATGTGGCCAGCATGACTAAGCTGCTTCTGGCGAACCAGAGCAGCACACGGAAACGCCGTTTACCTTCCCGCCGGAGCGGTACCTATTTATCTACTTGCACCTTGACATGCGTTCGAACTGCTAGTTGGCAGGAGCTGGGACCGAGGCTCACCCCATCGCAGGGATTCGAACCACCAACCTTCTGATCAGCAAGTCCTAGGCTCTGTGGTTTAACCCACAGCACCACCCGCATCCCAGGATTTTCAGGGGGTACTCAAGGGTAATAATAATATTATATTATTATTATTTATACCCATCACATCTGGCTGGGTTTCCCCAGCCACTCTGGGCGGCTCCCAACAGAATATCAAAAACACGATAAAACCTCTTTTTTGTTGTTAGAAAGTGTGGCACTTACTGTAGGAACTAAATGGTGAGTACCAGCACCTATTTTTCTAGAGGGGGAAAAAAACAACTTACTGTGGGAAACCTGCAAGCAGGACCTGGGTGCAATAGTATTCACTTGTGATTTCCAGAAATCTTGCCCCTCCTCAGCTGCGCAGCATGTATTGCATGTCCTCCTCAAAATATATACATTAAATCTCTCTTCTCCTCTTATTTCCCAGCATTCACCGGTGTAAATGAACGCACCTTCCTGGCCATTAAGCCAGATGGGGTACAACGGCATCTGGTTGGAGAGATCATCCGACGCTTCGAGAAGAAGGGCTTCAAACTGGTGGCCATGAAGCTCATGCAGGTCAGAATACTTGGCTGAGTACCTAAGCTCTTTGTCGAGAGATGGATGGGGAACCTTTATGACCCAGTGGACCACATCTTTATCTTCCTGCCACCTCCATTCTGTGGGCTAACTTAGGGCTACCCACTTGTCAATCATCAGACACCAGGTGATTGACAAGTGGGTTGTCCCATCCATCTGTCAAAGGTGGCTCATGGTGGGGGAGAGACAACAACCAAGTGGGATTGAATTCCCTCTGCACCAGGCTTCTAGTCCTGCTTTTTATAGGCATTGGGGTGGAAGCAGCTGATTTAGCTACAGCTCTACCTGCCACACACCTTGCTTCACATAGGATGCCAGGTGTGGAGGAAATGACTGTGTTTGGGGGAAATTGTCTTATAGGCCAAATGGGGGGTGCCTGGTGGGCCAAATTTGGCCTGAAGACCAGAGACCTGGAGGTTGAAGGCTACACACCAGGGCAATTTGATCGCACCCAGTGTTGTATATTATCTTTGCACGCTATCATTCTATTTTTGTGTTGGGGGTTATTCTCTATATTTTGTTGGTTTATTCATTGAAATTATAAACTGCCTTTCTACCACAGCACCCAAGGCAGTTTACAAATTTAAAGGACCACAAAAGAACATTTAAAATTGGTGGGGTGGTGGAGAAAGGACAATCCAGCTGGAACAGGGCCTGTTGTTGCCTCTGCCTGATTCCCTAGTTAAAACCGATTAAATTAGGTTGGCTTATTTGTATTGCTTTATCTAACATTGTATGTAAGTATTTTCTGGATTCATTGACATCATTGTTATTTTAAATTGTTCTTAATGTTTAAATTGTTCTTAATTTTGCATGGTTCTATTTTTGGGTTTGTTTGCTGGGTTGTGAGACGCTTGGGGCACAATTCTGTGGGAAAGCGGCCTATAAATATATAAACTGATGGTGGTGATAATGATGCTGACTCAACTGTTAATTTCCTGATCTTTGATTATCATCATAACCCTAGGAGATTTTACTCCCACCCTTCAAGCAAGTTCCCAGGGCAGTTTACACACACAAAATAAAAGACTAAAAACAGTTGAAACATACTAAAAATCAGCAAAATTGTTTATAGAACTACACATCATTGATCAAGTCTGTGGCATGTGTTTGACCACGTGTTCATCCTGGAAGACCTGCTTCCTGCCTTGTAGGCCTTTTCCCACTTGGCTGGGAGGGTGGGGCCCTGACAAACTCCAACTTCCAAAGCTGGAGTATTGTTTAGGGATTTTTTTTGGGGGGGGTGTTGGGGTTGTTGATGTTTATTTTTTGTATCTTTATTTTGGATCCTATGATTTATGTGGAAATTCTTCAACTTGTGCACTTTTTGATGTTTGGTTTATTGTTTTATGACTACTTTTGCTATGTTTCTATTTTGTAATTTTTTAATACGATTTTGACTTTGGAAAGGCAGCATACAAATAAAATGATTGATTGATTGATTGATTGATTAGGCTTCCGAAGACTTGTTGAAGGAGCATTACATCGCCCTCCGTGAGCGTCCTTTCTATAACCGCCTGGTGAAATACATGAGCTCTGGACCTGTTGTGGCCATGGTGAGTGAAATAACAAATGCATTTTGCTATGAGAGCCAGTGTGGTGTAGTGGTTAAGAGCGGTGGACTCGTAATCTGGTGAACCGGGTTCGCTTCCCCGCTCCTCCACACGCAGCTGCTGGGTGACCTTGGGCTAGTCACACTTCTCTGAAGTCTCTCAGCCTCACTCACCTCACAGAGTGTTTGTTGTGGGGGAGGAAGGGAAAGGAGAATGTTAGCTCCTTTGAGACTCCCGAAGGGGAGTGAAAGGCGGGGTATCAAATCCAAACTACTACTACTACTACTATTCTTCTTCTTCTTCTTCTTCTTCTTCTTCTTCTTCTTCTTCTTCTTCTTCTTCTATGTGAGGGTCCTATCTCCTAACACATCTATATTTTCTAACAATACCCAAGTATAGAAGAGCAGTCTTGTTGGCACGTTCTGACATTTTGCCCTCCAAGATCCCAGACAGCAGAACACTGGGGGGGGGGTGTTGGGAAACCTTGTAAGAAATACTTCCCTCTTCCCCAGGAATGTTTTCTCAAGTGGTTTAGCAGAACAAGGCCACTGGCATTGAGAAGGTTGCCTTTTCCATTGGTTTTCAGCAAGTGGGTCACGGTTTGATCTAAGGCAGGCGACACCAGCAACAGCACGACCACCGTCCAAATAGGCAGCAACAAAGAAAGAAAGGGCTCCCTAAATGTGCAATAGGACTAAAGGTGTGTCTCGGGTCACCAAAAGGTCGAATGCTAGTGGGAGTTTTTCATCCCTTCACCACAGGTTTGGCAGGGACTGGAAGTGGTGAAGACAGCTCGCGTCATGATTGGCGAAACTAACCCAGCAGATTCCAAGCCTGGGACTATCCGAGGTGACTTCTGCATTGAAGTTGGCAAGTGAGTGAAAACCTCGTTTACTTTTGGGGCAGTTCTCTCTTCTGACCATTTTGTGTGACTCCGGCAATGCAACTATTGGTCCACCACAGCAAGGAATGGGGGCTCAGCCAGGTGCCGTTTTCTGCCTGAGATGCTCTAAAACTGCATTCCTGTAAACAGAGTGGAAACTAAATCAGAGGATGATTAAAAATAAATAAATCAGGAAGGCCTTTTTGTTTCTGCATTAGGAGATAGGGGCATTGTTCACACATGCTGTGTGTCTAGCAAAGATAATCAAAATCCTGTTTAGTGCAAATGTTTCAGATTGGACTGTGCACTAGATCTAACCAAATTCCAAACCAAATCAGGCTAATTTGGGTGGACACCCGTTTATTGTGACATGTGAATGCAGCCAATGTAGATTATGGGTTTGTAAGTAAGAAGGAAGCATTTTTATGTGAACATGGGCCAAAATTAAACTGCCTCCCAGTAATGTTAGAAATGACCTCCAGCTTCATAGATTTGAAAGGCAAGTGGAGTATTTTTGCTTCTTCCAGGGTTTATTGTTGGCGAGTCCCTGCCTGCCAATACACATGCTGTTAATACAGTCCATCCCGTCTGTGAGCAAACACCCTCCCTCAGCAAAATGGACCTTTTATAAGGGAAAGAAAGAGAGAGAGCTGGGAAAATGGGGCAGGAGGGAAGCAGCAGCAAGAAGTGGGAAACGAACAGCAAAGAATTGGAAAATAAGAAAAGACTCTGATGAATTATTGCATAAGGTTATAAAAATGGAAATGATCATTTTCATCCCTTTCCCCCTACCCTATTAGGAACATAAGAAGCTGTTGTATAGCGCCCAAACCCACACCATACATTGTGGGAGCTGTAGTTAGTCAAGGGTGCTGATAGTTCTTTGGAGAGCCCTATTCCCCTTGCAGAGCTACAATTCCCAGTTTCCTTTGAAGAGGGATTTATGATTAGACCTCTCTGAGAACGGTATCTCTGTGAGGGGAATCAGGGGTCTCCTCTCAGCACCACGGAGTTTCCCAGCAGTCTTTGGGAGAAAGCAGTGGCGGCTTAAAGTGGAATCGCAACACTTTAAATGTATGGTGTGAATGTGAGCAGTCACATCATTTGTCCATCTGGCCTATCAGCAGCACTCCGGGATTTGGCAGGAGCTTTTTCTGTACCTGGCAATTGAAACCTAGCTCATCGTATTCATATATGCCCAACTGCACAAGAACTTAGTTAACTGTGGCACAATGCATCCAGCTGCACCGTGGGATATACTTGTTCCTTTTCCCTACAGGAATGTGATCCACGGGAGCGATTCGGTGGAGAGCGCCCAGCGAGAGATCTTGCTCTGGTTCCGCACAGATGAACTGGCCTGCTGGGAAGACAGCGCAGATCACTGGATTTATGAGTAAGGCAGAGCAGCTGAAGCCCTGCCCCCTCTGCTGCTGTCACAAAGGCACTGCACAAACCCGTCCATTCCCTTTCAGCTTATCTGGGATCCCACTGGGTAGCTTTCTTCTTTTGTTGAGTTGGGTGGGGAAGAAAAGGGGCGGGAGTATTTTAGATCTGAACGAACATATCATGTCAGTTTAACAGCTAGTAATTTAATTCCCTTTCCCCCTGCCTCCCCAGCCCCCAATTATAGCCTTTTTGGGGCAATATTAGAGAAATCTGCGCTATTAAACCAATATGGAAAAGCACACACCAGGGGGATTCCAGTTCTCTTTTCTCACTTTTAGAATGTATTTTCAAAGGGCTTCATTGGTGGTTTTCCTGCTGCCTCCCAATCCAAGCCTGCAAAGACTACCCCACTATGTTAGGCCACAGTTTTACTAGCTACAGGGCACAGACCCCACTTTGCAATCCTAGTCAGCGGATTGCCTGGGCTTGCATCCTGCTGTCCGCAGCATCTTTGGGGTTGCAAAGCACCATGCCTCTGGCCACAAGAGTTTTATTTCAAACCACGCAGGCGAAAATAGGCCACCCAACGTAACTGCAACATCAGGTGACTGGCCCTTCCTACTTTCCCAACTTTACGCATGGGAAGAGTGGGGGAAATACAGATCCAGCCTGCTGCCCCTGCTCTTTCCCAAAGGAAACATCAAATAAAACAGAAGCAAGGGGAGTTGTGCTGTTTCGCTTTACTTAAGCAGCAGCAAATACAAACAATTGCTCGCAGCTAGCAATATCCCGAGCTTGAGCAACAGGGCTTATACAGCTGCTGTTACGTCCTGTGCTCTCTCTAGTGAATGCAATTTCTTTTTGGGCAATGACTTGAAATGCAGAATTCACGCTGCTCGTATCTCATACCCGCCCCACTTTCTCCAATAGTCCAGGACGGGGGGGGGGGGGGGAGCTGCTTTGGTGCATGTTTTATCTTAAGGATGGAAAATATTCAGGTCTCCAGATGTTGGAGCCTCCATCACCTCTGACAGTTGGCCATGCTGTCTGGAGTTGATGGGAGTTGGAGTCCAACAACATTTGGAGGACCACTGCCCACCTGTGTTGTTTTTTAAAATAATCTTATTCACAGCTGACAACTATTCAGTAGGAACAGAATGCTGGGATTTGGGAGCGGAAGATGGCATTTCAGGAGGCCTCTGATAGAAACAGCCAAATCCCATTAAGTTGGGACCTGGCAGGAGAAGTATTGTTCCTAGGCTATCATGGTTCCTGTGTTTTCCTCTGGGATCTTTCATCCCACTGCATGTTACTGTTCTTCCAGATATTTCCCAAAAGGAGATTGTTTACATCTATAAATATGTACAGGGCTACTTTTTAAATACTGGCTGCGTTTTGCTTTTGTAAAATAAATTTTGGGAAAAGGCAATCGTTTTTACTCTGTGTCTGTCAGGGTGGTGTATCTTGGAAAAGGGTGTGGATGGCTGGCTGGGAGTACAGAACAAGGGCACTTCCTCCTTGCACCATATTGTTGCAGGTGACACCCCCCCCTCCGCCCCATCACTTGGGTGTGCACCATCAAAAGATGCAATAAACTTCATGGCAGTAGCTCCTTAAAAATGCCACTTCTAGTGTGTGTTTATCAATGCTCTCGAATCTGTGATGTTAACACATTTTTTTTATTACATACAGAACAGATATGGTCATCTTTTGGATAGCGTATAAGGGACAAAGCATAGGGAGAGTGGGGTTGTTTTTTCATACAGCAGTCTCTTTACATCTTTAGACCAAAACAGCAGAGTTGACAGGCCTTAAGACACTTTTAAAAAAATTCCTTTTATAACATACAAGTTAACTTTACATACATCACAGTGGAGATGTGGCGGGGAGGTGTCTGTAAGTCAAATCAGCTTTTATCTTGCCGGCAGGTAGCTATCAGGAGTCAACAGCCAGCACTGTGAGGCTTTCTCCCCATAGCTACGCCTCTCCCTCCCCCCGCGTCCCCCCCCCCACCTTGAACATGTGCTTCTTTTCAATGAAAACGTAACTTCAAACTGTGAAAGGTTCTTTGGGCATATATTTGTAGGCAGGGGAGGCAAAAGGAGCAGTATCCTGACTAATAAATGCTGGGAACTGAGAACTGCAGAAGGCTTTGCAGTTGTATCTGTTGTTTTTGTTTTTTGTTTAAAAAAAGACCATACCTTGGTTCAGTTCTGCATGAGGAAGTAATCCTGCTCTCAGGTCTTTTGGCAACAGGTAGATCAGTTTTAAAATGATGGCACCCTGTCGGACTCCACACACTTGCCTTCTAAACTGCAGTGGTGCTGTAGGGGTAGGGCTTTGGGGGCAGAAGTTATGGAACCCAGACCCAACTCAGCAGAATGAGCAGCTCCCCCCTTCCCAAATGCAGCTTACTTCAAAAATGCAGTAAGTGAAGCAATACATGTTCCCATCTAAAGGTCTGCCGGGCTGGGAGACCATTAAGGCCAGAGTCTAAAACCACCTAGCTGCACCATTGCTAAGTAGTGCCTAAGCCAAAGCTGCCCACCCCACCGATCCTCACTTTTAAAAAACCGACTTCCCTTTCTCTCTCCTCCCAGGCTCTGCTGTTGTCAGGTTGCTCTCCAGGTCACGTTAGTTTCCTCCCACCCCTTCCAAAAGGTATTTCAGTCCCAGAACAGACTGAACAAAATAAGAACATAGGAAGCATCAGAATAGTCAGGCGAGTAGTCCATCTAGCTTAGTATTGTCTACACTGACAGGCAGGAGCTTTCCCCAACTCTACCTGGAGACATCAGGGCTTTTATTTATAACCCAGGACCTTTTGCATGTAAGGCAGATATTCTACCTGTGAGCTACAGACCCTGTGTCGCCTTCCCAGCTCCCCTCTCCCCCACTTCAGAGCAAGCGGTACAAGATCTGCTTCATTCTCTCCTTAATTGGGACAAGCACAGAGGATTAGCTGTTTTATGTCCTTTGCCCTCTAATGAACAGAGATTCAACTCCACCTGGACTGTGGCCATCTTTCTGAGCAGAGCACTAGGGTTGCAGTGGGGCAGGCATGGTGGTGGGGAATGTGACAGGATAGATTAGTGGTATTACTTGCTAACTTGCCCCAAGAGAATAGCAAATCTTGGCTGACGGCACTGCTGTTTCAAATGGAATAATGAAAGGGTGTCTTAACAATCTGCTCTTCTCTCTCCTGCACACTATTATTTCATCAGTAGTCTTGAAAACAACTAGGATATGCTGGCATTGGGCAACAAAACCCTTTCCATAGGAGCAGTATCAGGAGGCGGTCTGGCTCCTTGTTTACTGAAAAGCCAATCCCAAAGGGTTGGGACCTCCTTGTGACATGGAAAATAAGGTGTTAGCTGCGCTCAGTGAAATTGTTGACATCTCCCTAGTGTGTCACCTCCAGGTAGGTCTGGTAGGGTAAGGCCTAAGAAGAGAAGAAGCGTTTGGATTTGACATCCCGCTTTATCACTACCCTAAGGAGTCTCAAAGCGGCTCACATTCTCCTTTCCCTTCCTCCCCCACAACAAACACTCTGTGAGGTGAGTGGGGCTGAGAGACTTCAGAGAAGTGTGACTGGCCCAAGGTCACCCAGCAGCTGCATGTGGAGGAGCGGAGACACGAACCCGGTTCCCCAGATTGCAAGACCACCGCTCTTAACCACTACACCACACTGGCTCTCAAGAGTGGCCTGAAATCTGGAAACTTAATGGACAGAATAAAAATAGGAGAACCTAGGAAGCTGCTTTTACAGCAGCTGAGACTTTCCATTTTGCCCAGTACCATGTAGACTGCCTGGCAGTGGCTGCCCAGAGTCTTATGAAGAGGTCTTTCCCACCACCCGCTCTCTTCTTGATCATTTTTTAAACTGAAGATGGCAGGGACTGAATCTTCTTCCTGCAAAACAGATGCTCTGCTCCTGATACCTGTTCCCTCCGCCTTTGCTACCAACCCTGTAAGCCTCACTCTCTTTCTCATCATGAATAAAGCCCCCATTTGATCTCAAGCCTTGCTGCAGCTACTTAACCACATTTTGTGCTCTTTCAAATCAAACTACCCCAATGACTTCACTAGCCTTCTAGATTTCCTCTCTCCTGGGTCAGAGATCAACAATGTCGACTTGCAAGTCACAACATCCTCCCCACCCACCAGCTTTACCACTTAACGTCTCTTTCTTGTTTTTTCTTCATCTTGGGTTGTTGTGTGGAACCCACAGACCTTTTCAGCCTCTGCCATATTTCTTTCATCTCTGTGTACATTATGTGGCTCTGGGTGGCTTTGAGTAAGCAAGTGACATAAAACCACACATAGAGTAGGGGTCCCTGCACAGCTCCATCTTGTGGCCAGGTGTTAAGGAATGGAGCTGTAAGGCATTCGCTATATGTGCCATGGTGCTTGTGTGCCTGCCATACCCAAGCTACTACTCTCAGCACACCAGAAAGGGGGTTAAGTCACAGCGTGGTACGGTTGACTGGATTGGGGCAAGTGTTCCCACAAGCTGTTCAGACTATGACTGGACTTCCTTTTTAGTCTATGTTTTCTCAGAGCTCATTCAGGCATGTTGGAGAAAGAAAACATTGCCCACAGAGGCAGGCAGGGGAGGCCTGAGAGATGCAAAAATAAAAAAAGAAAAAAGCCTGCAATAATCTCCCTCTGCTGCAAAAGGGGCACGTGGACAGTCCCAAGCTTTGACTCTACCAAGAACTGCCAGGAAGTTGCCCCCCCCCTGTCTTTCTCTCTCTCTCTCTCTAAGGAAGACCCACCTCCCTCTCTAAAAAACCTTGGTCTCCCCTGGCTTCAAAGAAAATTAAAACGTGAAAGGTTCTGTGAGATTTAAATAAGACGTTAAGAGCACTTAACATTTCTGGGCTTCTTCCTGCTGCTTCCCCCCACAGCCTTTAAAGTTCATCAGCCTCTGAACTGCCTACGGCAGAAACCTCCTTATATCCCAGAGGACCAGCTGTTTACAACTTCATCTCAAGCAGCAATCCACTCCCAGTCAGTGGTGCCGAGTCACGAAGCATGAGACGGGGCTCACTGGCTGGGATGGAACTGCCACTGGATGTGGCAGGGTGGGGGCAAGAGAAGGGGAGCAACAGGTGGGATGCGTGTTATGAGTGTGCACACCTGCCATCAACCGGGTGAGCAGCCAGCAGAGTGGCAGCGCCCTAACTTGCACGCCACAGCTGTGGGCGCTGCTTTCTCAACATCCTCTCCCAACAAGACCATCTCTGCTTCCTCTCTTGCTGCTTCTGGAAGCCGCTTAACAAAGGACCAATGTCTTCTCCTCAGCTCGTTTCCCCGTTTCTTCATTTCCCCAGCCCATCCTCCCCAAGCACATACCTCTCCACCGACTGCCTTGCTCCATCTCCCCCAAGTCCAAGTCTGCTTTCATTGGTTTCAATACATGTCATGGAGAGGGAGGGGCCTAGTCTCCATCCTGACTGCTTGCTTTCCTGAATTGCCTGCAAGATACATTTGAATACCTCTTGAGAGCCAGTTGCAGCACCCAAGTCTCCATTGGGGCCCTAGTGGAGCAGCACAAGGTAAAGGAGCACAAAGCACACCTTGGTGGCCTTTCAGCAGCAGAGGACTTCCCAGGTCTTTCAATGACTCTCCACATACCAGCTAAACATACATATTGCCTTCCTCTCCATCAGCACACCACCCACTGCTACAAAGAGCTGGAGATGCCCGTTCCACCTTCAAGTCTACCAATTGTGCCTCTCACCTGAATTATTATATATGATATTTGTTAGGCTTGAATCTTCCCCTTCCTCTAAGGAGTTCAGAACTGGGCACCCTGGGACTCTCAAAGAGGTCTCCCATAAATAGAATCACAGAAGTATAAAGTTGGAAGGGACCATAACCTCCTGCAAAACCCCAACGTGGGGTTCAAACCCATGACCCTGAGATTAAAAGTCTCATGCTCTACCGACTTGAGTTATGCTTTTAAGTGCCCGGGCCCAGATCTAAACAGCTTCAGCGGTGGAAGCCCATCATGTGCCTGTGGTCCATCTCTGGGCACTGACGTCCCGCTGTTGACTTCCATACCACAGTCTTCCCAAACGCATCCATACGCTCTTTTGGATTCCCAACCTCCCAATTTATCCCAGATAATCCCCTGTGAGCAGGTCCCATAGAGAGACAGCGAAGGAGACAAGGTTGGAATGTTCGCTTTGCTATGATGGGATCCATCTCTCTAGTCCTGGATTGCAGACCAGTGCATGCCGTCAGCGCTGCCTCCATGGTGGTGAAGTGGGCAGGGGCAAGAGCCGGCAAACATCTTAGTTCTTCCATGCAGGCAGATGAAGGAAGGAGGGAGGGGACCGTCTTGAAAACCTCATCCAAGCCAAGTCCGCTCTGCCTGTGCATCTCTCGTTGCCTCACTTGGGGGCGGAGGGGCCTTCATTGCCATGGTTCTCCCCCTTTGGAAAGCTGGCAGTAACCCAGCCATTTTAGAAAGCATGCAGGCCCAAGATGAAAGCTGCAAGTTTGGAGGTTAGATGAGGGAGGGAGCCGCTATCCAGTGCAGGAGCTGCTGCGGTTGGTTGTTCTGGGGCCTCGGTTTTCCAGCAGTAGGAGAAATGCAGGAGTTCTGGTATGTACATACTGGCATTCCGGGAGTTTGGGGGGATCAGAGGGGAGAGAGTTATAATTGGCAGAAAAAGAAAAGACAAGAGTAGCTCATTCGGGGATGTAGGAAACTTGCCACACAATGATGTGGCTCCGTTCAGCCTTGGAGAGGATGGGCTTGACTTGGGTGGCTTCTCCTGCGTTTTCCTCCGTCTCGTCATCTTCTCCATCACCTGTGGAGAGACCTTGTACAATGAATGGAAGAGAAGAACATGGAAGCACCAAAGCTCCACCAAGCAGGCCTCCCAATCATTAGTAATAGGTACCATTTACATAGCATCTTTAGATGCCTGAGAGTGCTTTGCATACATCATTATAATCTTTACCCCAACTCTGTAGACCCAAGTTATCCAAGTTCTGCAAATGGAGAGCTGCGGAGTGGGAGAGGTCTAAATTCATCTAGTTCTCCTGAGCAGAAAGCTTGATTCAGGTCATCCATGGTGTGTCTGCATTACATATTCATACTGATTTTTAATTGTGGTTTTATTGCTTCTTTTTATTGCAGTACAATAAGAAATGAGATAATTACAGAAGCAATTAAAAATACAATTAAAAAACACACCTTATGTAGCGCAGCACATTTCCATTGCTACAACAGGTTAAAAAAATCACTAAAGTGATCCACCAAGACTCTCAGCAACTTCTAAGTGGTCTGTGCAGGCAGGGGAGTTGGGGAACTGCTGAGTCTGTGGCAGAGGAAAGGGTGGAAGCAGGCTGTCCTGTGCCGTAACTCTCAAAGGGCCAAACAAGATACGGATGTTTGCCATGGTGTGGTTGCTTTTTCTTTTAACAAATAGATGATGTGAGCATTATTACACTGATCCTGGTCCAACTGCACTGGCTACCGATTAGTTTCTGGGTACAATTCAAAGTGTTGGTTTTGACCTATAAAGCCTTAAACGGCTCAGGACTGCAATACTGCAAGGACCGCCTCTTTCCATATGAACCTACCTGGACCCTGAGATCATCTTCTGAGGCCCTTCTTCATGTGTTGCCCCCTTGAGAGGTCCGGAGGGTGGCAACAGGAGAACGGGTCTTCATTACACACCTTTAGGTGCCAGGCAAAAACGTTCCTTTTTAACCAGGCCTTTGGTTGATCCGATTTACATCCTATGCCTTTTTAAAATGTTTTTTTTTGGGGGGGCTATTGGGTTGTTGTTTTATTTTTATTAGGTATTTTGTGGTTTCATATCTTGATTTATTCTGTGAACCGCCCTGAGACCTCCAGGTATTGGGCGCTATATAAATTCAATAAATAATAACAGAACTTTCTTCCTTAGCAACCTCTACGTCAGCTTGTCCTTTACTCATAGCTGCTCTGCACAATGAGGATATATATGTAAAAGAACTCACCAATCCGGAAGTCAATGTACCCTTCCCCACCACTGAGCACCAGGACGTTCTTCAGCTTCTGGCCCTCAGCCTCGATGGTGGCCGTGCTGGGGTTCTCGGAGGGGCTGTCTAGCACACTCCCGTTCAGTGTTGCCAGAACGTTACCTGAAAGAATCCAGAGCTTGTTCTGAGCAGCTGATATACACCACTGAGCTTTGGGCAACCAAAATGATGGAGGATAAGGCTATCAACACTACTATCATCCTGACGGGTCTACCTCCAATGTCACTGGCAGAATGGCCCCCAAAGTTACTGGGAATCACCCGTGGCGAGAATGCTGTTTGCACTCAAGTCCTTTTGGGTTTCTCACTGGGGCATCTGTTTGACCCCAGTGAGAAAAGGATGCTGGGCCAGATAGCTATGCCCTGGACTTGATCCAGCAGGGCGATTCTTAAGATGTTATTGAACATCATAGGAAAGGCCATTGCAATGGAAAGAGCCTCAGAATTCTGCATAAGCCTTCAGGTTTCACGATAAGCTCTCAGCATAACGATGCACTGACAGAATTGCATTCATGGAGTACTTTAGATGTTCTGCTTACCAGGCACAGAGACAAAGAATTTGACCGCGTCACGGTGACCATGGAAGCAGAGCTGGGCTTGAGCCATGGAGCAGTAAGGGATAAAACTGCTGGCAGACTTGTCATTGCTGTCGTCGCTGCCGTACACGTGGATGATCCCACCAGGCCGGTTCCCTTCTCCAGATGTTGGGGATGTCTTATTGGCTGAAGGCAACACACACACACAAATTAAAAGCAAGCAATAAGGAGGGGGAAACGTAAGGGCTGACTGCACTACGCATGGCTAAACTGGTTTAATTATCCTACAAAGCGTTAGCGCCATGAATTCCTTCTCCTGTCCAATTGTCAGGAGGGGAAAGTCCAGTAACATCTGGCTTGACAATCTGGTCTGTTCCTAGCAACTTTTAAAATGTCGCCTACCCTTGAAAAAATAACATCTCATTTTAAGATTTCGGATCGTAGCTCAAGCTAGTACATTTTAGATCTTACGGTGTTCTCCTGGAGAATAAACATCTCCCCAGACTGGGGGTAATTAGTATAAAAAGATTTACTTAGAGCCATATCCTGAGATGGAGCCTGCTGAGAACTGTGTGTTGATAAATATGTTTCAGTTCCTCTCCTCTCTTGTATCAAGTTTTTCTAAAAGGATCAGACTTGGCTATTCCTGATATTTTATATCACCTATGTATTACAACCCAGTCTAACATATTTTGTATGTTATGATATTCTACTTATATGGTTGCTGGTTTTATTTTGTTCAGTTCTATCAGGACTAAGACCACATAATAAAGAATCCGTCTCTTCTCTCCCCAGAGAACCCTGGGAAGTACAGCTCCATGAGTTGAGACAAAGATTTCCAAAAGCATATTTAACACTTGTAAAGAGAAATGTGGCTGGTCTGGAAGTGGTTTCATTGCTTTCAATTTTTTTAAAAATGTCCCTTTTGTTTTGCTAGGGAGAGCTCCAAGAAGGTGGGGGAGGGGCAGAAATGGAGCTAGCTGCTCTGGCACCTGGAGCAGTGCATATACTGTGTACCCGGAGGCAGGGCTAGCTGACTGCGGGGGCGGGGCTAGCATCCCAGGGGGGCGGGGCGGCGATGTCACCCACCCCCTCAGGGATGACACTGAGGAGATTTCACCCCTCCCATACCCAAGAATCTCCTGACCATCTCCTGATGGTCTCTGCTGACTCTCCAGAGAGAAGGAGGCGTGTCCTGCCTATCTACTTATTCTGCCCAGCAACATCTCTGTGTGTGAGAGAGAGAGTCAGTCAGTCAGTGTATCGGAGAGAGTGAGAGTGTTAGAGATCCTAGAGATAAGGTTGCTGCTAAGAGCAGCTGCAGACTCTCAGTGTAGCATTGATTTATGCTTAGAATATTCAGCTCTGTATATAGCTTTGTATCATAGTTGTAGTTATAGAATAAAAGGAAGATATTCTACAGAGCTGCTCTCCGAGTGGTTTATACTCTGCAAGACTCTGCTGCGCAACGACTGTATTATTGAGACAGTGAATCCGGTGCTCTCAGCTCTAAGCTGTGAGTCCACAGCACTGTGACCTGTTCCTGTGAGAAAGGAGGTCTCTGGCGGTGCTACCCAGCTCGCCTAGCCCAGTCGGGGTTGAAGTGCAAGAGTCCAGTTGGTGCACTGGCTCTAGGGCGATGCTGACAGACACCCGGGGCAGAATGCACCCACCGCACACCCCTTCCTCTGCCAGTGGGGAGGGGAGCTATTCTGCAGGAGGTTTTTGAACTGACCCAGAGTTACATTATGCGCGGGTCTGTAAAAGCATGCTTAAATTGGCTGGTTGTATTTTTTGAAGAAAAGCAACTGCAGTCTGGAAAGCACCTTGATGAGTTTCCTGCTGAAATTCTACCCTCCTCACCCCAGCTTTTTGCCAGCCTAAGGCACAGTTCACTGCAAAAAGTACCTTTGTGGGCAAATCACATCCAGGAAGGGAGTGATTATAATCAGGAAACTGACACCCAATCTGGATTAGGAATATTTTCCAGATTGGGGGCCCCATGTCAGCTTCAGCTTTGTTTTCAAAATAAAAGTGGCTGGGTTAAGGATGCACTTTCAAATATTTCAAATCATTTGACATGTTTGGAATGGGGGAAACCCTGGAGCCCTCAGCACTGTTTTGCCAGTGGTAGGGCTGTCACTGTCCTCACATGCAATTTCCACTCTGTCTTCTGAAGTGGTACAAGTGCTACTTGTGGGGTTTTGTTGTTGTTGTTGTTGTTGTTGTTGTTGTTGTTGTTGTTGTTGTTGTTGTTGTTCTGTTTAAATGTATAGCTATGTTAAGAATTCCTAGGCATATGACCACATTTCTGCTTCATCACCTTCTTTCATCACGAGATAGAAACAGAAAGGAAAGGGTCTGAAACTTTAACATGCAAGGGAGGCCTTCAGAAGTGATGATCTGCTCAACGTTCCTAACACGGATTCACAAGAATGTTTCCACTCCTACATTTTTTTGGCAATTTCAAATGAAAATGAGAGATGAATGAATGAATGAATGAATAGGCAGAGGAAGAAAAGTGAGCGGATGGATTAAAGGATGGAGAAGTCAGTGGGTTAGATATAGGATGGCATCTGGAATCTAGACGGAAAGAGGTCTTGGACTTACCCCTGAGCCCAAGGAGCTGACCTCGGTGGAGGACTACAGCTAGGAGGAGGAAGTGAGGGAGAGCAGGAAGGGGAAAATAGGAACAGAGGCCACAAGTTGGGGAAGAGAAGAAAACAGCAATTACTGGAAGCAGCAGCAAAAGGAGCACATTGACATTTAGTTCCTTTACAAAAATATGTTTCTTTTAACAAGAGGCACAGCATTACAACCAAATAATAATAAGAAAATATTAAGAGACTTGATACTAAATGCTGTCTCAGCAACAGGTGCTTAGAAGTCAGAGAATTATCCACCCAGAGTACTGCTTTGCATCTCCATTTTGCACCACTAGGTGTTGCCTCTGAGGTGGGAAGCCACATGCAGGGACTGGGACCCATCCCTTGTTCTCCATGGATCCTCTGATGAACACATGCCCCCTAGAGGACAGGAGGGCACATTCCAGTGGACTCGCCAAATGATAGAAGACCAGAAAACTGGCATTAGGCCCCAAACCCATCATGATTTAGGAACAGAGGATGCTGCCTTCAACCAGTTCAGGCTACTTGTATGTCTAGTCCAGGACTGTCTACTGTGATTGGGAACAGCTCTTTTGGAGTTTATTGCCTTGCCCCAAATTCCATCAAGCAATATCATAACTCTTTCCCACTACATGTCCACTTCATCTCTGGTCTGAGAAAAAACCCAACGCATCTCTTTTGCAGATCTCGGAGAGTTTGTGTCCCATAGTTTGGGAACCTTTGTGCTCAGAGCTGTCTCTAGATCTCTAAACCTATGACCAACCACATTATTTGCACCACCTCACTCAACTGCCACACCACACTGGTGTCTCATGGCTAAATTACTTTGCAGAGGACTCCATTCTGAAAACATTGTGAGCTGCAGCATGTCACAAAAAAGACATACTGGAAAAATACAAAGGCCTTGGGAAGTCAGGTACAGAAAAATAGAAAATCTACATTGCATTATGCATGTGGCATTGCAGATGTTTGTATTCAAATCCCTTACAGAGGGAAAAGCAGTTGTGCGTTCAGACACTGGGGAGGTGGAATTAAGCACACTCCCACACTAGCCCTCCTTTCAAAATCATGCATTCCAAATCTGGGGTTGTATCCATCTAACATTCACCCAGAGTAGATCCATTAGGTGGTCTTCAACTAGGTTTTTCTCAGGGTAGACCCAATGAAATGAATGAACGTGACTAAGTTAGGTCCAGTAATGTCAATGGGTCTTCTCGGAGTAGGACTAATACTGGATGTGACACTTTTCATTTTAAAAAAAAGAATAACCAATGGGCCTTGTTTAGATGCATTTGCTTGTAAGCTTAACGTTTGCCTCTGTGATAAGCACAATCTGCAATGGATATTCGTTGTGCTAACTTTACTGCAACGAGTTAAGAGCTGGATGAATGCAAGCTTTAAAAACAAAGTCTGCTGGATTTGGGTCAGCTTGTGTGAAGGGGTGGAATCCACACACAGAAAATCCTCTTGCTAGGAGGGGGAAGCGGTTTGAGAAAATCACATACAGAGGAAAAACGCATACAGCAGAAGAAATGAAAATGGACTTACTCTCCGTCAAAGGGATGGAAATGACAACCCCGTTGCCTGTCCCTACCCACAGACGGTTGCCAGCAATGAGTAACGCTGTAATCCGCACAAATGAGAAACCCAGCTTTCCGGTGCCTGGATGAGAGGCACAAACAGAGTTAGTTAGGGTAGTGTAGGTCACTGAAAAGGCCAAGATCATATTCATTCATTCATACATACATACAGCACTAGTCCCCACCCCTGCTCCCAAGGGCTGTCTCTCGTGCTGTTTCATTTACCTAACATTTTGCTGACATAGGGCTCAATGTCTACATCCTGGAGATGCTGATGGGTGTGAGCATGGTACAGCCTCAGCGTAGAATCCAGGCGGATGGAAACCCAAACACCGTCCCCAATCCAAGCCAGCTGTCGGATCTGGCTCTCCCGGCGAGGGTGAGCATCAAAGGACTTCTGGAAAGGGCATGGAGAAAAGGAAAATATTCTCAGGGTTTCCACAATGGTTGGAAATGGTCTTAATCGCCAGAGTCGTCGTTCAGGAAATGATGTTCAGGAAATAGCACCTCTTCTCAGGCTGAGGGTCCGGTGCCCTGACCCCGAAACTCAGTTGGATCTGGTTGTTTACTATCTCTCCTCCTAACCTACCTCCCAGGATTGCTTTATCCTCACAGGATAAAATAGGAGGGGAACCATGCCTGCTTCCTTCAACTGAGGAGGGAAGCCTGGGAAGGTCAGAGAAGGTGTCTCCAGGTGTAAAGCGGCTACCACATTGGCAAATCCCGACTACCCAATTCCGTTGGATGCCTCCTTCACCCCAAATGAGAGATCTTAGCAATAAAAGATGGTGCCCTTAAATTGCAATTTCCCCAGTAAAAAATCTTGACCTTTTTGATTAAAACAGGCTCACATGAATTAGCCACCCAAAGCCTTCATTGATGAATGAGCCAATAAACACTTTCAATCCCAACAGTACTTTTAGTTAGAAAGCATTCCTAGATTCTCTGCCATGTTCCTTCGTTCAGAGACACCCTCGCCATACCTCTATCTGCATCGTTTTGGGCTGGATGACGTGGATTTTGTTCTTGTAGCCGCACCACACTCGGTCATACACCACAGCCATGCAGCGAATAGAATGGTGTGTGTGACCCAGGTCCATGAGATGGTAATTGCTGAGGTCCCACTGACCGTCTAGAGATAAACGCACAGGAAAGAAGGAAGAAGATGGGTAGAGAGGACTGGTTTGATTCTCAGTGGTCTTGATGTATCAGGTGTTTCTGGGATCTGCCCTGTGTGGTGAGCCACTGAACTGCAGGGGGCAGCTTCTCAGGGAAGTACTTTCAGACCCTGGACAGACTCCACCCACCACTGGCCATTGGATGCTCTTGGACAGGAAGGAGTATAAGAGGGCTTCCTGTTTCAGTTCAAGTCTTGCTTGAGTAACAAGGGTCAGAGGAGGAAAAATAACCAAAGCAGGGGTGCTCTTGCTCTCCTCCACCCATGTGGGCTGGATCAGGGAGAAGCAAATCTAGAATGGTTTCATATTTGTACATTGGAAAGCTGGGATTTCCCAAGCTTCTGCGGCATGTACTAAAGTCTCTTTTGATTGCCAGGTTCTGTTAGTTAGGATATGCAGATAAGTCAGGGTCAAACTATATGTGAGGTTTTGAAACAGAGGTTGGCTGGCCATCTGTTAGGGATTCTTTAGCTGTGATTCCTGCATCCTTCTGACTCTGCAATTCTGTTGATTCTATGGAAGCTTGCTCTGGACAGGTAGTTGGATCAGAACTGTGGTATGCAGGAGGAAGGGCTTTAACACTTTGACCCCGTGTGGTTCCAACTGAAATCCTATCCCCCACCCCTAAAATACCTCTACTCCTCTAACTAGGAGGAAAGCTTCCATGGAAGGAAAACTTGTCCCTTTGAATCCCACCAGTCCTGATTTCCCAAATCTGACTGCAAGGCCTTTCCCCAGCTTTACAGCAAAACTGCATCATTCCCCACAATGTTGGACCTACCTTCTCCTCGATGGAATATGGCTAGGGTTCCATCAGCCAGGGCCACTAGAACACGTCCTTTCACATGCCTGAATGTACATGGGATGGGGGGGGGGGGAAGGATTAGTTTCAAAGCAAGGCACGTAATAACACTGTGCAGGAACATGAACAACAACTGTGAGTTAAGTAATATTGTATGATCGCACCATGCAAGCACAGGAAACAGGCAATGAATTCAACGTCTTGGTGATCTAAGCTCTCAATTTAAAACAAAAAAGAAAATTTTCGAGCCCCTTAGGGTCGTTGGCAAGGCCTTCTGAACTGTCAAAAGATTGTGCTGTTTGCAGGTTGGGGGTTGAGCAGGATTTCTGCTGGTTCTGGTTTCTTCGGGGAGATGGGTGGTATGACTCTTCAGCCTTTGGTTTACATAATTTAAATATTTTGGGAATCTTGGTGGAGAATGAAGTTCCATGGTACAATTCCTGCATTGCAGGCAGTTGGACTAAATGACCCTCAGAGTGCCTCCCAACTCTAAAATTCCATGTCTAATGCAAATATGGAATATGGAACATGGGAAATTGCTTTCTACCAGGGTCAGATCATTTGCCTATTTAGCCTAGTAGCATCCCTCTCACTGGCAGGGTCTCAGGAAGAGATATTTCACATCAACTGATTCCCTTTTAACAAGAAGGAACTGAGCCAGAGATCTTCTGCATAACCATGCACTCTACAACTGAGCTGCAGTCCTTTCCCCTTTATATAGAAAGCTGCTTTCCTATATCGTTGGTCCAGCTGAGTGCTGCTATCAGCTCTGAACTAGTGATGGCTCTCCAAGGTGTTAGGTAGAGGGATTTTCCCATAACCCACCACCACCAGGCACATTTTAAAGCAGGAGATGCCAAGGACTGAATCTGGACCTTCTCCATGTGACACAGGTGCTCTTCTACAGAGATACAGTCCCTCTCCTGACCAGACAAGCAAGTTTTTTAAAAGATGTGAATATCCATAGTTAGTTATGTATCAATTCATAGACACCAAGTTCAGCATCTCTACTTACACCAGGCTCAGCACTGAATCCTTCAGTTTGATTGAGTGTAGACATTTCTTCCAGTTTGAGACTGCTGAGTGCACATACAACCTGGGGGAAAGGTAGCTTAGTTAGGCAGTACGGTCCCCGAGCCCCACACCAATTTGGGCTATAAAGTAGTGTGCAGGAAGCTGCCTTACACTGTGTCAGACTCATTGGTTCATCTAGCCCAGTGTTGTCTACACTGACTGGCAGCAGCTATCCACAATTTCAGACGGGATTTCCCCAGTCCTACCTAGAAATGCCAGGAATGGAGCCTAACTGAGCAGCCCATCAGCTGACCAATCGTCTTCTACCACGCCCTGTGAAACCTCTGCTTCAAAGCTTGCCTCTCCGTTCTGGGCGGTGTGCTCACTGCTTGGACTGTGCAATGTCACGCTTCCTCTATCTGACCTCCCAGCCTGCCTTGAATTAGCCTTCCTGCCCACCTGCTCTGGTTGTTGCTTTTGCAAGTCAGCCTCCACTTGCCTGGGACTAAACTGCTCATATCTGGGGCCCCTGGACTGACAGCCAGCTTTGCACCCCAGGACCCCAACAGCCGATTGTTTGCAGAATGGCCTCTCGGCCCCATGCTGGACCCTGACAGTAAGTCACATTGCTGGCAGATTCCCCTACAAGTTCTAATATGGGGTTGACCGGGACACCTAATTTCTTCCAGATGTTGTTGGACTGAGACTCCCATCAACACCCCCATGCTGGCTAGCTCTGATGGGAGTTGGAATATATCAGCATCTAGACTGACACAGGTCCCCCAACTCTGCTAAAAAGTGTTTTCATCTGGGGGGGGGGGGTTTGCTTTTGCTCTGAACCCAATTATTCCATCATTCTGCCTTGCACTATGCTGTTTTCAATGCTTCTTGCCTGGAGACTAGAGACCGACGTTATCAATGGTTCGCCAAGCCACCACTGTGGGCTAGAGAGACATACCAGCCATTCTGTGCTCCCAGCCACATGGTAGGGGCCGCGCTTGTGGTAGTGCCAGCCGCGTTTCCATTTGCCTCTTGCTCCTGGGCTGCTGTGCTCGACTCCATCTTTGGCTGCCCGTTTTCACTGTGGAGGGGGTGGGGGGAAAACACACTACAGGTTGGGGCTAGGCAATAAACTGAAAAATATTACTTTTGCTTTGCTACAGGCAAGTTTGTTAACCGATTCTTAACACGGTTCTGCCTTAAATGTTTGCACTCCGTTTTGTGACATTTTCATTCGGTTTGTTAGCTGCCTCGGAGGCTATGTCGAAAATGGTTTTAAAAACTGTTGGAATCCAATGGAGAGAGAGCGCATCTCTGGAGGTGAAGTCAGACCGCTGGAGAATCACAGCTGCTGCTGTGGCTGCAGAGACTAATATCTTGCAACTACTGCCTCCCGTGTTGTTTTTGCTGCATTAGCAGCACTGATGTGATTTCTCCAGGCCCCTCTCTTGGACTGTCAATAAAACTGACAGGGATGTAAGAAAAGCCCTCTTGGAACAGGCCCAAGGCCCACCTTGTCCCAGGATCCTATTCTCATAATGGGCTTATGGGAAGGCTGCAAGCAGGACCTGGGTACAACAACATGTCCCCCTCCTGCAGCTCCCTGCAGCTGGTCTTAAGAGGTACCCTGCCTTAGACACTAGAGGTAGAACATAGCCTTTGTGACTAATAGGCATTGATAGCCTTATCCCACATGAATACATCTAATTCCCTCTTAAAGCCACCCAGGTTGGTGGCCATCGCTATGGATTGGGAGGAGTGAATTCTTTAATTAAATACTTTCTCTTGTCTGTCCTGAATTAATAAGCCTCCTCATTCAAGACAAGGAAGAGCAGGCTTTAAGGAGCATTCCCCCTACCTGTTTTGCCTCACAGGCACTTGAACTGGGGTTGGGTCTGTAAACACATGTTCCGTAAGGGGGCCCGGGCGGACTTGGGCTGGCTCCATTTCGTGTACCCCATTCTCTGGCACCTCTGTAGCTTCTGTCGCTTCCTCGGTGGACTGGGACTGGTTGATCTTGCCGTTGCTCACGGCAGGCACCTCATCTGAAGGCAGGAAAGCAGAAGGAAAAGGCAAGAGATGGGATACTCTAGAGAAGGAAGGTTATGTCCATCAGATGAACAGCCAGCTGCAGTATCAGCTGACTGCTTGTTGGGAAACCCCCCAAAAGACCCTGTATCCATGCCCTTCTCTTCCTTCCCACATATAGCTGCAACCACAGTTGTTTTTATTAAGGACAGGGTGTCACATCACACTTTTATTTCCCCGCTGAATACAACACAGTAGTCCCTCGGTGGGGCATTGGGTAGGTGTATCCTGAGGCTTCACCCCTCACTATGAAGCCTGCCAGCACCTTCTCTTTACTGGATTTGGCTTGGCTGGAACTAATGTCATACCTTCTCTACTCCATCATCCCTTTCCTTCCACCACAAATATAAGGACCTCTGACGCCTCGTCATAAACAGCTTTAAAAGTCATGGCTTTCCCCCAAGGAATCCTGGGAGCTGTAGTTTGTTACGGGTGCAGGGAATTGCAGCTCTGTGGGGGAACAACTCTCAGCTTCCTTAACAAACTACAGGCGCCAGGATTATTTGGGGAAAGCCATGACAGTTAAAGTGGTATAAGAGTGCTTTCAATATGGTGTGGATGTGACTAACACCCTGTGAAGGAGCATATTTCTGAACAGAATTATGATAATTTCCACATAGGGGGGTTTCCAGAAGGAAAAGAAGATTTATTGTCATTTCCCGGCTGAATTCAGATAACCTGCCTTTTTAGCAGCACTCACAAGAAATCTTATTCAAAGCAGTGATGTTTACTCAGAAGTTAATCTTTTAATAGTACAGTGGTAGCTCGGGTTAAGAACTTAATTCGTTCCGGAGGTCCGTTCTTAATCTGAAACTGTTCTTAACCTGAGGTACCACTTTAGCTAATGGGGCCTCCCACTGCTGCTGCGCCACCGCCATGCAATTTCTGTTCTCATCCTGAAGCAAAGTTCTTAACCCGAGGTACTATTTCTGGGTTAGCGGAGTCTGTAACCTGAAGCGTCTGTAACCTGAGGTACCACTGTACTTACTCTGTAGTGGCAACATGTTTTAAGATTTCAGTCAAACTCAAGCTTTATACACACACACACACACACACACACACACACACACACCTGTCAGCTCCTCCCCTTCTTTTGTCTTTCCCATCATTCTTTTCTCTTTTCCTTCCTCCCTGATGAGCAGGAAATATTCCCATTATTTACACTGGGAAAGACATTTGTGGACATCACGATTTCATTACGTGTTTCGGTCATTTGACTGCTCTGTGTTTGCTCCATATAGCTGAATTTGAAGCCTTTTCATTGAAACCTGTAAAATGGGTGCATTTAAAGAAGAAAGGCAACCCTTCACTGACATACACATATGGTGACCTGAGACATACTCTGTCCTTTATCCAGCACTGGAGTGTCTCCGCGGGACGAGCAGTTGCTGCTGGGCACATTGCACCGGGTCGCACAGCCCACCAGGGTGATGCCCGCCAAGACGCCGTCGGTTTCAGAGGACTCTTCAGGATTTATGTCCCCTTCCAGAAAAATTTCTCCAGGAGGATAGTCAGTGTCACAGGCCGCTGCAAAGAAGGAAAAGGAAAGCATCCTGGGTCACTGTATACAATGTCTGTGCTCAACAGCCTTATCAGCATGCCAGGCCAAGTTGTGCCAAGTTCCAATAATGCTCCTTGCTCATGCTAAAATTATACTTCTGCCTGCTAAAGATCTTCCTTTCCCATGAAGTCTTTTAAGTGAAGGTTTTTAATCTCAGACTGTTATCTGCATTGGACTTAATTTTTTTTTATTGTTACATTGCTTCATTATGTTTTAATGTGAAACAATCAGGCAATGAAATGAAATGAAATGAATGAATGTGGATGACTGGTATATTCCAGAGCAATAGTAAAATCATGACTGCTATTTATACATTGACATTCATAAGGGATGGTACAATACATTGGTACATATTGTACCAATTTTGGTACAATACATTTCTCAAAACTGTAAAAAACCCACATTGTTTCATAAAATGAATCCTATCAGCCCCGTTCCACGGCAACTATTTGTATTTTTAAAAACGTACGTGTTCAATGCAAACATGCACCTAATGTCATGTCTAGCTTAGCCTTTACCCTGACAGCTGCAAGTATTGCTAGCATTTGTTTTCTATTATGACTGCTGTTTTAAGGAGGTTTGGCTTTTTGTGGGGGAGAAGAGGTTCTGTGTGCGCATGTGTATGTGCACATTTGCGCGTGGGGGGAGTAGGCCAAATTCGTCAGTTCTGTTTTCTTTTATTCTAACTTTTCCAAGCTTAAGTTCACATTTCTGCAGTAATTTTTTTTAATGTACATTTCCTTAAAAAGAGTACTCATTAAAACTAAGCAGCATTTCAGTGCAATTTTCTCCTAATATACATTCTGCATGCACTTTTGACTGATATTCATACTCTTTGCAAAACATATGCTTTGTATGTTATTTTCATTAATTTGTATGCATCCTTTCCTCTAACAGACAATTTTTTAAACACATTTTTTCAGGAGAGAACTGCATAACAAAATTCAGAGGAGCTTAAATTTGAAAGGATAGCTATGTTTCTGTTTCTTTTCTTCAGGATAGGCTATGTTTCGATTTGCATACTGTTTCAGAAAGTGTAAATTATTTAGGTTCACATTAAAACCCTTAACCAGACATAATTTCTCCTCTGCCCGTAGAAGAGAGGTTATATGTTTGTTTACATCTCTCTGTGTGTGGACGAGTGAGTGAGAGCAGGGCTGACAGAGCCCAGCCCCAGGGCCAATACACAAACCCTGATTCACTACAGTACCACATTTCAAGTGTGCACGACTTATGGTTTTTAAAATACCTGCCTTATGGGTGGAACTGGCAAGATCCCTTTCATATTCTAGGTTGTGATCTCCTTCCCTGCGGGCTTGCCAGCTTTGGAAACAGCACCTGAACTGCTATGATGAGTCATTCACTTACCTGGAATGCTGGAGATGCAAAGGACGTGAGCATTGCATACGGTGAAATGATCCACCACCGTCCCTGGCTGGTTGGCATCTATGATCACAACTTTGCTTGTAGACAAGGTGCTCGTGAGGATCCACACTCTGCTGGATGTGGCATCCATCTCGTGCAACTCTCTGGCCTGCAGAACAGCAAAAATGCAGAGAGAGAGAGGGAGAGAATGTGGTTGGTGGGAAGGCTTCCGGTTCCGGTCTGCCTTAATGGAGGCAGCTCCCACGACAGCGGGAGATCGTTGGCGAAGGAAAAACAAGGATGATTGAGGGTAATTATCCTTGCAAGTTCACCCCAGGGACGGGGAACAGGTTTCACTCACAGTTCGTCTCAGTACCTGGCTCTCACTCCAGCATGGAATGCGGGAGGCAGGGAGGCGCTGAGTGCAAAAGCATATTCACAATGAATCTCTAGGGTATGAGTGGGGAGCCTTTTCTCAGCTCAAGGGCTGCATTCCTTTTCTGGGCAACCTTCAGAGGGCCAGGGGTAAAACTAGGAGGAGCACTGGATATAAGTGTTAGCTTTGTACAGTACAGCTGTTTCTAAATACCTGTTTCTCCATCCAGGCAAGCAAAAGGCAGTATTGGTGCTCAAGGGCAAAAACACTCGAGGAATGCGAAGCAGCATGAGTAGCAGGGGTAGCTGGTGTGAGAAAGAAGCTTGGAGGGCCACACTGAGCCCCAGTTCCTGAGATTTCCCATACCTGTTGGGCTTCTACATGATCACAGGGTCTCACAGATGTTTAAGATTGCCAGTGTCTCTGGGCGAGATGATTTACAATCGCCTCCCTCTGTGTTATTTTTAGGACTGTGCTATTCATGTTATTAGCAATTCTATGGATTCAAAACACCTAAATAACTGCTGAGGGATCCCCACCATAAAAAGGGATTGCTGGCATTTAACCCTTTGTCCCCACTGTGCCCCTGATCATAATAGCTCCCCTGCCCCATGGCTGGTATTTGCATCTTGTTCAAAATGTACAGTAGCCCCTCTCTCATCTAAGTGCAGCCCAGGTACCAGCCACTAAATCCAGTATTTATATCTCCTGTAGAACCACAAATGCTTCATTAAAAAAGCATGGTGTATGCCAAATTGATGTTACAGTGCATGATTGTTGCTTTGCTGTGTATCCAGCTTATGAAAAATAGCTCAGGAAGTCACACTTAAATGTATAAGAAGGAAAATGGGAGAAATGGACAGCTCTCTTCCCCAACCTTTTTCTTTTCTGGCGATGTGTGGTTACTCTTGGTGCTCTCTCCTTCTGCTTCTCGGTCGCAAGTGAGAGGATCACATCCTGGATCTGGTTTCTGCCCATTTCCAGTATCTGGTTCCACAGGCTTCCAACCTGTCAAGTTGACACCAGCTGCACACCACAACTAAAAAGACAAAGAAAGGAGTCTGAAGAAGAGCAGATATTTTTTGTATGGGGCGGGGTAAAAGGATGTGAGCCACTTGGCATGTCTTGATCATCTTTGCAGTGTCTTCATTCTCAAATATGATCTGCAATAGATCAGAATTCAGCACAAACCCAATGATCCATCCTAAAGAATGCTGTAAACAAGGGTACAGCTCTAGAGACCTCTGTGCCACTGGGCCTCCACAAGAAAGGTTGAGGAGTCTTGGGAATGTGAATCAGCATTTCACTAGATGCCCGTGAAAAGGAAACACAAATATATCTATCCAAACCAGGGATACTATTATCTGTGTAGAAAGCTCCCATCGCAGGCTCCTTGACTCCATCAGAATCGGGCATGGCTTGGCAACCCCAGATAAATCAGGAACAGGAGGAGGAAAACAGAGAAGGAGCAGATAAAGGGTGGGTGCTGTAAGGCTGGCACCCGAGAATGGAGGGGAGAGCTCCTCCCCTTGGAACTTTAGATGTCAGAGAGGGAGAAGCAGATCTGCGGGCTCTCCTCTGCCCCTGGGAGACTATAGAGCATCATCAACATCTTTATCAACGACTTGCGATGATGGACTCAAGGGCATCCTGATCAAATTTGCAGATGACACCAAACTGGGAGGGGTGGCTAACACCCCAGAGGACAGGATCACACTTCAAAACGACCTTGACAGATTAGAGAACTGGGCCAAAACAAACAAGATGAACTTTAACAGGGAGAAATGTAAAGTATTGCACTTGGGCAAAAAAAAATGAGAGGCACAAATACAAGATGGGTGACACCTGGCTTGAGAGCAGTACATGTGAAAAGGATCTAGGAGTCTTGGTTGACCACAAACTTGACATGAGCCAACAGTGTGACGCAGCAGCTAAAAAAGCCAATGCAATTCTGGGCTGCATCAATAGGAGTATAGCATCTAGATCAAGGGAAGTGATAGTGCCACTGTATTCTGCTCTGGTCAGACCTCACCTGGAGTACTGTGTCCAGTTCTGGGCACCACAGTTCAAGAAGGACACTGACAAACTGGAACGTGTCCAGAGGAGGGCAACCAAAATGGTCAAAGGTCTGGAAACGATGCCTTATGAGGAACGGCTAAGGGAGCTGGGCATGTTTAGCCTGGAGAAGAGGAGGTTAAGGGGTGATATGATAGCCATGTTCAAATATATAAAAGGATGTCATATAGAGGAGGGAGAAAGGTTGTTTTCTGCTGCTCCAGGGAAGCGGACATGGAGTAATGGATCCAAACTACAAGAAAGAAGATTCCACCTAAACATTAGGAAGAACTTCCTGACAGTAAGAGCTGTTCGACAGTGGAATTTGCTGCCAAGGAGTGTGGTGGAGTCTCCTTCTTTGGAGGTCTTTAAGCAGAGGCTTGACAACCATATGTCAGGAGTGCTCTGATGGTGTTTCCTGCTTGGCAGGGGGTTGGACTCGATGGCCCTTGTGGTCTATTCCAACTCTATGATTCTGTGATCAGGGAGGTGGGAGGACTCTGGCCAGCAAAAGGGAGGAGAAGGAGCTGGCGGTGGAGCTGGAGGCAAAGGGGCAGCACACAGACTCATTACCAGGAAACAAGTGCTGCCTTCACAGGTGGAATCAGACGCATCCGCCCAGATGAAGTGTGCATCATGTGTGCACACAGCAGATTTGTAGGGCAAGAGAGCCCCAAGAGTGAGCTTGCCTTGCCTTGAAAAGCTTGGCAGGAGGGGAGTGTCAACTGTTGGGACATCTTCGTCACTTCTGTTTGACAAGTAGGTTATTCACATGAAGGCATGCCAGAACTTGTGACGCAACGTTCAGCAACGACAGAACTATCTGCTAAAAGGAATGGGAAGCTTTTGCACATATGTGACACTTACCTTCATGGTAGGGTCCTTTTCCACTAGTGGGCGGCAATACACAGGCACTGGGACATTTTTCATCCGGTTGTCCTCTTGGCCACCATTGGGACTCAGCTATTGGGGACAGAAAGGACAGGACGTGATTCAACTCTCAACCAAAATGTGATTTCCAGCTGCCAAACTGAGCATAAGAAGAGCACATCAAAGGGCCATTTTGTCCAACAACCTGTTCCTTTCAGTGGCCAACCAGGAGAAATCTCTCTCACACACACACACGTAACACACATGTGGCAACTATAAAGTTATCTAGTTCATATGCTAATGGACAATTTTGATAGTGCCCACAAGTTAATTGTTGGCATCCATCTGTCTCAAGAGACAATGAAGTGCGCCTCTGGAGGTGAAGTCAAACCACTGAGTTAGCAGCACTGAAGTGACTTCCCTGGGGTGCAAGCCTGGGCAATGTGTATGGCAGCCCTGGATTGCCCAGGTGATTGGGTACCCCCTCTCGGCCTCAATGATGTTACAGCATACGTATTTTAATGACTGCATGTTATTCTTGCTGTAAATCAACACCAGGACTTTTATAGTTGTTGTGGAAAACATTTCCACAAATTCAATAAACCGAACTTCACCTCTCTTGCCTCTCGGTGAACGAGTCCTACCTGCTTGTATTTGGCGGGCAGGCTCCAGCCACAGGCCTGCAAGCGACCGTCATCATTCCGCACGTGCTCCCGGACTTGGCGGTACTGTTCACGCTTCTGTTCGCGACGTGCGGATGACGTACAGTCACTGAGGAGAGACGCAACAGTGTTACTTCTCAATCTATGGTTAGAAATGAAAGGCAGAGGGTCAAGGAAGCATTGCCGTGGCAGCAGAAAGACAGAGATTCACGGAGTGAGAGGAAAAAGAGAGAGAGAGGTTGAAGCTCAGTCAATAATACACACAAAGCAGGGGGGAAAGCTATGGCAGTGAACCAAGGAGATCTCCTACTATATATTTTAGAAAGTATTTTTTTAATCAGTTCTCTAAGCATTTGGACACCTCTTCAGATTGCATGGCCAATTTTTGCACAATAGAGTCTGAAACCAAGACGCTGGGTTTCTTTTTTCTAGGTTTGGATACACTTGGACACCATTTTGAATCAAGAAGGTGAAATGAACCTTTCTGAGCTGCACTGATTTTAATTATTGACTCCCAGACTAAACTGATTGGGGGTGGTCCTTAGAATTCCTGAGCAAAACCGGGTGCTAAAAATCCACTGAGGCATGATGCATCCATCCAAAAGGCATTTGTCAAAACCTTGGTTCTGTGGGAATCAAAGGTAAGCCCTTTTTACTATTAGGGTTGTGATGTGCTATTTACCGTATTTTTCGCCCTATAGGGCGCACCGGCCCATAGGGCACACTTATTTTTTGGGGGGGGGGGAAATAAAGGGGGGAAAATTACTTTCCCCTCCCCCCCCAGCCCCAAAGAGCAAAGTAGCCATGACAGCGAGTGGGATGGATCCCGCTCGCTGTCCTGGCTTCGTTTTTAGCCTCAAGGCTGGGGGTCCGGGAGCGAAGGCGAGGTTGCGCAACCTCCCCATCGCTCTTGGAGCATGCGGGGCTGGGGGCGGGGGAAGCCCGTGCTTCCCCCGACCCCAGCCCCCAGAACGGGTCCGAGAGCAATGGCACGCAACCTCGCCATCATTCCCGGAGCTTGCCGGGCTGGGGGGATAGCTTCCTGAAGCCTGGAGAGTGAGAGGAGTCGGTGCGCACCGACCCCTCTCGCACTCCAGGCTTCAGCGAGAGCCTGAATTCGCCCCATAGGACGAACACACATTTCCCCTTCATTTTTGGAGGGGGAAAAGTGTGTCCTATAGGGCGAAAAATACGGTAGTTCTACTCAGAGATCCATTGAAACGAATGAACATGACTAACCCAGGGCTATTATTTTCATGGGTTTACTCTGAGTAAAAATAACATTGGAGGCAATATATAGATATGTCCAATTTATGCATGTCTTCTTCTCTTCTTTGACAAGCATGTTGTGCTTTTCAGGGCAAATATTTGAATAAATATTAACACGCAAAACGTGTTCCCCTCTTTACTTTGATGTGCTTCACTATCTTGTTCATTCTTAAGTTTTCCCTGAAATATTTTTATTACTATAAAGTAACGAAAAGGAGATTTGCAGGTCGCTGGATTCCAAGCAGCCACTGACTATGTCCAGCCTTGTCAAAATCTGGTCAGCACATGCTTTGAAGCTATACTTTCTGGGTTTCCGCCAAGCAACTAGGACAAGCCACAGCAGGAACTTTAGCCAAAGTGGTCGATGAACTCACTCATCCGGGAAGAACTCAAGGGTGCGACTCCCAGCAGAGATCTGGCACATAGTGTGGCTACGGCGCTGGCTGAACCCAGCTGCCGTGGGAGATTTGTAATGGATGTTCACTGATGGGTAACTCCTTTTGGCAGGTGGAGGACTGGAGGAGGAGCTGAACAGGCGGCTGAAGCTGGGGAGAAAGAAGGAAGCCAAAGGTGTTAAATCATGAGTTTTGTATTGTTAATCCCAAAGAAGAAGAAAGGAGGTACAGGAGTATGAATTGGGGGCGGGGATTATTTGTTTGCATTTTAATGAGAAACTACCTAATTCACGCTTCTCAGACCCAATACACCTATCAAAACACAGCAACCCTTTGAAATTCACACATCTTGGAATTTTGCAGTGCAGTTCTCCAACCAAACAATGTGTAAGAAAATGCAGAAAAATAGATGTTATCTATTAGTGAAGATAACATACAAAATGCTTAGTCTTAGGAAAAACTGCTTGCAAAAATGTGCATATTAATCAAAACTGTATCCAAAAATATATATTTATTAGGAGAAATGCGCACTAAAATGCTGGTGAGTATTCAAGAGGATTTTTTTTTAAAGTGCAAATTGCAGCAAAAACGAGGAGAACTGAATTTAAAATGGGAAAAATGAGAAACAGAAAGAATCCTATATGGAAGTTACTGGAAAGTTGCTAAACATTAGAGAACTTCCTGACATGGGATGAGGCAAGGAGTTGTACTATGTTTAGGTTTTAATGGGAGAGCATCTTGTGCAAGAATAAATTTGGCATTTCATCTGCTGTTTGCATGCATGAGTCTGAAAATGATCAGGTGGGGAAACAGTGGCACTCCTGATGTTGTTGGATGACAATACCCATCAGCCCCAACCAGTGTGGACAATGGTGAGGAATGATAGTTCAGCAATATATAGTGGACCAGAGTTCAAACCTATCTGAAAGCCACATCTTCTGAGCTTGAAGACCCCATCCATCTAATCCCAGGGTTGCTGGAGGATGTGAAGCAGTTCACTGCCACAACTGCTCTTCTTTAATATTTTATTTATTCCCTTTGATTGAGAGGGGTCTTGGCAAAGTACCATCTTGGGAGCCTCTTCTTTACCTGGCATGATCAGCTAGCACCTTGGAAGCCATCTTTTTAAACTTCCCATAATGCTCTGCAGCACTCAACACAACGGTGCTCTGTGGCACAATGGGAAATTTAAAATGAGAGTTTGCAGCTACAGAGGACAGAGAAGGATGGTTCGGTGATGTGCTTTTTTGAAACTCTGGAGCCCCAGCAGCTACCCAAAAGTGCTGGGTGAGTTGAAACTGTCTTCACACACCCTCATCTGATGGAATGTGCAAGGTTTAAACATAAAGAATGTCAAGAGGCAGCACAGGCTATCTATTGCACCAGTGATGTTACCTCCCTTCTCACATCCAAATATGCAACTTTGTCCGTAAAAATGAACTGGTAGAATTAGTGTGCTTTTACTTGACTGTACAGAAAAGTCTCTACTGCACACGTTCTTCTGCATTTCACAGTTCACAAGCAAACACACTACTTACAATTGCCAAATAGTAGATTTCTTTTTCTCCTGGACAGAAGGGTGCTCCCGAGAGGCTCTGTGAACAAATACAATAGATAATTTTTAAACGGCTGGACAACAGATGAGCGGACAAAATAAATGGCAAAAAAGGTTAATTTGGGGATCTGAGGACTAGTATGCCTGTTGGTTTCAGGATTCAACTACAAATGACATGCACTGAAGGCCCAGAAGCAAAAAGAAAGGAAAAGCCTTGAAACAGTTCCAGTAAATAGAATTTTTATAAATTTGTAAAATAAAAATAAAAATGAGCATCCATATAAATAAATAGATCAAGCAACAGATAATTATATATGTACATCATCATTAGGTATAACAGAACAAACCCATGATAAAAATATTATGCATAGAATATAATTTAATGCAACAACCCTCACCTAATCATAATGCAATCCAGCATAAACCACATCATACATAACTCTTGCACACTACAAAAGCAAGCAACTATTTTATTTTATTTATATTTATTTGTTGCTTTTCTCACGAAAGTCTCTCAAGTTACTTACAATGCAAAAAAACAAACAAACCCCACATTAAAACCAAGCATACGAACAAATAATAATAGTCCACAGGTTAAGGCTGCAATCCCTAACCCAATTACATGAGATTAAGCCACGTGTAAAGGCTATAATTGGGTTTTTGCGTTTCTTCTTTTTCAAATGAACACTAAGATTCTTGAGGTGCTGGAATACATTTAGACCTACCCAATGAGAGTTAAAAACCCACTGGGTTTTTTGTCTGATGCTGAGGTGATCAGGGTGCTGAATTCTGCGTCTCACGCAAAATGACCACTGGTACTCCAGAACCACAGAGCACCTCTAGCCCACCTGCTAGGTTCCTCTCAACACTTTTACGATGCTGCAATAATAAAGCACCCAACCCCCATACCTGATCATCTCGGTCCACCTGACAGCCTCCTGCAGCTCCATCAACCTCTCCTTGTATTGGTTGCGCTCCATCAAGACCCGGGCCATCTCCACACGGGTGAACCGCCGGCGCTGAGCTATGGGAATGTTGTCCTGCAGAGGGGAGGAGGACGGCTTCAACCAATGGGAAATGGAAGGGGATTAAGGTTAGTAAAGCATGAAGCCAGGAGACTAAAGCAACAATTGTTAGCTTCTTCCAGGTGTACCCCCCCTGTTAATTTTAGCAAAGAGAATCTAACTACAACATCATATAAGCAACGAAAACATGACACCTGGAGAAGTGATGAGCAAAAAGCTAATTCGTGTTCTGCAAGCCTCCAAGGTAATGCTAGTTAGCATCCAAGTCTAATTAGCCTGCCATTAGGAATGAAGTGTTAATATGGGTTAGTCAACTCATATTAAGCCCATGCATAGCCAAACTTCCTGTAACAGGAGGAAGCCTAATTTGTAAACAGTGCAATACAATGCAAAAGTGGAGGATTATTTAAGGGAGAAGGCAGAAGTAACAGTCTTTAACAGTGGCCAAAGCAGTAATGCACCCGTTGCATGAATTCAGTCTTATTCCTCTCCCTGTCATGATTCATAAAGATTGCCCATCTTTCTATTTTTAAAAAATAATAATGGGAATTTATATGCATTTGTAAGCTTTTTTGTTCACCCTTCACATTACCATAAAACTCAATTTTTTTAGAAACCATTTCAAAATTGTTCTGGGGACGTGGGGAGGTAATGACTTCACAGACTAGACAACAGGCAACTACCAAGAGTTTCTTTCCCCCAATATGCCAGAAACGTACAAAGCTCTAGTTTCCCTCTCCCAGAAAAGAAGAATCATAGAAAAGAAGATTCATGCATGTGTAGATCAGGAATTCAAAAGTGAATTCAAGCAATCTCTGCCACTCTCAAAAGTGCTACGTCTGTCTTCACCCCAAGATCAGAATGAACAAGTAATTCTACATCAGAACTAAGGGTGCCTGCATGGGCATATCAACCGCATTAGCAAGTCAGCACTGAAACACACATTAGTAGCTCACAGGATTAAAATCAGCCTGCCTTTCTCTACAAAGAAGTCCCCAAAAGACATGTGGTGGGAGACTGAGGGAAGAGCTGCTTATTCTACTGCGGAAGAAGGCTTGGACCTTCTTACCCAGCATGGCTGAGCTTACCTGGTCATACTCATTATCTGGATGATTCTCTGGGGGAGATCCCAGTGACCACTGACAGCATAGAGAGAAGGGACAGGTTCGAAATGCAGCCCCTTTCATCCGTCCCAACAGTAAGTGCTAAAGGCTAATGGGCTGCTGATCAGGAGATTGCAGGCAGCATTGCTGGGTAGCTAGGAGACCAGCTATAAGAGCTAAAATACACACCCAACTTTGTCATACGCTGCAAAGTTTAGGGAGGCACTTCAGCAACAAGGAACATGTATGTGGAGATTGTGTGTGTCAAGGGGAAATGTTTGTCCCACATATCAGCATGGCATTCACACTCACCGCAGATGGTTCGTGTAATTTTTCTGTGAAGCTCCTTGTAACCCAGAAGATGAGCGAGGACAGGACACACTACTTCCTGTTTCTGCCCTCATCCTAAACTAGCTTTGGGGGTGATGTCACCAGAGCGATTGCATGGGAGCAGAAAGCAATGTTTTCCCAACCTCATTCTGATGGAATCTTCTGGGTAGGAAGGAACATGGTGTTCAGCAGTAGTGAGAGATGTGATTGCTGTTGTCCCGCAACTTTCCCCAGTGCAAACTTTCTCTTTAAAGCTCAATCAGAGCAAACAGCAATTTGCGCAAAACCGGAATTGACATTTGCTCTGATTGAGCGCTAAAGAGCAGGTTTTCATGGGGAGAAACTCCAGGGCAAAAAGCAAAAAACAAACCCACACTTGGACACAGAGCTTTTAAGTGCGGACCTGGAAAGAATGGGGCAAAAAGGAAGTGTGGCTAAACCCTGATCTAGGAGGACCAGTCACCTAACTGCAGATAAGACAGCTTCCTATGTTCCTCCTCATGTTATCACGTACAAGGGAGATTTGGTTTAGGACCACAATGAGGGAGGCAAAGACTTAAAGTCCCCTACCTTCCCCATACCAGAGACTATTTGTGGGGGGGGGGGACGGACACATATGTAAGGGTAATCTGACCTTAATGGTGCAATCCTAACCATGTCTACTCAGAAGCAAGTCTTACTGATCTCAATGGGGCTTGCTCCCAGGTAAGTGGGGTTAGGATTGCAGTGGCATCCAGTACTTCCATTTTGATATGATTATACCCAGGCTGCGGTAGTCATGGATGTGGTGACAACCCAAAGAGAACAGCCTCTTTGGGCTGCCCCACACACCTGAGGATGATAAAATATGCACTTTGGTGTCAGTGTTCAAGTAATTGAGGAAGAAAACCCCCCATTCCCACAAAAAAACCCTCCTTCCCTAGGCATTTTAATAATGTAATATACCAATTCTGTACAGAGATAGCTGCTTACATCCTCCACCTCTTCTTTGGGCTCTCGGCGGGCAACGATCACTTCGGATTTCACTCTAGAAAACAGAGCAAAGAACATCAAAGAAAGGAAGAGGCCAAACAGCAGCCCCTCTTGACGGGGTATGCTGTCCTGGGCTTCAGTTGCTCACTAGGGCTGCCATCTTTCAAGAAGTGAAAATCCAGACACAAACAAATTGCTGAAAAAAGCCAAAGTTGTTTTTGAGAAATGACCCAAGCGATTTTTTGGTTATTTTGCCCAAAATCCAGGACAAACCACTGCTTTTTAGAAATTCTCTCTCTCCCCCCCCCCCCCACATCACTTCCACCACTGAAATTCCGGTAATGTCTGGGAAAATCTGGGCGTATGGCTACCCTAGCTAGGCCATTTTGCTACATTTGCTACAGAAAGTGTATGAGGCGAGGGGAACATCTGGCTTTATGTGAGCAGCCCAAGGCAACAACCAAGGATAAAAAACACACACCCCCAATCCATATATGTTAAAAACAGAAGACAGTAATACTTCACCCTGCTCCCCCAAAAATGTAAACTGGACCATTTTTGCTAACAGTTACAAAGGTGGGGGGGGGGGGGATTTAATACAAGAACAAGAATGAGAAGCACCAACATGAAAAGTTGATTTGTCCGCCTCGTTTTTCACAAATCAATATCCACCTGAGCTCTTCGTTTGACTGTGGCATGTAGAGAGGGCCATACCAAATGTGATATGTACAGAAGGACCACCGTTGGGTCTCCTGCAGGTTTGCTTTTGCTCATGAAGATCTGGGATGTGGTGCTGTGGGAGGGTCCATTTAGCAGAGGGGGCAGGGGGAGAACTTGTGGGCCTCCAAGTGTTGTTGCGACAATAGCCAGGGTAGCCCAAGTGCTGCCCTACAGATTGCCTTGGAATCTAGCACCCATCAGCCTTCTTTTTTTGTCCCGAATGACTTGCCTACCCATAGCTGAGGAAACTGCTCAAGCAGCAGCAGGACACTCACCTTTTCAGTTCCTCTTCGAGTTCCTTGATCCTAGCTTCCATCTTAGCTTTCGCTTGCTTTGCTGCTTCAAGCTCACCTTTCAACACCTCCTGCTCCCCGGTGAGCTGGTCTACCTTTGCAATTAAATCGTTCTTCACTATGTTCAGAGCATTTCTTTAGGATAGGGGAAAGGAAAAGAAAAACGTATGTGCCACAGCAGATAGTGAGGTGGATAACATCATTTTGGTGGAAGATTAACTGCAGCAGAAAAGTATCAGTGCAGCCTGTGATGAATATAGGGGAGGATTGAAAGCAATGCCTTCTTACAACCCTAGTCTAGAGGACAGCAGTGAGAGAGAGAGAGAATGGGCTTTTGGGTAGTAGGCTCTGGTTTCCCAGGGAATTTCACCCTGCACCCACTGAAGAAGTTTTTACTTTCTTAGGAATTGTGGTTATTGCATAACAATACAGTGGTACCCCGCAAGACGAACGCCTCGGAAGACGAAAAACTCGCTAGACGAAGGAGTTTTTCGTTTTCTTAGCCACTTCGCAAGACGCATTTCCCTATGGGCTTGCTTCGCAAAACGAAGCTTGCCCTGCAAGCTCCGGGGATAGCGGGGAAGCGCAGCGCGTCTTCCCCGCTGTCCCCGGACCTCTTTTGAAGCAAGGGGCAGCGGGGAGAAGATCGCTTCTGCCCGTTGCCAGCCCCGCAATCTCCGGGGACAGAGGGGAAGGCGCGCGCACCTTCCCCTCTCTCCCCGGACCCCTTTTGAACCAAGGGGCGGCAACGGGGAGAAGCGATCTTCTCCCCTCCGCCCCTTGCTTCAAAAGAGGGGACAGAGGGGAAGGCGCGTGCACCTTCCCCTCTCTCCCCGGACCCCTTTTGAACCAAGGGGCGGCAACGGGGAGAAGCGATTCTCCCCGCTGCCCCTTCCCTTGCTTTAAAACAGGTCCGGGGACAGAAGGGAAGGCGCGCGTGCCTTCCCCTCTGTCCCCGGAGATTGCGGGGCAGGCAACGGGGAGAAGCAATCTTCTCCACGCCGCCCCTTGCTTTAAACAGGTCCGGGACAGAGGGGAAGGCGCGCGGCACTTCCCCTCTGTCCCCGGACGGTCTCCATAGGAACGCATTGTTTGATTTTCAATGCATTCCTATGGGAAACCGTGCTTCGCAAGACAAAAAACTCACAAGAAGAAAAAACTTGCGGAACGAATTAATTTCGTCTTGCGAGGCACCACTGTATTTAGTTCCCTTGTCAATCATACTTGTGTTGTGTGGGGAAAAGGGCGGTTTGTTTCTTCATGATTATTGCAGATGCTTTTATAGTAGTAGTAGTAGTAGTAGTAGTAGTAGTAGTAGTAGTAATAATAATAATAATAATAATAATAATAATAATAATACCTTTACTGTCAATGTACAACCTGTGTACAATGAAATTAACCGAGCCTCCCCCCCCCCACAAACACTCAATCTCATTTAGTGTATTGCTGGTGGTTTCAAATGTTATATTTGTTATGAATTTGCTGTTTTGAACTGCATTTATATGGATTTTACAGTATGGCAGGTTGTACGGAGACTTTTCTGTGGGAAGCACTGATTCTGTTGGCAGAAACCAAGTATGGAAGTCTGCCTTTATGAGATTCCCTATTTAATTTCTCGCCACACCCCTAGAAGTGACCCCTCTCAGAAACAATTCTCAACCCTCTTAAGAACCATTGCTTGGAAGTTCTTCGTGCAATTATCAGAGACATGCTACTACTAACAGTGGAACACAGCCATCAAGGCTAGTAGCCACTGATACCCTTATACATGAATTTGTTTAATCCTTTTTTTAAGCCTTCTAAGTTGGTGGTCACCGAAATGCTAGCAAGCAAAGTGGCAACACACAAATGTCAACCATGTCCATGCCATACACCTAAGCAAACAAGCAAAGTATTTCTAGAGCATGAGCTGGTGTCTTACTTTGTTTCCAGTAGCTGTGTGTTCTCCATCAACAGGTTCCCCACTTCTTTGCCCATCCCTGGAGGGGTGGAAAAGAAAAAATAAAACACGAGGCAACACACAATTTTGATCTGCACCCTTTGGAAAGATTTAAGCCTTATGCTTTGCTGGCCAATTCTTACTTAGGAGAAGCAGCCTCGTACTTTGAGAGCCTGCAACATATATGTTTTGCTGCACAGTGCAAAGCGCCACTCGCCCTGTCGAGGTCACGGAACAGAAGCAAACATTTCTGAAAACGCAGACGGATGCATTCACTCAAGTACAGATACTTCCTTTAGGAGACGGGACAGAAGAAACAACTGCACTAAAATGGGTATTCTTAGGGCTTATTCACACTTACCTTTTATCCCACACTTTCCATGTAGAGATCTATACATTAACACTCTATGGACGAGCGGTTTTTTGTTTGTTTGTTTTGCCCTAAGCTTTCCCCGACAAAAACAGCTCTTTAAGGCTGAACTGGAACAAACACCAATTCAGGTTTTCTGTGGATTGACATTTGCTCTGATTGAGCTTGAAAGAGTGGGTTTTCAAGAGGAAAGTTCCAGAGCAAAATTAAAAAAGGGGGGGGGGGTGCTTAGACCCAGAGGTTGAAATTGTGGACTGTGCCTGGAAAGAGTAGAGGAAAGGTAAATGTGCATAAGCCCTTAGACTTAAAAGCTGGACCCACCCCACTATAATGTGTTAAAACCTTTTTGAAAAGGCCTAGCCAATGAGCGAGTCACTCAACTCCTCTGTTTCGCACAGCCCTGCTTGTTTTCAATCTGGATTCAAGAGCACAAGCCATGAGCACAGCGAGTTATTAGCAAAGTCCAATATTATGCACATCTAATTTAGTGCAGGGGTAGAGAAAGTCCACCTCGTGCACCAATCTTGGCCTGTCAGGGAGTTGAATTTGACCTGTGAAGCCATTTTCCCAAAACCACACCACCTGTCAGTCAGCTGGTATCGCTGGGTGTTGTCAGCTGATGGGCAGCGTTCAATCATGCTGGGTGCTTCTTTGCATGTGTGATCCCTGTGGGGGAACATGCTAGCAAAGTAGAACACAACTAAACCCTCTCCACATCAGCTGAGAAGCAGAGTGTTCAGTCCTGCTGGGTGCTGTTTGGCCAGTGCATTCCCAGCAAGGAACATACTAGTGAATCAGACCTCCGCCCTTGCAGGCCAACTTTGATTTGTGGGTAGAAGCTACTTGATGCAAGTTAAGAAAAGCCCAAAAGCAGGACCTGAGCACAACAGCACTCTTCCCACCAGCAATTCCCAACCATTGGTATTCAGAGGCATAGTGCCTCCAACAGGGGAGACAGAAGCATAGTCATCACGGCTAGTAGCCCTAAATAGCCTCAGCCTCCATTAATCCTCTTTTACACCAAGTTGGTGGCCATTAATACCTCTTATGGGAGTTTGTCCTGAATCTTCCAACATTCAACTTCACTGAATGGCCCAAAGTTCTAGTATGATGAGAGAGGGAGAAAAACATCTCCTTTCTTCTGTTTATCCAAAGCATGGCTGTCAACTTTTCCCTTTTTTAAAGGGAAATTCCCTTATTCCGAATAGGATTCCTCGCAAGAAAAGGGAAAAGTTGACAGCTATGATCCAAGGGCCAGCTCTGATCTAATTCGATCATCTGTCACGTATTTCAGTCCTCCTAGTCACTAGTTTCTGGTCACTAGGTTGCCAATGACAAAGCGAAACTTTAAAGACTTTGCCGCTGGGCCAACTGTTTCATTGGAAGTACCTAATGTCACACAGTGAAGCTTAACTGTCTGACTTCCCCTGAACTTCTATGCAGATTAGTGCTGAACCACTGTGGAAGGATCCAACCCCAGCTAGACATCACAAGAAAACTATCCCTGAAGAGGTTTGGCAGGGTGAGGGAGGAGTTGAGGGGCTCGCTAGTGAGGTCAGCTCTGAAATGTTATACTGCTGTTACAAAAAAAAAATCCCAATTGAGTCTTTCCCACTTTGTGGATATATTAGCACTCCATTTAACTATCATGTTGCCCCTTCCAAAGAGTGCTGGGAACTGTAGCTTGCCCAGGGGTCTAAGAATTCTCTTATAGATCACTGGCCCCCCTCACAGAACTACGCTTCCCAGTTTTGCAAGGACAGATGTGGGAAGTGACCTTAGTCTCCATAACTACTGCAGCAAGCTCCATATATGAGACTAGGCTGCCATTCTCTCCTCCCACCTTTTTAGTTTTATGGAGTTGTTGCTGGGAAGATGAAGGACAGGAGGAAAAATGAAATCTTACTATTGGCCACATAATACACTTGTTAAACATGCACACTCTACAGCAGCTTTCCCCAACTTCGTGCCCTCCAGATGTTTTAGATTACAACTCCCATCAAGCTGGGGCTGATGATGGCTGTTATCCAAATCATCTGGAGTGCAGTAAGTTGGTGAAGGCAATTCTAGAGAAATCAGATCACTATTCCAGCTCTGTTCATCTGGCAAATGCACTATTTGTGAAAGTTTAGATACATCTTGCACAAACTTTGGGTTTCCCCCCCACATATGACATTATCCTAAACACACTTAGTAGGGCAGGGGTGTAAAACCTGTGGCCTTCCAAATGCTGCTGGACTACAACTTCCATCATGCCTGACCATCGGCTATGCTGACGGAGAGTAAAGGGAGTTACGAATGTAAGCATATTGGGGGGGGGGCGACATTCATCACTTTATAATTGTTTACGCTGAATTGCACTTGCCATTTTACTGCTCATTTCCTCAGTTTTGAGAGATGCTTTTGGAGCGCTTCACAATCATTTTTGGTTTGTTTAAACAACCCTGAACTTTTAGCACTTCTTTTTTTTAATCTCTAAGCTACCTTGAGTTCCATCTAGGGAAAAGGTGGGAGATGATAGACAGATAGACAGATAGACAGACAGATAGATAGATAGATAGATAGATAGATAGATAATATATTAGATTTACAATTTAGGTGGCAGTTCAGCAGCATCTGGTAGGCCACAGGTTCCTCCTGCCTGGTTTGAATCCTATTGCTGCTTTTGTGAATGAAAGTTGCCAATGCAGAACAGGAAGCAAAAAAGAGCCAGGTCTAGAGTACGAATCCCTGCTTCACTGCAAAACTCACCGGGTGACCTTACAAAGACTGCATACACCCCATACATTTAAAGCACATGGCTTTCCCCAAAGAACCTTGGGAACTGTAGTTTCCAGCACACTTTAACAACACTTCACGGGATTCTCTGGGGGAATTCACATGCTTTAAATTTAGGGTGTGTTTGCAGCCAAAGTTATGGAGAGCCTCCGCCCCAAATGTTGAGAGTGCAGTATAGGGGGACTAGAATTTCCTTCCATTACAGAATGGAAGGGAAATGTTTAGTTACCTAGTCTCATTTCAACTGTTCTCATGAACCCACGGATGCTTTCAACATTCACGCACGCATCCACTTCACACTGTGTAGAGAAACATGCTTTTACGCTGTTCATTCTGCTTGCTTTTGTTGAAAGCGACAAACACACACTCAGTACAAATGAAACGCTTAAAAAAGAGAGTCATGGCAGTGTACAGGAAGTGAGAATACAGCACAACACACTCAGGCAAGTACACAGACCTTCTTCCCAACAATGAGATGGGACGGGTTGATGATGGCAGAGGCAAGTTCCCCAGCAAGAATGGCAAAGAAGCAGCAGGTGTTTTTTTAAAAAAAATAAAGTTAGATAGATATAGAGAAAGGAAAAAAAAACCACTACAACCATCAGGAATAAGACAGGAAGAAATAAATCACTTCTGATGTTTCAGGCAGCATGGGATCTTCATACTGTCTATTGGGGCAGAGAACAGAAATACAAACTTAAATGCAACAATGGAGATTAAGAATCCCAGTCTGAAGGTAAATTATAGGCCACTCTGCACATTTCACTGATATTCAGTCCATTTCATGTAGACTCCACATGGAGGCACTGCCAAACCCAGGTACTCAATTTGTGTACCTGCATGACACATGCATGTGTTTCATTCCCACATTATGTTTCTTGGTGTACATTTGAAATAGGAGGACACTTAAAAATGAAAGAAAGTGTGGCATGACCGGCTGCTGTGAGAAGGTGAAATGTAAATAGAATCTTTTTTACACACTGATTTGCCAAGGTCTGCAGGTTGGTGGGGGTGAATATTTCAAGGCACTAGCACCAGTTTTTAGGTGCCTGGGCAATGTGGCTGCAGGGTATTTTCTGTCCCTGGATAACTGGAGATACCTGGACTCAAAAATCAAAACATATTGCAAAGAGGCAAGGTCTGTTGTTCTTTCAGAAATAATGGAAATCATCCTGAGCCTACAAGATACATGTTGAAGTCAGAAGTATGAATCCGGAATATGAAAATCACAAGACTGCATCAATCTATAGCAGAGCAGAGAATTCTGCAAATCTCGCCGCTTTAGCAAATTTGTAGCCCTTAAGACTGCAAAAATAGGCTTGAAACTGTATGAAGAATGCCAGGTGGTTATCACAAGCGTGGAACAGCAGAAGCTCAGATATCTGATAGTTAAGAGCAGGTGTCAATACTCTGCAAAGACCTTTGCTCAGGCCCAAGGCTATGAGTAGTTAAGTTATTCAACCTGAGTGAATAAATGCAGTTTTGCTGGCTTGCATCACTTTTACGTTTCTTTTTCTTGGCACAAGATCTTTTAGTTTTATTTTTTAGCACAGACTACATCAAGTATGTCAAACATAGGCAGATTTCAGAATCTACTTTGGTTTTTTCCAGAACACTGCAGTCCAGGAACTGGAGCCAAATACAGAGCAGTGACTGGAGGGTGAAGGCAGTGCTGGATGTGCAATGGCACTTCAGGTGGTGTAGCCAATTCCTTACTGCAGGACTGGATCTGGCTGGTGGGCCATATACTTATCTCCCTCACATACCAACTTTGGCCATGAAGCAGTCTATAAATTTGTTTAATAATAATGATAATAATAATTAGAATAATAATGATGATGGCACATGCCAGCATCCCCCTCAAAATACAGTTGGGAAGAAGCTACAACTGAGTGCTCCTTGCTTCTAGAAAGCTAGTGGTTCAGGTAAAAAAAAAAAAGGCCAGGGCTAGTCTTTTCTTCTGAATACAAAGTGGTTTCTAAGCTAAGGGTTTTCAAAACATGAAAAGCAGCACATTGAATTGTGTGTCTGGAATGTTATAAGAAGCCCTGGTTCCCACAGCAACCCAAGTGAAGTGTGGTGGAGTCAACTGTGTATATAGGGTATTTCCATCAAGAGTGCTATACGTGTTTTGTGGGTTTGTTTACAGTTCCCAGAAAAAAATAACCAGGAAATGCATTACATTTCACAGCCATATTTCTTGACCTGCATCCTGCAAGCTGTTTGAAACATCAAAGCGAATAGCCACCTACATCCCCAAACAGAAAAGAATCTCTCCCAAACAATGGGTGATGGAAGAATCACCTACTTCTTCTCAACAAAGCAACACCATCACCATCACAGGAACGAAACAAAAGAGAGTCCCGAGAAATCCCAGAAGAAAAGAAAGAGAAGAAGAAGAAGAAAAAGGATGACGAGATGCTGAATGAACAGAAAGGGGGGGGAGGACACCCATATGTTTAAAAAAGGCCTTGGCCTTACCAAAGAAATCATCCCGCACTATGAAAGTCATTCCATATGAGAAAAGAGGGGTGGGGTCAGGGGTACAGAAAGAGATAGGGACAAAGAAGAGAAAAATAGGGGAAGAAAGGGAGAGAAAAAAGCAGCCATTAAATACAAATCTGTAAACAGCAAAACGGTCGTGCTCTCTTAGCACGTACGTGCAAGGAAATTAGTTATGCTGCAGCAAGAACCACTCTCTGCCTCTGATCCAGCTAAGCAGGGAAGAAAGTCTCAGATTTTGAATGAATGAACAGATCAAGTTAGGAACTCCTGGTTCCATCCTTATTATCCTCCGTGGATAGGCAAAGGTCCTTTGGGCCTCTCATCCTCTACGGAAGGGAACCAAAGCAACAGCATGGATGGGTCAGGTTAAGGGGAAAAACAGGAGGAGAGGACAGTAAAATCGGGGCAAAGGGGCTGTTGGGAGACCCCGAATCTGATTTTCAACTGGACGGATGCCTGGAAAAAAAGGCAGCAATCTTGGGTTGGCAGCAAATAATAAATGTTTAAAGGAAATGAATCTATTTCCTATTTGCACTGGGCCGGGTCCAGTATAAAGAGTTCTTCAGCAGAAGTAGACTGCTATTATCAAAGGAAGGAAACTTTGGCATCCAACCCAATGCAGACAAACACACCCCTTCTCTTTCTTTCTCCTTCGGTCAAAACTGGACACGTTTTTCACAAAGGATTGAGTTTACAAGTCATACAACTCAGTAATAAGAAGCCGCCTTATACTAAGTCAGATCATTGGTCCGTCTAGCTCAATACTATCTACACTGATTGGCAGTGGCTCTTCAGGATTTTAGGTGAGGACGTTCTCAACCCTATGCAGAGATACTGGAGCTTGAACTCAGAGGAGCTTCTGCCTGCAGAGCAGATGCTCTACCACAGAGCTATGGCCCTTCTGCGAACATTTCAAACATGACTACAATGAACATTTACATGTAAAAAAACCAAACACCTAATTTTCCACCCTTACTGGGAGAGCCCTGGAGGGAAGTGTGGATGCTCCAATTTCGGAAATGATACTAAATGTGCACACCCAGTGTGCTCACAAATCGACAGGCAATCATGTGTGCCCAACAGGAATGGGGAGAAATTCAATTCAGTTCATGTTCAAAGTCAAATTTATCAAATTCACTCTCCGAAACAATACGAAAGCAAACATAGCTAACCGAAGAAAGTTTCCAGAAATTCCCTCTACCCACTGAATCATTTCATAAACCTCTATCTTGTCCTTTGTGTTCCCTGAACCTTTGCCCATCTTTATCTTAAAATGCTTTAAGCTTTCTTTAGGTGGAAATGTTCCAGACCTGTCATGGTTTTGTTTCTGCTTTCTGGAATCTTTTCTAGTTCCAGGATATCCTCCTGAGATGGGGACCAGAACTGTATCCAGGGAAACTGTCCAGTCTGTACCACTTAAGCCATGGTGCTGTCAAGGCAGGACTTTGGGGTAGAGGCCCAGGGGCCCACTCAGCAGAATGAGCCCAAGGGCCTCCTAATGCAACAGAGCAGACTTTCCACATGCTGAAGGAAGTGGTGTCAATGCACAATACCATCTAAAGAGCCACCCCACTCCAATAAGATAATTGTCTAGAGAGAGCAGGGCTGGAGAACCTGCGGCCCTTCAGATTTTGTTGGACTCCAACTCCCAACAGCCTCAGCCTGCATGGCCATCAGTCAGGGATAGTAATCTAGGAAGTCACCTTATACTAATTCACTTAGCTCAGTATCATCTATGCTGACTGGCAGTAGCTCTCCAGGTTTTCAGACAGGAGTGTCTCGCAGCCCTACCTGGAGATGCCAGTGATTGACCCAGTCTGCATGCAAAGCAGATGTTCTACCACTGAGCAGATGTTCTACCACTGAGTTATAGTTCTACCACTGAGCTATATGTGATGGGAGGTGGTGGTTCAACAACATCAGGTTCTCCACCCTTGGTCTAGAGTCTTAAATTAGCTAACTGCACCACTGATTTAAGCAAGTTCATCTAGAAAAGATGCCCTTGGACCTCTAACACTTCTCCTTCAGCTAGAATTCTTGACTGACCATCTCAGCCTTTTCCAAACTTACAAGCTGCAAAACTTGAGAGCTCAGCCCCCATCCTGCGAGCACTGAGTCCCAAACCTTCTCTTACCCCAGCAGCCATCCTGAGGGAGGGAAAGGACTAATTATTAATGGAATCAGCAAGATGGATAAACCTCCTATCTTTAGCTCACTTTCTGAATGAGGAACCCACACTTGGGTTCATTGCCTGCCCTAAAAGGAAGGAAAAACCCCACCTTACAGGAAACATGAAGTTACAGATGGTTCCCCACCTTCTACCCTAGGATTCAAAGCGGGAGGTAAAAAAAAAGCAGATTGTGGAGTGAGGCTGCAGAAAGCCGGGGGGTTAGAAATAAAGCTTACCGCAATGTAACATGTGAGCAAAAAGCAGAGAATGTTCAATTGGGTTTGGAACCTTAAGTCACGCAAGCCAATCAAACAAGGGAAAGGCGGGACGAAGTCCGCAAAGCCAACCGTGATTGGACAACAGCAGGGGAGTATCACACGTGTGTACCCACATCATTTAATTTAAAATTCAAGGAAGGGGGAAGGAGCAAGAAGAAACAAAAATTGGAGGAAACAGAGAATCTGAACAGAGGAGAGATACACACCTGAAAACTCCCCTATGGGCCATGTCCAGCGAAGCACAGAGATACAGGATGGGGTAGGGGGGAAGGAATTGGGGGGAAGGAAAGAAAAAGAGTCAATCAGTGACCGAAACCAACAAAATAAAAAAAATCTGGATTTTTTAAAAAGAGAAACAAAAAATTAACAATGATCTTGCCATTTCAATGTCAAAAGGCATGAAATAGTAAAGACAGGACCTGCTATGGACTGCAAATGGTGTGAATCTACATATGGGACATTTGAGAGTATGAGGGTGAGGAAATCACTTTTCCCCCCCAGGATGAGGATATAAGTGAGGAGCCTGGAGACTTCCTACGAACCCTGACTTAAGCCTGGTCTTCTCAACCATGGCAAATGGTATAACAAAAACGTATTCTGAATAACCTAATTTGTTGGAATGCTTATGACCATCTGCAGCGCTCTATGTAGCCTTTCCAAAAATTCATGAAAGCTGGCACAGCTTGAGACCCACTAAATCAAACGTAGCCCAACAGCAATTGGATCATGGCCCTAATGCCTTAAAATGGAAATGGCCTTAACCCAGGTCTAACAGTTGGCCAATTTAGCCTAGTACTGTTGGCTCTGTCTGGCAGCAGCTCTCAGAGGAACATAGGAAGTTACTTTATACCGAGTCTGACCATTAGTCCATTTCTGCTCAGTACTGCCTGTAATGACTGGTAAGCAGCTCTCCTTGGTTTCAGAATAGGAACATGTGCAACCCCATGTTGGAGGTGCTGGGGACTTGTGCTGGGCCCGGGGGTAACCTGAGTAACGCGGTCCAGGTCCGATCCCGAATCCAAGGGTTCTGCGAGGAGTTAGTCCGGCAGGGCCAAGGAAGGACACGAGGCAGGAAACCAGGTAAGATCAGGCACAGGATCACAGGCAGGTTCTGGCAAACAGCAACATTGCTCCAGCAAGCCTTTTATGTCTGTCGGGGTAACGGCTGGTCCTGATCCCCCCGGTGACTCACCTCTCTGTCTCGCCTGAAGGCGAGCACTCCTCCCGCGAGTACTCAGGTCTCTCCTTCTCTCAGACCTCAGTCTCTGCACCTTGGGAGATGTTGGTGGGTTACTAGACCCAGAGGCCAGCTCAGCCTCTCCTGACCCAACTGGTAGTGGAGCAGCTGTAAGTGATTGCCCAGCTAAAGGCAACGAGGTAATCCCCACATCTGGAGCCAGGGAAGGCTCAGCCCCCTGACTCAGCCCAGCTGGTGTTTGTTGCAGGGAAACCTCTGCAGACTGGGGCTCTTCAGAATCAGGGAAACCTGCGCAGACTGAGGCAAAGGATCTGGTGCGGACTGAGACTCCTCTGGCTCCGAGTCCGAGTCCCAGGCCATTACAGGACTGAACCTGGGAACTTCTGCATGCAAATAAGATGCTTTATCACTGAGCCACAGCTCTTTCTGGAAGCTGCCTTATACCAACAACATCAGGCCCTTGGTCCATCCAGCTTCACATTATCTACACTGACTGGAAGCTGCTTTCCAGGGTTTCAGGCAGAGGTCTATTCTAGCCCTATCTGTAGATGCCAAGCATTGAACCTGGGACTTTCTGCATGTAAAGCAGGTGCTCTTCCAATGGGCTATTGTCCCTGCCCATTTTTTTTGTGAGGGGAATGGTATGCACTTGCAAGAAAAGCAGTAAAAACAGGAGGCTCCTTAAGCCAGTGGTGTGCTATGCGCAATGCTGGTGGGCTGCCTTTGTCTCAGTGGGATGCAAGCTGAGCAGGCCTGCGTGACAGTATTAAGCTCTGAATTGAATCTCCTCTGCTTTAAGATAGGCAATTCATAACACTTACCATTTGCACATCCTTTGGGTTCCTCTCATCACCAAATATCCCCTTTTAGTTGAGGTAAAGATAAGTTTTACACGACAAAATAGTCTGGCCACCTAGAAGTAAAATTTCAGTTTTTGCCCTGCCCCCCCCCCATTCTCTGAGGAGCCACAGCTATTCTTGATTGGCTAATCGCCCAGCCCTCTTAGATTCTGGTCAGATAATGAAAAGAAAAAAGATATTAGTCTAGCCATTACAGGGCTAAACAAGCAGCCACATCAGAACGCTTCCTCCAGTGACCAAACTACCATTTCCTCCCATCCCACCCAAACAAACACTGCCCCTCGTTCTGGGTCACTGTGTTTGAGAGGCGGGGAGGAATGACAAACATCACATAACAATGGCGGCCACCAATGGGGGAACGGGGGGGGGGGTCTGAAGGTGAATGTCATCCCTCCCAACCCCAGAAAATCACTCCTCCAAATCCAAATGACCACAGAAGCACAAAATTTGGGGGTATTTGTGTTAAGCCCTACTTTGATATAACCATTCAGTGTATTCAATGCTAGTTCTACTCAGAGAACACCCCTGAAAATAATGGACATGATTTACATCTCATTCCATTAATTTTGATGGCTTGAATCCAATTAAGTTCTACGCAGAGTACACCCACTGAAATTAACACACCTAACTTAAGTCATGTCCATTACTTTCAGTGAGTCTACTATGAGCAGGACTAGCACTGGACACAATCCAATGGGTCTTCTCTGACTAAAACCTGAGCCACATTCACAGATTTAAAGAACTCTCATGGCACCTTAAAACAGTCATAGCCCAAAGAATCCTCAGAACTGGCATTTGTTAAAGAGTACCGAGATTTGTTAGGAGATCCCTATTACCCTCGCAGAGCTACAATTCCAAGAGTTCCCTGTGAAGAGGGATTGGTCGTTAAACCATTCTGGGAACTGTTGCCCTGTGGGGGCATAAAGCTTTGCAAACAATTCTCAGCACACTAAAGAAACTACAGTTCCCCATAGCTCATGACTGTTTAAAGTGCTATCATAGTGCATGTATGGAGTAAATGTGGCCTTAGCTGGATACAACCCATGATTTTTATCTGACTGTTGCCATTGCTTTTGGCAATACTGATTTGGTGTGCTACCATTGAGCAGGCCAATGAATAGGTACAATATAAATTTAGCTAATGATAACATAAATGGTGATACATGATCAAGCCGTGTTTAGTGGGAATGTTGCAGGGGAGAGGGAGTGAACCTGTGGTAGTGAGCATGAATTTGAGCATGGAAATATATTTGGTGTGTGACAAGGACTCAAGATGAGGAAAGGAAATTAAAGTTTTGGAAGTGACAGCTAAATAAGACTTCTGGGCATTGATAATTCTACATTCTACTTTTTTGGCTATCAATGTAACACTTATTAGCTGGTCTACTTGTTCCTTTGCTTTTATTAGCAGCTTCGCAATATAGCAGGTAAACTATTTATTCATTTTATTTGACACTGTTTACTTCTCAGGGTTGTTGTCGTGGAAGGCTATGTGTAGACTGCAATTCCTCATGTGGAGAAGAAAAACTACAGAACACTATTCTGATCACAGAATTCAGTTTTCCAAAATCAGTTCATTAAAAAGTTTATATTCCTTACAGTTGGGAAGTGGTATGCCCGAAAGGATGTGGGCAGTATGTGGTGAAATCTCAAAAGCAAAAACATAGGGCGAGATTTCCAGTAATAGAGCATAGAAAGGCACCTGTGCCCTACATGGCACCTCCTCCAAGTCTAAAATAGCAGAGTAAATTAGGCAAAATAATTTATGTAACTCTGCTTTAATTTGCATAATTTGCATAAACGTCACAGAATTCTGTGGACTACATGCATATAAATGACAGGAAAGGAAAGTTCGACTAAACATTAGGAAGAACTTTCTGACGGTAAGAGCTGTTTGGCAGTGGAACCTCAGAAGGTGGTAGCCTCTCATTCATTGGGGGTATTTAAACAGAGGTTGGGTCGCCATCTGTCATAGATCCTTTAGCTGAGATTCCTGCATCGCAGGGGGTTGGACTAGATGACCCTTGGGGTCACGTCCAACTCTACAATTCTATGATTCAGAGGGAAATGCCCTTTCTATTTCATCCCAATGTTTGCTGATCACATCTGATCACCACAATCTCTGCATCTTATCTAGAGCAGGGGTAGCCAACACAGTGCCCTCCTGATGTTGCTGGGCTTCCATCAGCCCCAGCCAGTCTGGCCAATGGTTAGGGATGATGGGAGTTAGATTACAACAACTAAAGGTATTAACTTATGGTCTGTGTGTGTGGTTTGGGAGCTGCACGGCCAGGGGAAAAACCATGCTGTCCAGGGTTGTAAAGACTGCAGAGAGAATAATTGGGTGCACTCTTCCCACCTTGGATCAAATCTATATTGTCAGGTGCCATAAGAAAGCGGCAGAGATAGCGCAGGATAGTACGCACCCCGGAAATGATCTCTTTCAGCTTCTGCCTTCTGGAAGAAGGTATAGGGTTATAAAGGCCAGGACTAGCCGCCTGAAAAAAAGTTTCTACGCAAATGCAATTCTGGTTCTAAACGCAGCATAAGGGGTCTCTGTAGTATAGTGTATTTTAAAATGGGGGTTCAGAGTTTTTAGGGGGTTTTGAATGTTTTATGTAGTTTTCCAGTTTCATTGTTCCGCATGGGACAATGACAATAAAGATATCGTATATCGTATATCGGGAAGCTGTTGGCTATCCCTGCTCTAGACCATAAAGACTTACATGACTTCTTCCAGCTCTTTACCTAATTATCTCTCCAGCTACTCTACCTCAAAGAGCTGTTGTGATAAATAAGATAAGAATTTCAAAAGCAGCACTCTTGAAGCAGGCTTTACCTAGGAGGTCCGCTCCTTCATCCACATCGCCAATGGCTTCCGAGCCAACTTCAGTAAGTTCAGTGTACAGCGAGTCGGTGTTGATGCCGAAGGCTTTGTTCACGATCCCCTGAGTAGGGCTGTCATGCAAAGAGAAAAAGAATAGAAATGCTGCAAACTGGCACGAAATGAATAAAAGCTGCATTCTGCACTCATGGGCAGCATGCCTAAAGAAAGGGAATGTCTGCACCCAAACCTGTTTCCTGTGCGTTCCAGTCTGGGATCCTGGCACATATCCAGCTCTGGAGTAGAATCAATGTCTTGAAAATCTGACCCCTCATCGCTGCTCCCCATCCCTGTAGGATGGAATGCAAAGAGGGAAATATTCATAGTCAAGAAGACCAAACCAACATTTCAGATCAGAGGTGGGCATTTGCACCTCCATTTATCAAGGAGGATATTGGTGACAACCCAAAGAGAACAGCAGAGATCTCGTGCAGCCACCAATAATTCTTCATCTACACACACATCCACGCACTTAGCTAGGTTTAAGAGGCAGTCCATTGCTCAACCTCAGGCACCGCAATCTACTTGCAGCCCTAAAAATAAGGAATATGCTAACTTACACCATTATGGGATAATAATTCCTTCTTGAAATGTTATGTCCACATCTCACATTCCTACAGGAAACAGGTTAAACATAGCCAGCCATACCTATGCTCACATTCCTCGTCTCTTGGGCGACCTGGACTTCCATATTTCTACTATTCCGTTTCTCCCGCGACCGCTTGTTGTTTTTTGACGTGATGTAGTCATTCATGGGCTGAAGGCTCTCATTCAGGGGGGTGACAGCAGCAGAGGGCACGGACGAGGTGGGTGTGTTGGATTTTGTTCCGGTGGTGCTGGGCGTAGCAGCTGCCGAGGACTGTCCAGACTCAGACATTTCATCAGGCGGGCACTAGGGGCACAGCAGTTTGGAGGGGGTGGGAAGAGAAGGGATGGGGAGGCAATCACATGCATCAGTTAATTTTTCCTCCCATTTACTGGTCAGGCGGCTGCCTTGTAGCATTGTGATATACGAGCACTATGCACTAAAAAGCCTATAACGGCTACTACAAAAATGAGGCCCAGTGTGGTACAGTGGTTTAGAATGTTGTGTCTGGACTTTTATAAACAGCCGGGTTCAAGTCTCCATTTAGCAATTAAGAGAAGTGGGTGCCCTCGGGCAAGTCACCATTAACAAAACCTACCTTGCAGGGTTGTTGTGAAGGATAAATTTAATTAGACCATACAAAAATATTGTAATTCTCCCAAGATTTTTAATGGCCCGTTAGCAGCTTTTAAGATTCACTGTGCTGCTTAAGAAAAGTCATGTTTAGTTTATGTGTTTTATTCTCTGATACCTAATATCCTCACATAACATCCTCTTTTTTCCTTTTCTCTCCAGAACGCCTCAGATTTTTTTGTCATGTTTGGCTCACCCCTTGGCCTGAGTGCTTAATGGTGAATAATGGCCCACAAGGAGCCACAATGTGTTGGAGGCCTTGTGTCATCTATGGGTGCTAGTGAATCCCATCTTCCTGAGTTATAATTTGACCCTTGCTTATTATATAAGGAACAGTCAACCACACAGTCAGAAGGCACCAAACCTCTCTACTCACTAGACCACACTGGCTGTTGCTGCCCCGATGTGGCAAGGTTCATAATTATGACCAAATGCTGGACTCATTGTTTAGGGGCAAACTACAGAAGCAAACAAGCCAAAGGATCCAGTCAAGGGACCGTCACTAGTGACAGGACTTTTAAAAACAAGAGCACATACGCACATCTGAAAAGCAGCGCAACTGAAACAAAGACACACATTTACACAAAACCATACCTATTCACCCAAACATCTGGAGGACCACAAGTTCCCCATTGATGTTATAGGACCATAGTACATAGTTTGTTTTTAGGAGACTGGATGAGGACCATATTTGGCCACTGCAGGAACCATGTGGAGTCATCCTCCAGCTATCTTCATGGCTGATAGGAACCACTGTGGGACCAGTGCCAGTAGTGGTCTAGCCCTGGAGGAAAGGGGACCCTCTTTTCTAGAGGCACTTCTGACTTCTACACCAAATCCCTGCCACTTAAGTAAGAACACAAGAAGCACCACTGAACTCTTAGCTTTTGTTCAGGCAATTTGCAGAATGGTGATTTCTTCAAGGCCAGGGGTGATCTTGTTAACATTAGTCTAGAAGGATTCCCTTACTGCAAACCCAGCTATACTTCCACAGCTGACACATGCACGCACATACATACATACATACAGAGCATAGCAAAATGACAATGGAGACTGTGAAAAGATGGCCACTTAACCCTTTGCAGCCATACATTCTTAAAGGCAAGGATGTCATGCTTTAATGAGCAGCAGAATTTCAAGTCCTCTATATACTGTGCTGGCGAGCTTCAAGTAGCCTATGTGGTCTTAGATACCAATTGTTTTCAGGTGTGTAACAAGAACAAGCTAGCAGCAGAAATCCTATCACAAAGGTACTATCAAAGACTAAAAAACCAGAGTAATGTAATTCTCTACTAACAATACATTCATTTCCCTAATGGTTTTACTACTGCCGAATGTTGTTTGCACAACACTTAGATGATATTTTGTTTGCACCTTGCCAACTAGAGAACAAAGCATAGGCTTGCCATATGTCAGGAAAATTCATGATGTGCTGGTTTTTGGGTGTAAAAATGGCGGCGGCGGGGGGATTTAGCCAAAACCTGGATGTATGGCAACGCAATGAAAAAAGCAGTGGAAACAGCTCCAAAACCTTAAAATCACTATTTTGGGAGGAGAAATATGGCAAACCCAACAAAGCCTTGTTACCAAGTATGTGATATACTTGGTGATATACCGCATTTCCAACTTCAGGGAACCTTTTTTTGTTGTGGGGCAGGAAGCTATGAATGGTTTAAAGGCACAGGGCATAGCATATCTCCTTCTTAGCAAAAGGCAGCAGCAGAGAGGAGAGGAAATCCAGGTCAGGATTACAAGAAAAGTTACAACAAAAAGGATTTAGACTAAATATTACACGGCTTCCCAATAAAGCATCCTAGGAACTGTAGTTTGTTAAAGGTGCTGAGAGTTGTTAAGAGACACCATTCCCCTTTAAAGGTAAAGGTAAAGGGACCCCTGGCCATTAGGTCCAGTCGTGGACGACTCTGGGGTTGCGGCGCTCATCTCGCTTTATTGGCCGAGGGAGCCGGCGTACAGCTCATGTGGCCAGCATGACTAAGCCGCTTCTGGCAAACCAGAGCAGCGCACGGAAATGCCGTTTACCTTCCTGCCAGAGCGGTACCTATTTATATACTTGCACTTTGTGCTTTCAAACTGCTAGGTTGGCAGGAGCAGGGACCGAGCAACAGGAGCTCACCCTGTCGCGGAGATTCGAACAGCTGACCTTCTGATCAGTAAGCCCTAGGCTCTGTGATTTAACCCACAGCGCCACCCGCGTCCCCCATTCCCCGTTACAGAGCTACAATTCCAGAGTAGCTTAATAATCAGTCCATCTTCCTGGGGAGCCATGGAAATTGGAGCTCTATGTCAGAAATAGGGGACTCCTGATACGATTTTTGAGGGAAGCCATTTATGTATTGCCATGCATGTAACAAACTACCCACCAAACAATTTATGCCTAGGAGCTGGCACACCAATAACTGCAGATATATAATGGGTTTTTAAAAATTGGATTTTCTGTGGGGTGAGAGTAAATCTGGGTTATATGATTATATGAAGAAAAAGCAGAGGGTAGTATTATTAGGACAACATGGAGACTGCAAAAAGAAATTCTGAGCAGGGGCAACATTGAGTCCATAATAAAATTGTCCTGATGGAAGCACCTTGAGTGTATGCTAGCTGATGGGCGAATGTTAAAATACTGCTGCCCCAGGCAAAAAACAAAAACAAACTTTAGGAAAAGAACACTCATCACACACAGGAGTTTAGCTGAGCAAAGCATCAGCAAAGAAATGGCTATGAGCTGCAAAGGGTTACAGACACACACGAGGTCTCTCTGTCCTGATGGAGGTGCTGCTGACAAGTAGGCAAGGATGCCCTCGCTTCCATGATGGTGTTAGAAAAACCTTGTAGCCGGAGTTGGACTGCAGCTGGCCGAGGTCACTCAGATGCCAGTGGTCCACTGCGGGGGCGATCTTGGCGCCCACCTGCCCACGTACCATGTCATCTGTGAGGGGGATGTTCAGAGAATTGGGACGCCTCTTCATGCTAGAGACAGAAAAGGAAAGTCAGAGAGAGACAAGGAGAGAAAGAGAGAGCATGGGAAAGAGTTAGGAAACCAGCAGATCCTTGACGTGGAGAAAGCAGCAAAACAAACCCATCATAGTTAAGAGTGGGCCAAGTATCCCAAGGACAACCCATTAACATTCCCATAAGATTCAACTGCCCAAGAAGTGGAAAGTCCTTTTAAAAAACAGACACCAAGTTTCCAGACATCTGGGTGTGAAAATATGCTCCAAAGTGTATGTACCTGCTGAAATCTCTGAAGCCAGTGGGATGGTGGCATACATTTTGAAGCAGTTGGGGGCATTGGCAACTGCATAGTTCCATGAATAGTGGATAGGAAGCTGCCTTATACCAGAGCAGAACAATAGTCCATCTAGGTCAGCACTGTCTACCAACATTGTAACCAACATTGTGCCCTCCAGATGTTGTGGAACTTCCCATCAGCTCCAGCTAGCATGGCCAGGGATTATGGGAGTTGTAGTACAGCAACACCTGGAGGCTGCCATGTTGGCTATGCCTGGTCTATGCTGATGGGCAGCAGCTCTCCTGGGTCTCAGGAAAGAGTATTTCCTGGCTCTACCTGAAGATACCAGAGATTGAATTATGGATCACTGGTATGCAAAGTGTGTGCTCTGCACCAGTGAGCAACAATCCTTCTGAAGTCAAACCAGACCTGATTATACAAAAAGGCAAATGAATGAATAAAACTGTAGAATAATTTATGAAAAATAGGGAGACATAATGTAAATGTGCGTGGTTTGTACTACTCACAAAATTCTGTATTCCCTGGTGTGGAATTTTAAACCTTTCCGCACAGGATTCATACATCAACCCCAGGAATTGGGCTTGGTACCTGCCCTAGATGGAACTGCACTTCCTCTGAAGGAATAGGTGTTTAGTTTAGGGGTGATCCTAGATCCATTGCTGTCACTACAGTCTCATGAGTTTTTAGTTTTTTGTTTGTTGGTTGGTTGGTTGGTTGGTTGGATGTTTGGTTTTTTGCTGCTTTTACTGATAATTTCAATCGGTATATAACTTTGAATAAATTAAAAATAAAAATAAAATGCATCCCTGACTGTTGGCCATGGTGGCTGGAGCTGATGGGAAGAAAACTCCAACCTCATGCCAGAGGTTCCCCTTGCTCAGCCTAGAACCTCTATGTTGGCAAGGGAGTAGGGCAGCTTTGAACTTGCAAAACACTTTTCTTCCAGCATGAATTGAGCAGGGAGCGGAGGTGGAGTTTCATGCAACACTCTATAGACTGGCAGCCTTAACTGCACTTGAGCTTCTCTGAGCTTATGCCAAAGCTGGTGCTGCAGCAAAGCCTCAAGACTTTTCCCTGCTGTTCCCGGTACGGATCACCGCTTCTGCTGAACACAGAAAACCATTTCCCCAGGGATCCAGCTGAGAGGCAGTTACGAGCAATCTGCTTGTGACCTTGTGTGAAACTGCTGTAATGGAACTCAAAACCCCCGGAAATCCGAAGAGCAAAGGCAGTGAATGAAAGGGCTGGTAAGACATGCTCAAACTCCTTTGAAAGTGAGAAGTCAAACTAGCAAAAGGGTGTGTGTGTGTCGAGACAAACAAATTTAATTGTAGGTGGGCGTGGGAGTGGGGAAATGGTGACAAAATTGCCCAGCAGGAGATTTTCTCGCTTGAAGACATGAATGTCTGTGCTGGTGCATCCAACACTTGAATAGGGGGAGGGATTTCTCCCCCACTCAGATAAATTGGTATCAGTCAAGGAAACTGAGTGCCAGTGGTTTCCAGGAAAAAAATAATTGATAAGGCCACACATTATCTTATATGAATCTTTGCATTTGCCTGTGTTGTTTTTTTAAGCAAGTCGTTTTTGCTTGGTGGGGGGCGGTGATTCTGGACTGGGACTACGATATGGGTGAAGAAGGCTTTGACATCACCCAGAGCCAACCACAACCCACCTCTGAATTTACTATTTATCCTGGGAGGGAAGCAACTCTTTTGATGCTATAATGAGGGTCCCAGTGAGAAACCAGGTACATGTGTCTCAGACAAAAGAGGGGCTTTTATTTGGTGATCTTAGCAGCATTTGGGTATAGTGATAGAACATGCTTGGCCAGGCTTCACTAAAGGATGTTGCTAAAGGGAAAGGGACCCCTGACCGTCACGGACGACTCCGGGGTTGTGGCGCTCATCTCGCTCTATAAGCATGGCCAGGGATGTCAGGTGACAGTGAAAGGCCAATCCATTGCCCGGGACAAGTTACAAAGGCTTTTAGGCCTGTGAACTTCCTGGATCTGTCTGAAGTTTGACTCCAGCTTGCTTGCAGTTTCCTGTCTTTGAAGTGATCTCTAACCTTAGGCTTGAATGCCTGACAAAAGCTAAGACTGTTAGAAGCAACCTACCTGTCAAATGCTTTCCTCCCCCCGCCACACCCACAGACTACAGGTGGCCCTCAGGGGGGAAAGGTGGCCCACCTCTGCTCCAAGGACACCTAGCTCTTCCTAGATGCACTGCAAGTCTACCCATTGCAGTGACCTCTGTCGGGATTCAAACTAGTGCCAGCGCCAAGTGTGAGGGCACCATGGGAAAGTAGCCTCCATGGCCCCACTGCACCCCAGCCCCACCAAGTGAGCTTGTAGGCAAACAGCTTGGAAACTGCACTCTGTAGTGGGCAGCTATGAACTGCTCTTCATTGCAATTACCCACAATGCCCTGACAGAGAGCTGCCCTGGGGCATTATGGGCCTTTTTAAATTGCAGCTTCCCAGCTGCCTTCTGCTACCACTCTGTAATCCCAGGCCTCAGGCATTAGGAAGGATGGAAAGCCAAAGGCAGTCACTGGCTTCGGTAGGCCCTACTATGGCAGTGGAATCCTAGGCCACATCTGCATTATATATTTAAAGAACAATGATACCACTTTAACAGTCATGGTTTTTCTCAAAACATCCTGGGAATTGTAGTTTTTTAAGGGTGCTGAGATCTGTTAGGAGACCCCTATTCCCCCCACAAGGCTACAATTCCCAGGATTCCCCGAGAGTAATTGCTAAGCCACTCTGGAAATTGTACCTCTGTGACATGAATAGGGGTGTCTCCTAACAACTCTCAGCACTTTAACAAAGTACAATTCCCAAGATTCTTTGAGGGCAACCATGATTATTAAAACGGTATAATACGGCTTTAAATGTATGGTGCAGGTGTGGCCCTGGTTGCTGTGTGAGGATATCAGGTGCTGCAGCGATGCCCAGTTCAAATGCTAGACCCTGTTCTTCGTCAAACATATGTTGGTGTGACCTGAGACCATTTCCTCTGCCTCTTTAGAGCCTAGGGAAATAGGCTGTCCTGCCTCGACTCACCAGCTTGTCTCACATCAACACAAAACAGCAAAAGCGCTGTTAATGGTCACAGCTACTCCCCAGCAAAGAAAGAGTTCCCAACCCAACAGATACAGATTCTCCCAAATTACCTTTTCCTCCATGACTGGCGGTGACTGAAGTGACAAACAGAGAGCAGCCCACACAAGAAAGGCAACGGCACAAGAAGCAAGACAAGAGAATAACCATTAGAGTGCAACAGTCATGCAAGCACACACACACACACATATGTCGTTATGTGCTCACAGAAATGCTCGCCTGAGCAGAGATTGAGACATTGGCACACATAAAACACCCAGCCTAACGAACATGCAGTGGGTCTGGAACACACAATGGTGATACATACAGTCCAGTGAGGGAGGTTCAGGGGGTGGCAAGAGAGGGAGAGGGCCTTTGCAGATGTAGCTCCCCATCTGTGGAATGTTCATCCCTGCCTGGCGCTATCAGGAACATCCTTCTGGCACCGCCTTAAAACTTACCTCCAGTTTTAAAAAAGGATTAGGGAGCAGTTTCTGTTCCTTAAGCCAGTAAAGAAAATACATAAGCAAGGCCTCATAAGATTTCAGAAGCCAGATCAGGGATGGGGAGGCTAAACAGGCTCTCCAAAAGTGAGGGCTTTATTGCCTCACATAGTGCTTCACTATCTCTAACAGAATAATATACTGCAAAGCAAGCAAATGTAGACAGGCAGGCAAAAATCTGCATAATGATCGGTCCATTGCAAAATTAGCATCGTGCAGAATATTATTTATTCCTTCATTCTGGTAGGTCACAGAGTGGTTTTAACAACTGGTCCCTCTTCCCAGGGACCTCCGTGAACTGTAGCTCAGGAGAATAGGGGCCTCTTAAAAACCTTCAACACACCATTAACAAGCCACAGTTCCCATGATTCTTTGGGAAGTGCCATGTCTGTGAAAGTGGTATCATAGTGCTTTAGATGTATGGTGCAGATGTCACCTAAAGCAGTCTGCAATGCAAACAGAGAGCTGCACCTTTTTCTGCAACTTCAGTAACTGGGGAAAGCGGCAGCCCCAGTTGCATAGCTGGCTGATGGCTGTCTCCATATTGTGATATTTTTTTTTATAAAAAAGGGGGTGAGTGAGTTTTTGCTTCTTCTTTTTTTACACACTCCATCAGTGTAGACAACAAATAATTAAAATAAACAATAAAAAGCGATTGAAAACAAAAGCATCAAAAGCAACAGCATTTAAAACAGAGATGGGGGGGGCTTGTGGCACTTTGCACTTTGTTGGATTCCAACTCCCATCAGCCCCACCCAGTAGGGTCAATGGTCAGGGATGATGGGAGTTGTAGTCCAGCAAGATCTGGGATAGTCCAACTCACACAGAGCTTTTTAAAAGAAAAGCAAAAAAAGCACACCAGCAGAGATAAAGCAAACATAAGCAGCATAAAAATGACAGAGGACTGTAGACAACTAAGTTCTACTCAAAGTAGCCCCGCTCAAATTAATGGGCCAAAGTTAGTCACTCTTATTAATTTATATGCATCTGCTCTGCATAGGAATAACGTTGGATATAACCCAGAGAAAACAGAATGGAGTTAAAAGCTTGGTGCAGTGCAAAGGTCTTTGGGGCCAAGAGTACAGCAAAGGAGGTGCCTGGGGCCAGGTGAGCATTCAACAGTCAGGGAGCCCCATTCTTCAGTAAACACCCCACTGCACCTCTGATGGCAAGGGGGCTTGGAGAAGGGCCTCTGGTGAAACCCATAGCTTTCAGGTGAGCAGATGTGGACAAGTGGTTCTTCAGGTACCCGAGTCCCAAGCTGTGAAGGTCTTTAAGCAGGGTTAGTGAATGTTGGATTGTCCTGCTGACAACCTCCCCAAAACTCTAATTGCCATAACCTCCCTGCCACACCTCTAAGGTAGGGAGAGAATCTCCTGGTTCTCTCACCAGCTCTGAGTTGAGAGCTGGAGGTGAGGCTGAAAACAAGAAGTCCAAAGGCATACAAAAGTGCAACAATACACAAAAACAATCTAGAGAGCGGCAAGGCACGCTGCATCACAAACACACATGAAGTCTACGACATGTTCTCACCTCTCTAAGACCCCATGTGCATTGTACATTTAAAGTGGTAAACAGTCATGGCTTCTCTCAAAGAATCTTGGGAACTGTAGGGTGCTGAGAGTTGTTAGAAGACTCCTATTCCCCTCACAGGAGTCCCAAGAATGAGTTAACAATTAATTTCCCTTCCCAGGAATCTCTGGGAATTGCAGCTCTGTGAGGGGAATGGGGTGCCCGAACAACTCTCAGCTCTCCTAGCAAGCCACAGTTCCCAGGACTCTTTGAGGGATGCCATGACTGTTTAAAGTGGTATCATAGTGCTTTATATGCATTGTGCAGATGGGGCCTAAGAGGCTAAGCAGATGGAGACACAAAAGCCATATGGAGAGCAAGCAGAGGGAAGGTTTATAGTGAAACAGGTTTGCAGCTCTTGAGCCATGTGTGTACAAGGCGCAGCCTGGAATGAAGGAAAAGCCCCCTTGACTCTGGATAGCTGGTTAAAGGAGACTCCCAGGCGTAGTCTTCTATCTTCCGAGGAAGCAAGCCACCCACCAGTGCCCAAAGGGGCTTTAAAAAGATGGATAACTTGCCTAATACAGAGCAAGAAACTGATGTTGCCATTGTTTCACTTATCAAACAAAATGCAAGAGACACAAATGAACACCCCAATCACAGATCTCTCCCTTACTTGTCTATTACAGTGGTCCCCAGAGGTTATTGGACTACAACTCCCATCATCCCTGAATGTTGGCTACACTGGCTGAGGATGGGAGTTGTAGTCCAACAACATATGGAGACCCAAGGTTGAACACAACTGCATAAGACAGAGATGAGGAAGCTCTGGCCCCCTGTGTGTTATCTTGGGGGGGGGAATATGAAGGTTGTTGGGGAGGGGAAACCCACAGCTCGGGGGAAGGGTTCAGCACTCCCCTAACAACTCCTTCTGCTTCAAACAACACCCTCCCTTCACCACTTTCTGATAAAGCCCTGGGACCTCAGATCCAGTTTGTCACCTAACTCCCATTCTTCTCCTGAATTGCTCCTATCACATCCAGCACGCTCGGAGCTAGCTGAGGATCAAAGCAGCAGACTGATTCATTGGCTGCTCCCAGGACCCATGTTTAGGACTCACCTTATTTCTGTGATTTTAAGTTATTTTAAACTGTTTTTAATATTGCATTTTACTTATTGTAACCCACTCTGGGACCTCAGGGTGAAGAGTGGATTTTATTATTATTATTATTATTAAAGAAGAAGAATGGTTTGCAATCAAACTTAGGGACACCAGCCATAAAAGAGATCAGCTACTGCTACTTTTGGTCACTCAGAGAGCACAGGAGACTGGGTCAGTGCCTTCCCCCTAAAACATATATTCACAGTTCAGAAGTCATCTGAGTTTTGTTTTGTTTTGTTTTCCAGGTACAAAGCCAAGGTGCAGCATTACCTCCTTCCAGGTAGTCCACTCTCATTCTGACTATTTCCAGCAACTTGCTGCATCTTGGATCGCTCAATGTGTTCCACGTAGGTCTGGATCATCTGTGAAAGGAGCGGGGAAATGCAAAATGAAGATTGAACATCCCAACATTTTATTTTCTGGACAACCATTTCTTTCAAAGAAAGGGATGTCCTTAAAGATCGGAACAGCCAGCGGTGTTGTGGGAAACATTTGCTCTAGGAAAAGCAGCTGGCCCAAAGCAGAAGTTAACTGAGCACCAGAGTCAAGAGTGAGCAGAATTTACAGCATTACAGGCTTGCAGAGCTCTCTTCCTCTATCTGTGCCCTTCTCCACGTCTTATGCAAATAGTTTGAAAAGGATTTTTATCCCTCTGAAATGACGACTTACCTCTGTGTGACGCTGGTGAAGAGCATTGTACTCTTTCTTCATTTCTGATTCACGCTCTTCCAACCTGGAAACTGTTCATTGAAAATAAAAGGGAGAAGGGAGAGAAAGATAACTTTTTTGATCTATCATCTTCAGGAGGGGTGAACGTGGAAACACCAAAAGGAATGAGGGTACAAGTACAAGTATGCCATTTGTAGCTCAGTGCTTATGGCCGAGGCGTGAGAGGCTGAAGGTACCCAGCGGAATCACTGGCACCTCTAGGTAGGTCTAGGAAAGACTCAAGCTAGGAAGCTGTTTCATGGAGTCAGGCCATTAGTTCATCAAGCTCAGTATAACCAACACTGACTGGCAGCAATGGTCCAGTGTTTTAGACAGGAGTCCTTCCCAACTGTAGACATGAGGGATGGAATCCAGGATCTTTTATCCACCCCTGCTGTCAATTATTGTTTTGAGTATCCCTGTGATCTTCTTCATTTATGTTTCAGGGGTGGGTGTGTTCATACAGGTATGTGCCTTCTGTATTTAATAAAAATGATTAAACCTATTAAAAATAGTGATCTCGATAATGAGAGAAGCCTTTCTCTTTAAAAATAATTCTATTAAATAAAGGGGAACACAGAGGTCACATTAAAATAGGATTGCTTGTTCCTTTCCTCTAAGCTAAGGGCCTTCAGTCTGAAACCCTGGATAGCATAGATCATCGGTCAGCAACCTTTTAGAGCCTATTTGAAATTTTGAAACAGTGTCTGAATGCGTCTCTCCTAGATCCAAGAATGGACAAACTCTGTCTCTGGCTTTCTATGGGGTTCAGTAGGACTGAAGCCGATCCTACTGAAGTCGCATGATTGTATGCAGGTTCCCTGAAAAACCACCATCAAATTAGAGCTTGCATTGGTAGGACTACACACTAAAAAACTGCACTTCAGGATTTGCCATAGAAATGATAATCCAAGGTATAGATCCTTGTGGTTCTTCACAAGGATGACAACAGCAGCACCAACAGATCACACAGCACATCTGCAAACACCGACGCCGACTATGATTTGATGGTGGTTTTGAGGGGGATCTCTTGAAAAAATATGAGAATCCATAAGTATCCATGCCTTTAATCTGTATTTTTCTCCCATGGCAGCACTGTAAAGCACTGGATTCATAAACTTTATGGTTCAGTCAGCAAAGACTGGTGTGACCTGTGACTTGATAGTGGTGGTTAAAATAAGCCCTGTGAAAATAGTGGTGGACTTGATAGTGGTGGTTAAAATAAGCCCTGTGAAAAAATAAGCAATTTCAAGATGATCCATTTTACTGGCTCAGACGGGTGTGTATGTGTGTGAGCACAGAATGGCAAAAGCAATACTGGCTCCCTCTTCCCTCAATTCTCCAGATATTTTGTGGTCACCTAGAATAGAAGATTTTTAAAAACAGTAAATGCTTTAGAAGAGATTTGTAACCTGTAGCCCTCCATGTACTGTTGGACTACAACTCCCATCATCCCTGCCCTTTGGCAATACTGGCTGGTGCGGATGGGAGCTGGTGTCCAGTGTCATCTAGAGAACCACAGGTTCCTCACCATTGCATTTGTTCAATCAGTATGGACAAACCCCTATTGAATTCAACACAACTTGTGTATGATTCACAGAGCTTCAGACAAACCGTGCACATGATTTTCACTTACTCTGGTCTGCGTAGTTTTTGGCCTTTAACTCCAGCTGCCGTGTTTGAAATTCAAGGTGCTCAACCTGTATCTGCAATTCCTTCTTCTCCTGCTCCAGTGCATCTTCAAATTCAATGAACTTCTACATGGGCCCAATAAAAAATCAAACAGAAAAACGTGATATATGTAAGTGGAAAATTACAGCTATCAAATGGACACTGTGACAGGATTGAAGGGGTGTCTTCACTTCCACCTAATCATCTGACCATATGAAAACTGAAGTGGTGCTGTCTTGTGAGAGGACTGGTGTCACTTGAGCGAATGAATGTTTGAACTGGTCCTCAGAGGTGTTATAGCAAGGAGAGGCTTAGGAGGAGAAATACAATGATACTATATTATTAAGCATCCTCCTCCTCCTCCAAAAACTAAACAATATAATTACAATTTAAAAATAAGGGGGGGGGACATGCAGTTCCGTATTAAAATAAATTATCATTTCAATAGGCAAAGTTGTCAATTTCAGTTTCTTTCACTTTCCAGTCTAAAATTCAGTTTGTTACATTTCCACATCAGTTTGTGATTATAACCCAGTGTGGATTAACAACCAAGCTCTCCTTCCAGGTAGCTCTGGGAACTATAGCTCATGTGAGGGGAGTAAGACTCTCCTAACAACTCTCAGGACCCTTAACAAACTACAGTTCCCAGGATTATTTTGGGGAAGCCATGACTGTTACAAGTGGTATGATACTTCCTGAAATGTAAAATGCAGATGGGGCCTAACTTGGTCTGTCTTGAACATGGAAGCGCAGTGGGAGTCATTTGGCAAAATCTCTTGGGCCAAACCAGGTTCTCCCACAGCCATTTAAGCTTCCAAAGGTGACTACCAGATCTAGGGCCTGTGACCCTTCATATGTTTTTGGGCTACAACTCCCATAATCCTTAACCACTGACCACGTTGGCTAGCGATGATGGGAATTGGGAGTCCCACAATGACAGGAAGGCTACAGGGGGCCCCATCCCTAATCTACTAGTAAAGATAAAGGTAAAGGAACCCCTGCCCGTACGGGCCAGTCTTGACAGACTCTAGGGTTGTGCGCCCATCTCACTTAAGAGGCCAGGGCCAGCGCTGTCCGCAGACACTTCCAGGTCATGTGGCCAGCGTGACAAGCTGCATCTGGCGAGCCAGCGCAGCACACGGAAACGCTGTTTACCTTCCCGCTAGTAAGTGGTCCCTATTTATCTACTTGCACCCAGGGGTGCTTTTGAACTGCTAGGTTGGCAGGTGCTGGGACTGAGCAACGGGAGCGCACCCCGTCGCAGGGATTCGAACCGCCGACCTGACGATTGGCAAGTCCTAGGCGCTGAGGTTTTACCCACAGCGCCGCCCGCGTCCCTAATCTACTAGTAGGTCGTTCATAGTGGATATGGGGCCTTGCGCAGCTCCCTGCAGCAGTCAGAAAGGTGCCCAATAAGTCTGTGCGCAAGCTCAAACACATCCACTCTGCTCCTCCTTTTCTTCAGCAAACTACAGTGGCACAGTTTTATGTCTGCACCAGCACTTGTGGTTTGTTTCTAAACAAAACAATAAACCTTGGATTCACATCAACGGCTTGTTTGCAGCAAATCTAAACATAAGGTCACAATGCTAAGCCTGTCACTCTGTGGTTTGTTTCCCCACCAGAAATTATGGTTTATGCAACTTGCATGGGTTGGCAACCCTAATAAGCAGAAGATCTAGGGCCAATTTGCTTATCTGGCCACCCAGTATGTTAATGTTTATAAGAGACGTTTATGCTTAGGATATATTCACATATAATGCTTTTAAAAACACGTATCGAACTCCTTTACCCTACATATTTTATCCTTTCAAAAGTTAAGTACAGTGGTACCTCGGGTTACAGACGATTCAGGTTACAGACGCTTCAGGTTACAGACTCCGCTAACCCAGAAATAGTACCTCAGGTTAAGAACTTTGCTTCAGGATGAGATCAGAAATCGTGCAGCTGCAGTGTGGCAGCAGCAGGAGGCCCCATTAGCTAAAGTGGTACCTCAGGTTAAGAACAGTTTCAGGTTAAGAATGGACCTCCGGAACGAATTAAGTTCTTAACCCGAGGTACCACTGTAAGTGGATTTTAACCCAGTTGGATTGAAAACTTAAGTTATGAGCTTTTAACACTTTGGTAAGAAATAGTTCAAGCCTTAGTGACTGCTGAGCAACCAGAACAGATCGGTGACATTTGTGTATGTGTTCATGTGTGAATAGGTTTCGGTTTTGCCCTCTTGCACAAGAGAGCCTTCATAGCAAAAAGCAACAATTTTACAACCCAAGCCAAGCAAAAAACTGCTGAGAGTGCTATCCCTGTGAACATGCAAGGCAAAGCCCAGAAACGAAAACCAACAAATGCCATCTTGAGAAGCAGAATGAAGTGCAAATAAATAATTTAGAAGCAAGCAGGAATTGCTCGATGCATTGCGATATTTACGGGCAGCGAGAGCATCTTCTTCATAAGGGTCTATTATGTGTCACGTACAAAAACGGACAGTGCATGAAGCTGATCACGCTGGAACCATGCATAGGGGAAACAGATAGATTAGAGGGAGGTCCCTTGGGGAGGCACCACAGCTCATTGGGGTGGCACATGCATAACGTGGAGGAGATCCTGGGTTCAATCTCTGGCACCTTCAGTTTAGAAGGACCAGGCAAAAGGTAATGGGAAGGACTTCTGCCAGAGACCCTGGAGAGTTGCTTGCGATCAGAATAGGCAACACTCTGCTAAATTGGCACCTGCTCCGACCTGATGCAAGGTAGTGTCCTGTGTTCCTATATAACCCCCAAACAACAACACACTAGCTTTCCACGCAATCAGCCACCTCCATTCTGAACATAAATTTAAAAATCCAAAATAAAAACAAAAAACCTAGCAGCACATTTTGAAACATGTTTAGAGACAGGGATCCTTCCCTCTTCAGCCTCTCTTTTGCCAAGGCACATCCTGGATGCATATAACCATCCATTTAAAGCAAGTTCCCCCTGCCCAAGAATCCTACGAACAACAATTTGTTAAGGTGCTGGAAACTGTAGCTCGGTGACAGCGGAATTACAGTTCCCAGGACTGTGCGTGCATTTTAAATGTACACAGCCAGTGGCTCAAAATACTACACATCACACCCAAAGTCTGCGTACACAAAACATACAATAGTATTCACTCAATGTCACCCACCCCAATCTGCTCCCACATGTTCACCCATATACACAAACATTCACCATTCACCCAACCACTCCAATATGTCCCACTTGGTTACCAAGCACTATGTACAAATCATGGTGGAATCTGTGCAGGGTGAACCAATAGAAAAGATATTGCTTACAACACTAAAGTCTCAAATCAAATGTAACTGATCTGTAGAAAAGACCCCACAACCTGAGAAAAGGGAGAATGCACGTACTTTTGTAAACCTTTAATAAAAATTATTCCTTTTATTAAAAAAGATACCTCACCATGCATGGATGGCTGCAAGAAGTAGCCCTCAAAGCTCTTCATTAGTTTTGCTATGGGGAAAGGTGGGTTATAAATGTGAAGAACTCTTTAAAAAAAAATCCTCAGAACAAAAATCTGAAGTGAATGCTACCGCCCCGAGGATGCAAAAGATGTTAACTCAGACACGGAACACATTAACGGACTCCCTTGCTCTTATTTAGCTTTCTCTTCTGTGCTTCTAAATCAGCAAGCGTAACAACTCCATAAAGCTTCATCAACCGCTTGACCTCACATTGATTTCCATAAAGGCCTCACAGACATATGCAGTAAAATCGTGGAGCTCTAAAGCTCTTCCTTTCTTGCCAGGAAAACTAATTTTAAAAAATCCCACCCACTCCCTACTTTTAAGATATCATAAGAATAACTACTGCATGTCAGTCCAACAGTACATCTTCCTCCAAAAGCCATTTCCAATTATAAACAATTCTATTGTGGTAAGAATAACGTATGTTCTCCTCATGGGAGCCCAGCAGGGATGCAGCAAGGACTGCCACCCCCATCATAAACCATAATCCTCAGCTTTCATTTTTTTCAAAAAGGCTAAGTTTCTAGCATTTGTAGAACCTGAGATGTGAGACAATCAAACTGTGATTAATCAGAAAAAGTCCCTTCGCATCTTTCAAGGTTTGACTCCCCCACCACAATGGGGGACCCCAAAAACAGTTCAAAGAGGGCTGAGCATTCCAAGTGTCCACACAACAGCAAGTGCCTGTAAATGGGGGTGGAATAAAAACCAGACAGAGAAATGGAATGGAGTAGCCTGGAAATGGACACGGCTCCCTGCTACCCTAAACGGGAGTATTTTATACTCACCATAATATTTTGTCGAAGTTTCCACTTGTAAACATCTAAAAGGTCTGTATGTGTATATTAAACTTAACTATGGTTTAATGGTGAACGTGCAGTGCTCTGGTACTCAGGAGAAAATCATGGGCACTGCACTCCTCCCCTGCTCCTGCTGAGATAAGTCATTATTTGGTTTAACGTTTCATCCTAATCCAGGTTCATGGTTTGTTCCTCTCCAAACAAACCACAAGCTGTAGCCAAGGCTTGTTCTCGGATTACTGCTTGTGGCTTTTTTTGGAGAGACAAAAACCTCAAGACTGGGTCTGCAGTGAGTGAGGATTTAAGGGCCAGCAATTTTAGCCCTGTGCACCAGTACACTGTGTGTTCACTTTCAAACCATGGTTAAGCCTAATTATATTTTTAAAGTAGGGATGGGGCACCTCAGGTCTGCTGATGGGATGTGGCCCTCAGGACTCTCTCTCTGGCCCTCGGGACTCTCCCTAGACCAAATGCTCTCCACAGCCACACCTTCCACCAGCCCAGATTTACACCCTCATTGAGAGTTTTGAATTTGACCTTGAAATCTTATTATGCTTCTGGCTTCCAGAGAGATGTGTAAGTAAACTGACATCCGTTGCTTCACCCACTTTTACTTCTGGCATATGGCCCCTAGAAGGGGATGCAACCCTCAGGTGAAGAAAGGTTGCTCAGCCTTGGTTTAAAGCTACTGGTATGTGCAAACGAAGTCTGTGCCCTCCATCATCTTTTCTCCAAAGACCAATCAAAGACTGCAGGTAGGGAAGCACAGCATGGTTTAAAAACAACAACCTGCATACACTTCTGTCTCTTGTGAAATTGGTATTTCTCAGGGTCTAATTCAAGATTTTCCACATCTGGAACGCTTCAAAATCACTACAATAAATACAGTGGTACCTCGGGTTACAGATGCTTCAGGTTACAGACTCCGCTAACCCAGAAATAGTACCTCGGGTTAAGAACTTTGCTTCAGCATGAGAACAGAAATTGCGGGGTGGAGGTGGCAGCAGCGGAAGGCCCCATTAGCTAAAGTGGTACCTCAAGTTAAGAACAGTTTCAGGTTAAGAACGGACCTCCAGAATGAATTAAGTTCTTAACCCGAGGTACCACTGTACTGTAAAAAAAAGAGTAAGAGCAATGTGTTCGCCAACTATAGCTTGGCATCAGCTGGAGAATGACAATGCAAGGTTAACCTCATACAAAGAGGACCTGCAAAGCAGCCACAAACTTTGTGATACCGCTACACATTAAGTATCCAAAGATGGAAAAATCATGAGGGCTTAGCCACCTGCAAGCCTAATCAATTTGATGCTACTTAGGAATTGGAAATTGTGGGGGTTTCGCCTTCCAATAGCTAAAATGTAAAGCTGCAAAAAACTCCTTCGCTCTGGGAGCTTCAACTTTGGACGTGGACCAACAAATTGAAACTGAATGCAGGCAAGATGGAGGTTTCATATTTCTGAGTTCCAGAACCCTGAATCTGGACCAGTAGCCAGGTCACATCTTTCGACACTGGTGACATATGTTGGTGGTAGTCAGCTTTGGACATGGTTGCATCCTCCTGGAGGGAACAGGTCCATAGCTTGTGATTCCTACTTGATTCGACATTGCCCCTGGAAACTCAGGTAGCCTCTACAGCTAGGAGTGCCTATTTCCAGCTATGGCTAGTTTGCCAGCTATGGCCAGTTTTGGACACAGATGACAACTTGGCCACTGTACTCCATGCTCTGCTAACCTCCACATTAGACTACAGTTTCCCATGTACTTTGGGAGTATGCAAAAATGCAGGATGTCAGTCCCACAGCCGAGTTGTCCTTTCCCTGTTCGTCATTTTTGACAGTGTAGTGATTTGGATCAGCTTTGGCAAACAATGAATGTCCCCATCATCGGTTAAAAGCTGGCGTGGGGCACATCAGGGCTGGGGAACAAATGTGGCCCTCCAGGCCTCTCGTAACTGGCCCTCAGAACTCTCCCCAAGCCACACCCCTCACTGGCCCAGCTTTGCACACTGAGTGTTTTTGCCTTGCTGGAATAGGTTCTTGAACTCTGATCAAGACACGTAAAATGTATTTGATAGAAAGTACACATGAATCTCCTATCTCCATTCATTCCCTATACTTTTTAGTAGTAACTCGTTAATCCTTAGCCACCTCTTCTCTAAGCTGAAAGCACCTTCAGGCCTGATCCAGCCAAAATTCAACACATCCTATGTCCCACTGATTTCCATAAGAGACTGCAATTCTAGGACAGTTGCCTAACAGCAAGGCCCACTGAATAGAGCGTGACTTACTTTTGAGTAAACAGTCATAGGGTTGTACTGTTACAAAACCCCACTCTTTTTCCCACTGAAAACAATGAAATCTTTAAACAGCACAATCCTATGTCTACTCAGAAATAAATTCAACCACTGAGTTCAACTTTGGTTGGATTGTGACTCTAATAGTTTTGATCTCTCCTTCTATGGAAGATAATAACCATTAAAAATATGAAAAGGCCATGGTTCTCAGTATGGGGAGGGGAAATCTGATGAGCTGTTTCTAATTTAGATAAGATTAAAGGAATTGTATGAATATGCCTGGGATTAAACAGCTGGCAAAGCACATCACTGACAAAAGTGCTTTTATATAAATACCAAAGAGAATTATTTTGTTCTCATTCTGTTTCAGGCTTCTTGTACATCAGTTCACGGCTGCCCCATCTTGTTGCTTGCCACACTGCCATGTAGAACCACAGAATCATAGAGTTGGAAGGAACACTGAGGGTCATCTAGTCCAACCCCCTGCAATAAAGGAATCACAGCTAAAGAATCTCTGACAGATGGCAATCCAACCTCTGCTTTAAAACCTCCAAGGAAGGAGAGTCCACCACCTTCCAAGGTAGTCTTTTCCATTGTCCAACAGCTCTTACCATCAGAAAGTTCTTCCTAATGCTTAGTCAAATTCTCCTTTATTGAAACTTGAATCCATTGGTTGAATTCCTACCCTCCAGAGCAGGAGAAAACAAGCTTGCTGCATCTTCCACATGACAACCCTTCACAAATTTGAAGATGCCTATCATATCACCTCTCAGTCTTCTCTTCTCCAGGCTAAACCTAACCAACTCCCTCAACCATTCTTCATATGACTTGAACTCCAGACCCCTTATCATAGTCATTAAATCATAGACTTTTAGCTGGAAGGGACACAAGAGTCATTTAGTCCAACCCCCTGCAGTGCAGAATCCTCTTGGTCGCCTTCCTCTGCACACCTTCCAGCTTGTCAACATCCTTCTTAAACTGTGAAGTGATGCCAGAAGACCAGGCATCAGCCCAAGGGACAAAAAAAATGGCCTGACAATTGATGTAAGGGAAAGAGGCATCCGAGGCTGATGATGCAAAGAGAATTTACCAGCCGGACTGCATCCTTGGCATAGAAAACTCCCGACCTCCCAGTTCTACTGGGCCTCCTCAGATTAAAACATCAAGGAGAACACACTCTAAAAATAACAAGTGGGACCCACAACAAAACGTTGCAGCGTTGAATACTCCCACTTGAGATTCCAGGGGTTCACAGTCAATTAGCATTCTATGACCACTGAGCATGCTCAGTCTTCTTTAGGCTGCTTTTGTGTGGGCAGAGGCTCCTCCCTCAAGGCTTCCCCCCTTGAAAATATATTTTGCACTTCTAGAAACTTGGGGCAGGTGTAGAGAACCTTGGGCCCTCCAGCTGTTGGTGAACTACAATGACCATTGTCCCTGGCCCATTGGCCATGTGTGCTGGAGCTGATGAGAATTGTAGTTGCTGAACATCTGAAAGATTAAAAGCTCCCCTCACCTACAATAGAGTTTCTCTCATTCTGCTGCTTCAGAGGCATTCTTATATACGGATGGGTGGCCATTTTGGCTACAGAAGCAGATTTACCCTTAGAATTAGAAAATAAGAACCAGGACAAAACTGAGCATATGTTTAAGACCAGGAATTGGTTTTCCATACCAGAACTGAGTTCACAATTCTTTCCACAGAAAAATCCAGTCATTGTCTCCCAGCTTTAAAACTCTCTTTGGATGTGTACACAATATACCTTTAAAGCACATGTGAAGCACATTCTTTCCCTCAAAGAACCCCCACAGAGTTACAACTCCCAGAAACCCTTAACGAACTTCAGTGCCCAGAAGTATTTGAGGGAAAGAATGTGCTTTGACTGTGCTTTCGGTGTATAGAGTGTATACAGCCTTGTTTCAGTATCTTAATTGAGGAAGGAGAGAAATATTTTTTTAAAAAAAACTTTGATTATTTTTACTTACTATTACATTTATATCCAACTTCCCTTCAAGGAGCTCAAGGTGGTGTGCAACTTGAGTGGGTCACCTCATGCCTGGGGGCCAGATGGGGCTCTCCAGGCCCCTCTATCTAGCATTAAGAATTGTCCCAAGGCCACACCCCTTTGCACCCCAAGTCCATTTTTGCCTAGCTGGAATTTGCCTGATATTGCTTCTTTACTTACCTGGATGGAAGATAGAAGGGGGTGTGCATGTGTGCAGAAACTAGGCTATTGTACAAAGGTAAAATTTACATTAACTTCTCTCCCCCCCCCACTTTTGCCCATGCCCACCACTGACATGAGACCCTTAGAAGGCTGCCCAGAAGACAATGCAGCCTTCAAGCTAAATAATAATAATCCCCCAACCCTAGTGTATACAGTTCTCCCCCCTCTCCATTTTATTCTCACAATAACCCTGCAAGGTAGCTTCAGCTGAGAGACAGCAACTGGCTCAAGGTCACCCAGTGAGACTTGGGGATTAGACTCTAATCTTGGGGATTAGACTCCAACACGCTAACCACTAGGCCACACTGGCTGTTGTTGCTGCTGTTAAAAAACTGGGAGTCAGAAGAACTTGCAAATCTACAGCAAATCACTAAGAAATCAATCAAGAGCAATTCCAGTCATGCCACACCAGCCAACAACAAACAGAGCAACTTTAGCACTTGGGTCCACTTCCTTGGCATTTACAAACACCCCCTTTGCACAACGCAAGGGCGGGAACTAAAGATAGTGGAGGCAGGCACTTCCAGGGCCTAGCAGTGTGCCACACAAACCTCCCCTCCTCTCCTTTCACCAACAAATGGTTGGTGGGATGGAGGGGAAGAGATCGCCCAGAGGGCAAACGGAACTTCTGGGAATTAAAAACTAGAAAAAACAGGAAAAACAGGGGAGAAGCCGGCAGGGTGACTTTCTGGCGTCTAGTGATAGATTTGTCTCACCTTGGCACAGGAATTGGTGTATGAATGGCAGAGGTACATGGCTGGTTGCCAAGGGCTGATGGAAAGGGAAGGCAGGTGGGCGCAGCTATCCTAGGCCCACCTTGCCCCAACCTGGTGACCTCCAGTTGTTCTGGACTACAAATCCCATCAGTCCCAGGTAAAACAGTGTTGATGGGAGTTGCGGTCCAAAGACAAATGGGAAGCACCAGGCTGGGGAAGTCTGGCACCCAGACAGGGACAAGGTCCCAACCAATAGGGCAGACTATTTTAGGGAGGGGATCAGGAGGAAGAGAAGGTAATTTACTTGGAGGGGTGGGTGGCAGGTTGCAAAGGAAAGTATTTTGCACACAGCACTCCATGGAAAGTATCCCTGCAGCATCTTCACTGCATTGGATCTTTGCTTCACCTCCCCCCACCCATCCTACTCTGGACGGATTCCGACTTGGGTTTTTTAATGTCTCCTGGACTCTAGTAAAAGAAACCTGGGTTCTGACAAGGGCTCCCCTCTGTCCCCTTTCCCATTTCAAGAAACTTAATCCACAGAGCTCCAATGCATTTGCCAGATTCCAGTGAGCTTCCCCTTTCCTCCTTTCCCCCTGCTCTTCAGCCAAGACAGAACAAGCAGTGGCTTATCCCTAACCCTTTCTCATGTTTGTTTGTTTTTAGGAGCCCAGCAAAGGCTCTACAGAACATTTCATCCTCCTGGAGAATCTGCTGCAGCTAAGCAGGTCCTGGATCTGTCCTTTGGATGGCAAATCCCATGCAGCTGCAGAATAATAGTAACACTACTACTGCTACTATAAATAATAATAATCCACTATTAGTAGGTGATGAATTCCAAGTACAATCCACATGAGCTGGGCCTGAGCTCCAGAAAGCCATCCTCCTGCCCAGATCTGGGCCACGGCAACACCACTTGCCTATGAGGCTGCTCGGGAGCAAAGGGGCTGCGGCGGCCTTGGTGGGTCCCCTTGGCTCCTCGCCTGGGCCTCGTTGCGCGCGCCGCGGCCTCTCCGCACCCCACCCCCACCCTTCCCCCGCTGCAGGCGCGTCGCCCGCAGGGGTCTCCCTCTCTCTCTCTGGGGCTCACCTCCTCGGCCTGCTTGCGCAGCGCCTTCTCCCGCTCGTACTGCGTGAGCAGCTGCTCGTTGTCCTCGCGCAGGAGCTCCAGCTCCACCTCGTGCTCCTGGTTGTCGGTCAGCACCGAGTCGAGGTTCTCCAGCACCGTCACCACCAGCGGCATCAGTTCCTTGACCACCTCCTCGTCGTAGCAGCGGATGAGGCGCTCGAACTCGCGGTAGATGCTGTTGGCTAGGCCCGACACCCGCTCCGACATCACCGAGCCCGAGCAGTAATCGTCGCCCGGGTAGCCCCCGACGCCGCCATCGTCCAGCTGGATCTCCAACATCTTGGCGCCGCCGCCTCCTCCTCCTCCGCTGACCGACGAGCCCCGCGCCGCGGATAGAAGGCGCTCCCACCGATAGCGGCACCTGCTCCGCCGGCTTGCAAAAGATGGATGGCGGCGGCGGCGGCGATGCTGATGCTGCTCCTGCGCCTCCCGCTTCGGCCTCCGCCTCCCCAGCGCTCGGCTCGGCTCTGCCCAACGTCGCTTGCCCTGCGCCACTGGCCACTCCCGTTGCCGTCGCCTCTCCTCTCCCTGCCTTGCGCGCACAGGCGCATCAGCACCAGAGACGCCGCTGCGGCCAGGCTGCTATTGGGAGGCGGGGGGCGGGGGTGGAGGGACGGAGAGAAGGAAGAAAGGTGGGTTTACAATCGGATTTCCCGTGCGCATCCCTCCTTCCTTCGCTCCAATATGGAATAGGTTTTCATCGTTACTAGGCTGGCCTGAGCTGTGGCCGTATTGGGGAGGGGGCGCGCAGATCCAGAATAATGCTGCCGCACAGCTCTCTTTGCGACGGCAAAGGACAGGGGGAAATGAGGACTAGCCTGCTTGCTATTTTTTTAAAAAAATAAAAATCCGTGTGCCTGTATAATATTTAATTGGTTACATTTTAGGTACACGGCATAATATCCCCAAACTCCCATTTACTGAGCTGCAAATGAGATACGGATTTGGAAGAATCACCACCTAATACTCACTAAGTAAGCTTCATTCAGCCTGGTAGGATTTGCTTCGGAGTGGATACAGGATAGATTGCTATGAAGATAGCAATCTGTGGGTGAATTTATCCCTGTGGGGATAAAGTTGGGCATTATTATTATTATTATTATTATTATTATTATTATTATTATTATTATTATTTTAAAACGCATTGTAGAATTCCCATGCATTATATCAGTGCAGTCAAGTCCACTTTCTTAAATCAGGAGCCTAAGCAGTGCACAAAACCATATGCTTATATAGTTGTTTAAAGGGGGGGTATAAATTCTGTAAGTATATAAATAATCATTTCAACCATAGAATTCATGCATTACACATAATACAACACATTTTAACTACTCCACAACAAAAACCCAGTTGCAAAATATTTCCATCTGATAAACATAAACAGGTCCCATTGGGACCTGTTTATGTTTATCAGATGGAAATATTTTGCAACTGGGTCTTCCATATGCTTTATTAAGGATGCTTAATGCCTTCAGAGAGACAAATGAGGCTGGACCCTGTATGAAAATATTAATCTCTAACCTAGAATCCCTTCCACTAAATCTAATGTGTATGAACTGGTTGCAATTACTCAGTGAAAGTTGAAAGCCACTCTACACATCTTCAGAGGTAACCTGCCCCCTGCTTTTTAACTTTTTGTGTCTCATATCTGAGTTTCTGCATTGGAAGCAAATTCATACATAGTTCACTTGATGGAGATATTTTGGTCTCCATCAGACAACCTCTTTATTGCAGATTCATCCTGATTTGTGGGACTGTTTGTGGGACTGCCCTCAAAAAAGGAACTGGTAACTTCAGATGGTGCAAAATGCAAGATACAGTGGTACCTTGGTTAGGAACTGTTTTGGATTACAACCACATCACACCCGGAAGTGATTGTCCCTTTTTTGGATTACAACCCCCCCCCTTTTTATTACAACTCTTTTTTGGGGGGGTCCCAACTGGCGAAAGCGCACCTTGGGTTACAACCTGTTTTGTTTAACAACAGGACCTGCGGAACGGATTATGGTTGTAAACCAAAGTACCACTGTAGTTGCCTACATTTGGTCAGTCAGAGCATATTACTGTGGTGCTGTTGGATCCATACTGGCTGACATTTCAATTATACTCTCAACTTACCTTTATTTTTATTTATTTTGATGCCTTCTATTAAAATAACTATAATAACATAATAAATCTTCATGGTACTGACAATGATAACAAATATAATAGGAAGACCAAGAGTAACAGAAACTACAATAGCTTAAGGAAAACACTAATGACCAAGCTTTCTGCCTTAAGACAGAAATCAAGGAATCATAGAGAAGGAAGGCTACTGAAGGCTTCTTGATCAAGCCCCCCCAACCCCCCCCAAAAGAAACCCTGTGTCTGGCACTGCCATTTCCCATTCAAAATCCTACTATGCAAGGTCATATAAATAGCCTTCTATGTCACTTAACACTGACAAAAAATACACATTTCCTAGTTGCGTGACTTAGGTATACACCTCTGTGTATACCTCTGTTTCATATAACAGCAACCAAAACTGTGAAGCAAACAATAAAATAAAGAGCATCAGCTGAGAGCTTCTCTGTGCCATCTCTGGAAAGATCAGGAGTAGCATGTCAAGCGCCCTGCAATAAAATCCATCCCCCAACCTCTCTAATGACTAATCAATGAGGCATTAGAAAGATTTGGGTAGAGTTGTAATGTGAGCTTCAGTGTTCTGGTCTGAGGAAGGAAAAAGGAATGAAGAGAGAGGCAAAAGCTTGCAAGAATCCTCAGGAGAGATCTCTTAGTTGCTCCTAATAGCACTCTAAAACATATTCTATTCAAGACAAGGGATGGATCTGCCTAGAGCTATGCAGAAGGGATGTCTGAGCCCTGCTTTTTTAGATGTCAGGATGTCTGCTGTAAATCTCTAGATTAAATTTATTGTAAAGAATATGGGAGGATGTTTTTCTTGCTCCTCCCAAGTGCCCCAAATGAACATGGTCACCGAAGAAAGGAATTTGAATTTGTTGCATTTATTTTTTGGGACTGAATTTAACACGATAAAAAAAAAAATTAAAAGTAATTTGCATAAAAACAATCCAGGTGCGACATTTAATAAAATTTCTTTAAAACTACAGAAAAATGGAATCAAAACACAACTGTATATCGTAAATAAAACTGAGCAGTGTACAAAACAAAAAATAGATAATACAAATTTGGGTCCAGAAATAGTTGCACAGAAGCGATTGTGACCCTTGTGTTCTTGAGTCCTGCTATATGGACCTCTTCCTCAGGCTGGGAGATTGCCTAGGACTAGGTGATTATTATCTCTTCTGGCTCTGTCTTTGCCTTCTTGTTCTACCTCTCCAGCCTGATTCTCAGTTCCAGCTGAAAGGATGCTTTCAGCTCAGCCCTGACCAGGATCAAGCTGGCAATGGGTTCTCTATAATTTGTTACAAATCTTCACTCAGCTTGTGGCTGTTATTATAAAGACCTTCCCTTGACCTTCTTTTATAGAGCAGCATGTTCCTCCTGGTCTTATCAGACTGGGAAACCTCCACAGGAGCTGTTAAATAACACCAAGTGGACAACTATAGCCATCACAGAAGATTTCTTTATGCCAGTATTGTATTGTACTGTATTGCACTAATTACCAGCACACTTATAGCAGCAGTGGTGCCACAAAGCTCTTAGGCAATTTTGTTTTCTGCTTGCTTATTTATGCCCCCTTGTTTTTGTTTTTCACTGGAAAAGTTTCTACATCCACTAATTTCCTCTCAGATAAATAAATGTGCTAAAGAAAGAAAGAAAATATTTATCTGGTGCTACCAGTGTGACTATGGATTGGCAGCAGTTCATCTAGATCTCCTTCATTTCCCAGATATTGGCCAATAGAGGATGTTAGCTCATTCTTCAGTAGAAAAATCTCCCAGAGTAGGTAGCCTAAATAGGATCAACGACAAACAAAACAGTCCCTGCCTGTAGGCTTACAAGCTAAAGGGCATAACACAAAAGGAAAGAGGAATACAAGCAAACTCAGGCACCTGCTCCTAAAATTATTCCAAAGTTCTTATGATGGCCAGCTTGACTTCTGGGAGACGATGACCCAAATGGAGCTTGGTTCACACTTGAGCTGATGGGTGCTTCCTGTTACTATACCTCCTGTAGCCTGATAGAGTAGGCAAGGGAAAAGAGGGACCCGATTGACCTGGTCTCTTAACAGAGCCAATGCAATGAGCCCACAAGCCTATCTTTTCCTCTGCTGTAGCCTGGTGAAACTATATAACAGCACAGTGCATTTATAGGATGGAGGTAAGCTGAAGTAAAGTCCCTGCACCCCAGAATTAAAGGTGGCCAGAAACAGGAACCATTACTCCTGATATCTATGCTGATTTGTTTTTTGCCTTTCCTAAAGAGGGTTTGTATGGTTTTGTAGTGGTTTTTTAAAAACAAAACAAACATGCAAAACAGTTTTATTATAGCCATTATGATTACACATATACCCCACCATTCTTCCATAATATAACTTAAGGCAGCATCCAGGGGTCTCTCAGACAGTTTCCCATGCAGGTAATGGGCCAGATCTAGACCTACTTACTTTCAGCAAGGTGGCTACAACATGTGCCTTCAGACAATATCCTGGCACCAAGAATACAGGGCTAAGGGAAATCCCTGGTGCCTGACTGTATAGATGCCTATGTGAGCCATTCAGTGTCTGCCTGGATTTTCCTAATGCAAAGTCCTGTTCTGATCAGATCCACCTCTGTCCACAAACTCTACATGGCTGGACAGCTCCCTTGCTGCCTCAACAGCCTTGCCTTGGGTCCTTGCCCTGTTGGACAGCTCCCCTGCCTTGCAAGCAGATGGGGAGTCAGAACCTCACAGCATCAGGAGTGATGATTCTAGCCTACAAGAGTACAACCCACTTCCCAATTGCTTTATGAAGAAATCCACGCAGTTGGGAACCCCGTGCTGCTTCCTTAACGTGTAGCTTTGCCCTAAATGTAGGGCGGCTTCTAAATACAACAGAGACACAACAGAGGCACGGAAGGATGAGAGATGACATCATCTGGCTAGAGCTTTCCTTGCTGATGAGCTATGATGCGTGAAATGACACAGGGAGAAGCGATTGCTCAGTTGGGGGCTGTGCAATATTTGAGCAGGACTGGGGTTGACAGAGGAAAGCTTCCCTCACAGCTGCTCCGCCTCCTTTCTCCAGCCTTGCTTCACACACTGGGGCCCAGAGATGCAGAGTGTGAGTCATCAGACCAGGATGAAACAGCAAATAAGCAGCATCCATCTCCAGGAACAAGACAGAGCAGAGCAGGGGGAATTCCCTCTTGAAAGAGAAGAAGAAGAAGAAGAAGAAGAAGAAGAAGAAGAAGAAGAAGAAGAAGAAGAAGAAGGGGGGTCACATCGAATATGTTTGTGGGAAATCAGTTTAGTTAGCAGAATGCTGGTGTTCCTGCTTTCTCCACTTAGAGGTTAAAAAGAAGTTAACTACATAACTGGGCTTTGTGTTTCTTTAAGGCTGGCATGGAATTCACAAGGATCCTTTGTTAATCAAGGTTGGCAAAAAAAGAGCACGTGTTGCAGGGAGTTGTGGCACTGTTGTCGCTTCTTGTATATTTGTATCTTGCTTTTCCTCACAGGAGCTCAAGGCTGTGTACATTGTCTTTCTTTTTATTTTCACAACAGCCCTGTGAGGTAGCATAGGCTGAAACTGCACATACCTGGCCTTTTTATTTTATTTTTTGCATTTTTGTTATTTATCAGAGGTGGTGGTGGTATTTTACTGCAATTATTAAGACCATAAAAATGTTGCAGTTAAAGCAGTAGGTGGGGCTACTTTTCTGCCTTCATGCATGTTTATTTTGCTTTATGTGATCTGTAAATAACATATATTTGTATCTTGCTTTTCCTTCCCTCCTCCTTTTTTATCTTTGGAACAGCCCTGTGTGGTAGGCTAGGCTACATTAACAATATTCTTAAGCAATTCTTGCCAATATATTTGGGGGAAGGGATGCAGGGCCCCAATCCACATACAGTAGACCAGGACCAGGAAGTCCTGTTGGCATGGGGAACCTTTGGCCCATCAGAAATCGAACTGCAACTCCCATTGTCCCTAGCCATTGGCTATATTTGCTTGGGCTAATGGGGGTTGTAGTTTATCAACAGCTGGAGGGTCAAATATTTCTGTTTTAAAGTAAGGAACAGATTGGTTTGCATCACCTATTGAATTCTACAACCAGGGACTTAGTTGGAACTTCACTGGAACCTGCTACATCAGATTTCTGCATCCAATACTAAGCCTACAGAATTCTCTGTAGAATTCAGATAGGGGGTGCAAATTAATAAGGCCTTTTAGAACAAAGAAACACAGGGACTAGATATGTAGTGAACTTTTTTTCACTACAATAATGTTCCAAAGGATAGAGAGGGCACGATTAAAGGATTTAAAGGGAATTAAAAACAACCACCATGCCCTAGCAGAGCATTCTTAAACAGCTTCATTAAATTATCATCACTGGGGCTCTGTAAATGCTGTAGTCAATCCAAGCTCCATGTAAGCCAGTGGAGGATGGTCTTTTAGGGAGAATGGGTTACTACCCCACCAGCCTCTGTCCTCAGCCAGTCCCTGCTGGACTGTCCTCATATTTGCAACCAGTCAGTGGGTGGCTCTGCCTGTCATTGGCTCTCGCGCCACCTAGTGTTGGTCTTCCCACTTCCGCTGTATTATTCCCAATGGGCACCAGCCACCACTGATCTAAGACCTTGGCCAGGAATTTTGTAATGGAGGTGGGAAGGGAAGTCTACATGCAGAGGGTCATTCACTGTAGAACAGCTGGAATTGAATATAAGTAATGTAAAATGTTGAAAATTGTAAAATTGTAAACTGTTAATGATGTAATAAGGAATCATATGACTAGTCAGTTATCCCACCGCCTTTGCACTCATTGGCCAGAATGCTGGAAGCCTGGAGTAAATTTATTTCATAGAGAACAACAATTTGGCATATTGCTTTGATGTTCTTCTTTAAATTTCCAAAAGTAAAAGGGGCAGACACAGGAACTGAAAAAGATATAGATGTTTGAATATCATCCATGCCCGCCAACATTTCATGGATGAAAATAGGAATGTGCTCATAGGAATGTGCCCTGCCCTCATATCAATGAGGACTTCAGGAGCCACATCCCCCCCCCCCATTCTACATTTTGAATGATTTTGATTCACGTGCTGGATGGTATATTAATTTACTTTGCAAGATCCTCGCAAGCTATTGCTGTTAAAGGCAAGATGTTGGTTGCTCTTTGGGTAAAGATCTACTACTAGGAAAGACAGCGCCTTTTCCAGGATAGCCTGATATCTTTCAAACTTCCTCTTCAGGAGTACACAGGGCACCATTATTTCTGTTCATTTTCTGTTTGTTTGTTTTTAAAGAGAGAAACCCCAAATTGTTGGTTTTTTTAAATCCAGTTCACATTTAGTTCATCTGTTTTGCTTGAAAATGTTGTTTAGCTGCTGTTGCTTAATTTTAAGTTGTAAATGGAAACTGGAAATTGCTTTATTTAATGGTTGCATTGATAATTATTTTATGTTTTATTTGATGCTTTTATTTTTATTTTATTTTATTTTTATTTTGTGTGATGACAACATGCCCTGAAAGGCAGGCTAGAAATCTATCCAATAAATCAGGCATAGGTAAACTCAGCCCTCCAGATGTTTTGGGACTACAGCTCCCATCATCCCTAGCTAACAGGACCAGTGGTCAGGGGTGATGGGAGTTGTAGTCCCAAAACATCTGGAGGGCTGAGTTTGCCTATGCCTGCAATAAATATATCCAATAACCCTGGCATCTCCAGGTAGGGCTATGGGGGAAGAATATTGCTGAAACCCTGCAGAGCTGCTACTGGTCAGTACTTCATATGCATAAGGTTGCACTGTTTGTTTAGGATAATCTGATGTGATTCCCCTCCTCAATTTCCTTTTTCTGTCTCCCTATCTCTTAGTCATTCTTCTTTCCTCCCCACTCTTCCTCATTCTGGCCTTTCAACTGATCTCTTCATTGCAATATGAAAGGTGGTTTACTGTGTAAGAAGCTTATTAAAAGGTCTGACGTTTTAACTGGGAGGAACTTTGACTTAGTCCTAGGATCTGAAATGAGAAAGACTGTGTTGAAGGTGAGAAAGTAAGTTGTGGAATTAAATGGAGATGGAGAAAATACAGATAAGAAAAGTTGTTTAAATATACTGTAATTGTATTGGTTATGCACTAAAATTAATAAAGAATATTTAATTAGTTAGTTTATTCAGCAACATTTATAGATTATTGTCAGGGAACTGCCATCAGAGCATCAGGTGGTGGAGGGACTCAGGCAGGATGAAAGAGACTCAACTGCTGAAGCAGGGACCAGCAGGGGGAGGAGTGGGTCTCTGAGGGAATGCGAGCAGGAGGGAGGGCTCAGGGAGGCTTCCAGCGAGAACAGTGGGGAGGTATCGGAGTCTCCCATAGGGAGACCCATACCTCGCAGGAAACTGTCACGCCGTGAGTCCAGGAGACGCGTTTCCGTTAAGGAACTTCTTTGCTGGAAACGCTTCCGCAGACAGCCACTGTCGGACTCTACTAGTGACTAGAGCAGACATGTCTGAGGAGCTCCGTCACACACGGAGGTTTGTGGGGGCGCACAAACTCTGAGGGAGCACGTTTTCACGCACAAGCAGCTAATCAAACCCTCACAGCAGTCCGACAGTCTTTGTACGCTGCCTGTGCAAGAGAAGGCATCATGAGCGAACCAACCGGAACCGGAGGAGCAGGGGCTGGAGCTGGTCCAAGCTTGGAAGATAGATACCGAGCGTTGGAGGTTCAACTGGCCCTGCAGACGGCGAGGCTGGAGGAGAGAAGGGCTCAGGATGCAGACAAGAAGGGGAGAGCCACTCAATTCCCCAGAAAGGTACCAGGATTGGTGCAGAAATTTGGGGGGGACCCCAAGGACTACCATGCTTTTAGGACAGAGATGCAATATGCCCTTAATGTGCAGTTCGATGAGTTCCCTGATGAGGAATCGCGAGTTGCTTTTGTAATTGGGCATCTTGAGAAAGGGGCTAGAGACTGGGTTCGACCCCTAATGGCAACGCACAATGACATACTAAAGGACACAATGAAGTTCTTTCGTGCAATGGATATCATGTTTTCCAGCGATATTGAGGAAGGGGTGGTGCGCAGACAGCTAATGGCTTGTAAGCAGGGGAGTCGATCTGTCCGTGAATATTGGACTGAGTTTACCATGCTGATTCACAGACTGAGTTGGGATTTATCGGCTGCACCCGTTCAAATGCTATTTGAAGAAGGTCTTTCTTCGGGGGTGAAAGACGAGCTGGCACGGAGCCCCAGGGCGGAGTCTATGGATCAGCTGACCAAATCTGCGCTGACCATAGGAGCGCGGCAGGAGGCAAGAGCCTTGGAGAGGCGGGAAGGGAGAGGGGAACGTTGGAAGGAGTTCCGCATTCCAGACATTCCTGAGCCAGCTTTCCCGCCGGCAGAGCCGATGGAAATCGGAACAGCGCGCGCGCGCGCATTTTCAAAAACCAGCGAGGGAGCTAAGAAGGAGGGAAAGGGCCCCCGGAAATGCTATCTCTGCCAACAGCCAGGCCACTTGGCCAGAGTCTGCCCCCAGAGGAAGGAATGGCAAGGGATGGTGGGAGCTGTTGAGGGGGGAGAAGAAGGGGGAGCGGAGCAGGTAAAAGCCAACGCCTGGTTGCCACAATTGGGGCACTGCAGCCAGGCCAAAGAGCAGTGAAAGTGCCCGTGCCAGAAGCTCCTCGACCTGCTCTAGTGATTGAAGTGTCGCTAGAGCTGCAGAATGGGCACCCCCTAAAAATAAAGGCGCTATTGGACTCAGGCAGCTCCTGCAATTTTATGAGCAAGGAGTTTGCTGCTGAACACCAGATACAGACCATCCCTTTAAGCAACCCCCTGCAGGTGACCACGATTGATGGCAGGGAGTTGTTGGGAGGAGGAGTCCGCTTGCAGACTGTCCCAATGATAATGAGGGTGGCAAGGCACACAGAACTGATAGCGTTTAATGTGGCCACCCTGGGAGGCGCTCCCATTATTTTGGGAATGAGCTGGCTAGCTCTACATGATCCGCTGGTTGGCTGGCATCAAAGAGTGGTGTCCTTTGGTTCAGCACATTGCCTAGAACACTGCAAAGGGGAGAAGGGTTCAGTAGGGGCCCAAGCCACCCTAGCAGGGACTGAAGTAATGGGGAAGGTGAAGGTACCACCACAGTATGCAGATCTCAGCGACGTGTTCAGCGAGAAGGAAGCTGACCAACTACCACCTCATAGACCCTTTGATTGTCAGATCAATTTACTCCCTGGAGCACAGCTTCCCGTGGGCAAGTTGTATGCCATGTCAGACAGGGAAATGCAGGAGTTGCGAGGGTTCATTGACAAGAACCTGAAGAGAGGCTTCATCAGAGAGTCCAAAGCAGCAGGGGGGAGCCCAGTGTTCTTTGTGGACAAAAAAAATGCGGACAAGCCGAGACTTGTATGTGATTTTAGGCGGCTGAATGCAGTGACTGAACCGGTGGCGTTCCCTATGCCCAGAATTGATGATATTTTGACCATGGTGAGGAAGGGAAAGATTTTCACAAAGCTGGATCTAAGGGGGGCGTACAACCTGATACGCATAAGGAAAGGGGATGAATGGAAAACCACCATGTTTACCCCTTTGGGGGCGTTTGAATACCTCGTTATGCCATTTGGATTACAAGCAGGCTCCGCGTGTTTTCAATCTTTTATGAACCACGTGCTGGGCCCTTTGCTCTACAAGAATTGCGTTGCCTTTCTAGATGATGTGTTGGTGTATTCTGAGAATGAGGAGCAACATGTGAGAGACGTCAGAGAAGTGTTGAGCAGACTGCAAGCCAACAGGCTGTGGGTCAAACTGGAGAAGTGTCGGTTCCATACCAAGGAGGTGGAATTCCTGGGGTACCGCCTGTCAGACAAGGGATTGGCCATGGATCCCGGCAAGGTACAGGCAGTGCTGGAATGGAAAACACCCAAAACCAAGAAGGATGTGCAGAGGTTCCTAGGGTTTGGAAACTTTTATCGTAAGTTCATCCGCAACTTCGCCCATCTGACGGCGCCCATCACTGACTGTCTCAGCAGTAAGAAGAAGTTTGTATGGACGGCGGAGGCGGAGCGAGCGTTTGAGGAACTGAAAAGAGCCTTCGCCTCTGAAGAACAACTTCTGCATGTGGATTTACGAAAGAAGCTAAGGGTTGAAACAGACGCATCTGACAGAGCCATAGGGGCGGTGCTTCTTCTGCAGCCGGGGAAGGAGGAGTCGGAGTGGCGTCCGTGTGCCTTCTTCTCGCGGAAGCTGAACAAATCCGAGAGGAACTACACGGTGTACGACCGAGAACTGCTTGCTATTCATGAGGCGTTCCGGAGATGGAGGCATCTGCTAGTAGGTGCACAACATAAAGTGCAAGTGTGCACGGACCATAAAAATCTAGAGTACTGGAGAACGGCGCGAGTGCTCAACCAAAGGCAGTTGAGATGGGCCCAAGAGTTCTCCAAATTTAACTTTGAGATTTGTTATGTGCCAGGCCCAGAGAATGTTAGGGCGGACGCTCTCTCACGCAAACCTGAATATTTGGAGGGGGAGGGAGCACCCGAAGAAACCCATATCATTCCAGAGGACCGCTGGGTGTGTGGGGCGACTTTGGTGGGGCAAAGGGAATTGGTAGAGGGTACGGTGCAGGATGCATACGCCCAGGGGAAACTCAGGGATCTCAGAGGGGAGGAAGACAAACCCGGTGGTTTTGAGGAGAGAAATGGGGCATTGTATTATAAGGGAGCGTTATATATACCTGAAGGGGAATTGAGGGAGAAAGTACTCAAGCAGCTGCACGATAGCCCCACAGCAGGGCACTTTGGGCAACACAAAACCATGTGGCTGGTTACCAGGGAATTTTGGTGGCCCAAGGTCAGGGAAGATGTGCGGGAGTATGTGAGAGGGTGTGAACAATGCCAAAGAGCCAAGGGGGAGAGGCAGGCGCCGGCTGGTTTATTAGAACCACTGCCCACACCTGAGAGACCGTGGGAAGCAGTGGCAATAGATTTCATGACTGATCTGCCAAGGTCTAGAGGGAAAACAGCCATCATGGTTGTAGTAGACCTGTTAACTAAAATGGCCCACTTCATAGCCTGCTCACATGCGGTTACAGCAGAAGAAACCGCCAAATTGTTTGTAGAGAATGTGTTTAGGTTGCATGGCGCCCCCTTGAGGGTGGTTTCAGACCGAGGGAAACAATTTACTTCCAGGTTCTGGAGGAAGCTCATGAGCTTACTGCATGTAGAGGTTAATTTCTCGACGGCCCGTCATCCTGAAACCAACGGGCAGGCGGAAAGAGCAAATGGGGTTCTCCAACAATATTTGAGGTGTTATGTTAATGACAGAGAGAATGATTGGGTGGAGAAGCTGGCGTTGGCAGAATTTGCCTACAACAATGCAGAGAACGTGTCCACGGGGATGAGCCCCTTTTTGGCTAATCACGGGTGCCATCCCAGAGCCTTCCCAGGGGGGGAGGGGGAGAACTGGAGCGTTCCAGCTGCAGAACAGTTCGTGGAAGAAATGGAAGCGATCCATCGCCAGCTCCAACTCAACTTAAACAGGGCTAAGGAGGAATATAAGAGGCAAGCAGACAAAAACAGAAGGGAAGGTGAAAGCATCAGGGTGGGGGACCAGGTGTGGCTGTCAACCCAAGGGTTGCCATTCAAAGGAGGTTGTAAGAAATTAAGACCCAAAAGGCTGGGTCCGTTTGAAGTCATACAGCAGGTCAATCCAGTGGCTTTCAGGCTCCGGTTACCGAACCACATGAAGCTGCACCCAGTTTTTCACAGGTCGTTGCTGTCACCGTATAGAGGAGACAGTGAGGGGAGGGTCACTAGGGGACCAGCAATGGAGGAGAAGGAACACAGCTACCATGTAGCGGAGATCCTCGATTCCAGGTGGAAGGGAGATCAAGTAGAGTATTTGGTAATGTGGGAAGGGGAACCGGAGTCGGAAAACACCTGGGTTAGGGCAGAGGATGTCAATGACGAGGTTTTAACAGAGACTTTTCATCAGAGGTTCCCACGTAAACCTCAGCCTGTAGCGAGGTTCCGAAGGGAATACTTTGCCACCACCGACGAGGAAGAGGAGTTGGAGGGGTTCCCAGATTCTGAAGAGGAGGAGGATTCAGCTGGCCAGGACGACGATCGATGGAGAGAATTGTTCGAGACGTCAGAAGATGAGGAAGATTCGTTTCGGGGTTTTAGCCCTTCACCTCCCAGGGGGGAGGAATTGGGAGGGGGTGAGGGGGGCCCTGGAGGGGAGGTGGATGTCAGGGAACTGCCATCAGAGCATCAGGTGGTGGAGGGACTCAGGCAGGATGAAAGAGACTCAACTGCTGAAGCAGGGACCAGCAGGGGGAGGAGTGGGTCTCTGAGGGAATGCGAGCAGGAGGGAGGGCTCAGGGAGGCTTCCAGCGAGAACAGTGGGGAGGTATCGGAGTCTCCCATAGGGAGACCCATACCTCGCAGGAAACTGTCACGCCGTGAGTCCAGGAGACGCGTTTCCGTTAAGGAACTTCTTTGCTGGAAACGCTTCCGCAGACAGCCACTGTCGGACTCTACTAGTGACTAGAGCAGACATGTCTGAGGAGCTCCGTCACACACGGAGGTTTGTGGGGGCGCACAAACTCTGAGGGAGCACGTTTTCACGCACAAGCAGCTAATCAAACCCTCACAATTATGTAACAAAAATGAGTAAATATCTAAGTGGTTTACATAAAATAGTATAATTTTTATTCAAAAATACTTATAAAACTAGCCAACATTAAGAGTAGGCAGACAATTTAACAACACAGATAAAATCCACATAATTTTAAAAAAACTATTTAAAAAATAATCTGGATAGGCTTGTTGAAACAATAAAGTATTTGGCAGGCATTAAAAATAGCAAAACTTAAATGTCTGCTAGAGATTTATTTTACAAAATGAAAGCTGGAAATTCAGGAAGAATTTCAGAGGGGAAGAAGCAGAGGTGTGGTTCCTGGATTGGAGGAAGGCATCAAACATCACTTCAGACTCATTTGTTTTCAATCCTAGTAGGATACCTTTAATTACTGAAATCATATATTTATTACAGCAGCACCTGATACAGACGCGAGATCCACCCCGACTCCCAACCTGCAATTTGGGATCCACTTCCACACATTCCCTTGATTTGTACCTAACAGCACATTATTCATCCTAAAATGACAATTCACAGAACAATATACATGTTACTTTAGCATTACTACTGAATTCAAACCAGTGGTTTTTACACTTGCTCTTAACCCAAAAGGCAGAGAAGCCATTGAAAACCGATGATTTTTAAAGATTCCCTCACAATTTCAGTGAGGCACCTGGGCATTTTTGTCCTTTTGGATTTCATTTCAGTGCATGGTGGTAAGGGGGGGGGAGGCTCTTGCTTTTCCTACCCACACTTTGCAGCACTTATGGAAATGGATATAAATACCATTTCAGAATAAGATGTTTTTAGCCCAGACGCTCATTTGGTTTTGGTCAGTTGGAGACAGACTAACAGTGACTAACACAACAGAAATTTTACCTTCTTTACAAAACGTTTCAGCTCCAGATTTCATCAGTTGCTCTGATAAAAATGACGCTGTTCCCAAGGTCGCTTTGGTGCGGTGTGTGTGTGTGTGTGTAAACAGTGAGGTCAAAGGGGAATTAAGTGCAAAAAAAGAAAGAACAGAGGAAGTGTACTGATCATACAGCTTGGCATTCAGGAGTTAGGGTGTGATAATTTTTTTTAAAAATTGTTATTATTTATTAAACTCCACTGTCGCTTTTTCTTTCCCAGGGCAAACCAAAGCAACTTACAACCAAACAGACTGACAAATATCCATGGGCCAGGCCAGGAGCGCCCACACCGCCTCCCACAAGAGACAGCGATCTTCCTTTAAAGCTTCAAATGGCCTCAGACCCGTATACCTGAAGGAGCGTCTCCACCTCCATCGTTCAGCCTGGACACTGAAGTCCAGTTCCAAGGGCCTTCTGGCAGTTCCCTCACTGCAAGAAGTGAGGTTGCAGGGAACCAGGCAGAGGGCCTTCTCAGTAGTGGCGCCTGCCCTGTGGAACGCCCTCCCATCAGATGTCAAGGAAATAAACAACTATCTGACTTTTAGAAGACATCTGAAGGCAGCCCTGTTTAGGGAAGTTTTTAATGCTTGATGTTTTATTGTATTTTAAATATTTTGTTGGAGGCTGCCCAGAGTGGCTGGGGAAACCCAGCCAGACGGGCGGGATATAAATAATAAATTACTATTATTATTCCCTCACGCCTCAGAGGATGCCAACCTGAGAGGGCGGGCGAAATATATAATAAAATAAAATAAATGTCCAGTAGCACCTTAGAGACCAACTAAGTTTCTTCTTATTGCGAGAAGTGAGGTTACAGGGAACCAGACAGAGGGCCTTCTCAGTAGTGGCACCCACCCTGTGGAACGCCCTCCCTTCAGATGTGAAGGAAATAAGTAGCTATCTTCTCTTTAAAAGAAATCTGAAGGCAGCCCTGTTTAGGGAAGTTTTTAATATTTGATGCTGTATTGTTTTTAACACTCGATTGGAAGCCACCCAAAGTGGCTGGGGAAACTCAGCCAGATGGGAGGGGTATAAATGATTAATAATAATAATAATAATAATAATAATTAGCTTTCGTGTGCATGCAAACTTCACTAAGGTGGGGCAGGAGAGGGGAGAGTGACAGGCCCACAGGCGAAACAGAGAGACCCGAGCTCCTTCTCGGGAGGGCGTGGCTCTCAGGCCTGCCGAAACAGAGAGGAAAGCTCAGTGGATGAGGAAACAAGCTCAGCCGCGAGCGGATTTGTTGGCGTCGTCGCCAAGCTGGGCGGTGAGCGCCAGCCCAGCTTCGGCAGCAGTAGGCGGAGCTGGAGGGCGGGTTGTCACTCAAGAGGAGACATGGGCTGGGCTGGCGAGACAAAGGCAGAAAAGCGAGCGGCGGTGGGCGGAGTCTGAGTGCCAGGCAGTGCCGGCCGGTGTCTGGCCCGAGCGGAGGGGCGTGGCCCGAGCGAAGAGGGGCGGAGACTCTGGTTCGTCGCGGTGAGCTGAAACTTGCGGAGGAAGCAGCAGACGCCAGATCTGAAAAAAGCCATGGCGGAGGCGGCAGCCGAGAAAGGTGAGGCGAGCAGCGCCTGTCACGTGACCGTCGTTAGGGCACGTGACAGACTATGCGTTTCCTTCCCTCCACGCTCTTCTTTTGCTTAATTACCAATAAGAGAAAGAGGACATCACGGTCCTTCCTCCCGTTAATAGAGAACTGAAGAGCGCGCGTGCGAGGCTCTTTGCACATGCTCAGAGGTTCACTGCCCAAGCTCAGAATCGACCTCTTGATCGCTTGCCTGGAGGCCCTTATTTTTTTTACACACCTCTCCGGGCACTAAAAATGATGTCTTGTACTCAAGCCCTGCTTAAGCCTTCCTCCTTGCCTCTACACTGAATTTCTTACGGGTTGAGCGGCGTGGTGGGCAGATTTCCTCCCCCTTCCCCCACTGAATATCGCCTGACGGTCATTTTAGAGGGGTTGTGTTTCTGTGTTTTGCCTTTGCCTTTAGGGAGTCCTTGCTTCTCTCTTGCTCCACTGAGTCTGTTTTTGTGGTCCCAGCTTGAGCCCAATATCGTATTTACATGAAGATTTATATTCTGCTTCTTAACTCGATGTCCTGTCAAATATTAAAACCTAGGAACATGTATATAGAAACTTCCAAGAAAATACAAAATAAACCTGCAGCAAATGCTCCCCTGCATGCACATTCAAATTATAAGCTTTGCAATGGTCAGTGTGAAGTTCCTTTCTGTGATTCCTGCCCCACCTCTTTTCTCTGCCAGGGAACCACATGAAAGTAGGGTCCCATTGAAATACACTGCAATATTTGATGCGAACATATTAGCTGCTTTCAGGGTGGTGATGTAAGTGCTCCCATAATTATGTTAGCAAGCAAAAACTGTGTTGTATCCAGCTTAGTTTTACTTAAGAGTAGACCCTTTATAATAATAATAATAATTTATTATTTATACCCAGCCCATCTGGCTGGGTTTCCCTTTGGAATTAATGTACCTAAGTTAGCCATGGCTATTAATTTCAAGAAGTCTACTCTTGAGTAGAACTAACATCAGCTACAGCCCACAATTTCCAAGTGGGGCACAACTGCCTTAGTATCAATTGTTTCATTGCACATTGTAATTGTGAAACACAATCATGGGTAAAATTGCCATCTGTGAGACTTTCCCCCTCCCTTAGTTTTGCAACTTTTGCCTTATGTTCATTTTTGTCTGCAGCTTACTACAGATTCCTTGTGCTTTTCTTCAATTGCCTCCTGACCTTTGGCTCTTACTTCTGCTTTGATATCCCCAGTGTTTTGCAAGAGCAGTTTCAAGGGGTAAGTGCTTAGGTGGGAATGAGCAACAGTATTCTGTAAAAGGTCATATTGACTGCAGTCTTGAGACAAAATGGGTTGGTGGGTATAAATACAAAATGTCTCTGAGCCCAAGTCTTTTCAAGCTGACCAGGTCAAAGAAGAGAGCTGTTTCTACAGCTGAAGAGCATATACAGTCATGTTGTTGTTGTTTAGTCCTTTAGTCGTGTCCGACTTCGTGACCCCATGGACCAGAGCACGCCAGGCACTCCTGTTTTCCACCGCCTCCCGCAGTTTGGTCAGGCTCATGTTTGTAGCTTCGAGAACACTGTCCAACCATCTCGTCCTCTGTCGTCCCCTTCTCCTTGTGCCCTCCATCTTTCCCAACATCAGGGTCTTTTCCAGGGAGTCTTCTCTTCTCATGAGGTGGCCAAAGTATTGGAGCCTCAACTTCATGATCTGTCTTTCCAGTGAGCACTCAGGGCTGATTTCCTTAAGAATGGATAGGTTATATACAGTCATACCTCGGGTTAAATGCGCTTTGAGTTGAGAGCATTCAAGTTGCGCTCTGCGGCAACCCGGAAGTAACGGAGCGTGTTACTTCTGGGTTTCGCCGCATGCGCAGACGCTCAAAATGACGTCATGCGCAGAAGCGGCAAAAAGCGATGCGCGCGTGCGCAGATGTGCTGTTGCTAGATACATTTACCTCTAGATGCGAACGGGGCTCTGGAACGGATCCCATTCGTATCTAGAGGTACCACTGTATGTTGGAATTATTTTTGTTGCCTCCAGGACTCAAGCAAAACTGATAGTTTAAATGCCGTCACAGTTTCTACAGACTAGATTTGTACATCTTTGTCCAAAATGCAACATACCTGGAATTCATCTTCAGTTGGAGTACTTTAGACATCAGGGGAGGGGAACACATGACCTCCCAGATGTTGGACACCAACCCTCATCAGCCTCAGCCAGCATGAGCAATGGTCAGGGATGATTGTGGGAATTGTAGTCCAGCTACATGAGGTGTCTCATCCCTGGATTAGAAGGATTCATGACTGAGGATAAGTTTATCATTATGTGTACTAATGGAAAACTCAGTTCTGTGAGTGGCCAAAGTGGTACCATTTAAAGGAGAGGTATTGGCAGGCTTCAGGGAGACAATGAAGGTTTGCAGAACTCCTCAAAGCTTCCCAATAAGGACTGAATGTGCCCAGTGGTTACAGAACACTGGTTTAGTGTTGGGAGGAGAACAAGATACAAGGTGAAGGTCTCTCTCAGCTCTCCAACTCTGTCAGGTAAGATCCTTTAAGTAGAGATAGACCTGGAATCTTTTGCATGCAGAGCACTGATCGGTTGCTGAGCTGTGGGACTGGCCTGTCCTAAAAGTATGTCTTCTCCAACCATTTAAAACCATTTTCCTCCTTTTGTATGAGGGCCAACCAGTTCCTACTCTCTACCTATAATTCCCAAGAGTCCTAACAGTTTGCTACATGAAATAATCTTAGGAAATCGATAAAGAGCATTAGCCACCTAAGGCAAAGCAAGCAACTGGGTGTCTTGGAATAGCTGAATCCAGATGTCCCCCTACTCAACCCCTTGTTTATTTCTGGAACTCATTTCCTTTTACTCTGACTTGTTATATAGAATCTAACCTGTCCCAATGACACGCACCACAACGGCACAGGGCATAATGGAACTGACTGTGTGGAAGGCCTGGGAATGACGCCTGAAGAGTACAATCTTCTGTATGCTATCTATGCCTGGACGTAAGTCATTCTTCTGTATCTTCCTATATACATTAAAAAGTAAGGCTATCGGCATGCTGCAGTTTCAGGGGCTACCGATAGGCCAACTCCAGCGTGACAAATGGCAGATAGGCAAGTGAGAAAGTAGCGGGGGGGGGCAGGTGGCCCATGCGAGCTGTTTAACTCTGTGTGTGTGCGTGTGTGCGCGCGCACGCATGCGTGTATTCTTCACAGTGCCATTTGGCCAATAACTCAATGAAGCTCTCCCCTCCGTTAAATGCAACTGCAGCAAGGTTTGGCAGAGTGTAGAGGGGTACCATATTTTTCGCCCTATAGGACGCACTTTTTCCCCTCCAAAAATGAAGGGGAAATGTGTGTGCGTCCTATGGGGCGAATGCAGGCTTTTGCTGAAGCCTGGAGAGCGAGAGGGGTCAGTGCGCACCGACCCCTCTCGCTCTCCAGGCTTCAGGAATCTATCCGCAAGCCGTGGGAGAGCTGCGCGACTTCGCGCAGCTCTCCCACGGCTTGCGGATAGCAGCCTGTTCTGAGGGCTGGGGTCGGGGGAAGCTCGGGCTTCCCCCACCCCAGCCCCACACCTGGGGGGGGGAATATTTTTTTTCTTTATTCCCCCCCCCCCAAAAAAAAGCTAGGTGCACCCTATGGGCTGGTGCGCCCTATGGGGCGAAAAATACGGTACTTCACTGAGCAAACATCCCCTCCATTTATATTTATCTTTTAAGTATATCTATGTATATGTGGGGATGTATATGGGAAAGGCTGTCAGTGGCTGCTAACAATGTTGACTGAGTTCTCCTGTCAGAGGCAGCATGTATCTGAGTACCAGGTACTGGGACTCACAAGTGCAGAGGGTGCGGTGTTCTCCTGTCGTAGAATTGTAGAGCTGGAAGGGACCACAAGGATCATCAAGTCCAGTCCCCTGTAATGCAGGAATCTTTTTGCCCAACGTGAAGCTCGAACCCACCACCCTGAAATCAAGAGTCTTATGCTCTAACAACTGAGCTTTAATCTGGGCTGGTATGCATCTGAGTACCAGGTGCAGAGGGTGATATGTACTCAAGTCCTGTTCTTGGGCTTTGCATAGGGCATGTGGTTGGTTACTGTGGGAGCTGGATGTTAGACTAGATGGGCCTTTGGTCTGCTCCAGCAGGGCTCTTCTAACACAGAAACAGGAAATAAGTAGAAGCAAACACATTTATTCATTTTTTTAAAAAACCAATAACTCTTTTTTTCTTTTGTTTCCCATAGCAATGCACTGGTGGTGATCATGGCTGGCTTTTTAATTGACAAACTGGGAAATCGCTGTAAGTTCTGAGGCGTTGAACTATGGATGATTGTTCGCCCTCCCCACTTGACTTCTTGCTTTCAGAGGTCATCTGGTGAATCCATTCTGTGCGCTCCTTTGTTTTCCATTTGTTTTCTGTGACGCAGTTGGCAAGGATGCAAAAAGGGACTGTTTGTTATGTGGCACTCAGTATACTTGGCCGCCTAAGTCATTTAGGGCTTTAAACACTAATATGAGCACTTTGAATTGGGCCCGGAAACAAACTGGAAACCTATGAAGCTGTTTTAGAAAGGTGTTGTGTACATTGGAATAAACCTGTGTGAATTGGAATATATCTGTACAGTGGTGCCTCACAAGACGAAAAGAATCCGTTCTGTGATTCTCTTCGTCTAGCGGTTTTTTCGTCTTGCGAAGCAAGCCCATTGAAGGATTCGCAGATTAGCGCTATTAGCGGCTTTTAGCGTCTTATCTGCTGATCGGATCAGCTGATAAGCGGCTTAGAAAAAGGGGGGAAGGAAAAAAACCAGCAGGAACTCGCAAAACATTGTCGTCTTGCGAAGCAAGCCCATAGGAAATTTGTTTTGCGAAGCACCTCCAAAACGGAAAACTCTTTCGTCTAGTGAGTTTTCCGTCTTGCGAGGCATTCGTCTTGCGGGGCACCACTGTACACAGTTTATGGTCGATGCCAGCATTTAACAGAACAACCCAAACTGTGGGAAAGTGCCCACTGGTGATACACCAGCTTACCAGTATACCTGAAGGAACGTCTCCACCTCCATCGTTCAGCCCAGACACTGAGGTCCAGTTCCAAGGGCCTTCTGGCAGTTCCCTCACTGCGGGAAGTGAGGTTACAGGGAACCAGGCAGAGGGCCTTCTCAGTAGTGGCACCCGCCCCGTGGAACGCCCTTGCATTAGATGTCTAGGAAATAAACAACTATCTGACTTTTAGAAGACATCTGAAGGCAGCCCTGTTTAGAGAAGTTTTTATCGTTTTTTAATATTCTGTAGGGAGCCACCCAGAGTAGTTGGGTTAACCCAGCCAGATGGGTGGGGTACGAATAATAAATTATCATTATTAAAAGCCCCTGTGTCCAAACCCCAGTTCAGAAGACACTGAAGCTGGCAGAGTGTATTTCTGCCAATGTGGGATTTCCTCTGCTAGCGGTTCTCCAGGTGTGCTGTTTCCCAGCTCAACACATCTGGAGTTTGGATTAGTGGAGGCTAGTCCATTAGAGCGAATGGGGCAGTGACCAGCCAACTCAGTCTGCCCTCAGCTCACCCCTCACCTGTCTTACGTTCTTTCTTACAACCACCCCAGCAGGTAGCACTGGTTGTCAACTTCATCCTCCTTAGTCTCAGTGTTGCCCTTGTGGAATTCAGTGGGGAGGAGGATGGGGACAGAGCTGCAATTACCTGTCATTGGCTCTGTCTCCACTTTGCTCTGGCTTCACATACCATTGGCCTACTGCCTTATGCCCTGCCATTTGCAATGGGCACAAGCTGCCACTTGTTTGGATTACACAATATTTCAGGAAGAGTGTTCACTGAGATGTGCCCGTTAGCAGCAAACCAGAGACATGCAAAATGGGCCAGTAATGTTTCCCTGTTGGATGCCATTCCAATTAATAGACAGGCATTGCGTGCTCAAGTCTTATCGAAATAGTCATAGACCTGGATCCAAGAACTGGCCTCCTCTTACTTCTCCAGTTTGCATAGTTGTTAAAAGCCCATTTGCGTTGATTTAATGAACTTCTTCCATCTTCTTCTTCCCTAGTTGGTGTATTTCTCTTCTCTTTCCTC